>NC_140563.1:42282660-42882660 GCF_057381845.1 Rhamphochromis longiceps
TTGTTGTTGTTTGTTTTTTTTGTTTTGTTTTTTTATTTTGGGGGGGGGGGGGGGGGGTAAACTAGTAAACTACTTGGTTGAACTCCCTCCTTGTCTCCTACTTTAAGCCAGTTTGTGATAACTATGGCATTTAACGATGTGTAGTTGCCACTAAGGAGGCCAACATGTGCCAAGAAAATATCAGTGGACCACTATTAGCAGCCTGATAAAAAGCAGGAAGGATCCACGCTTCCATGCTGTTTGCACTAAAATTCTGAAACTACCATCCAAATGTTGCATTAGAAATCTAGACTTATCAGACCAGGCAATGTTTTCCAATCTTCTATTCTCCAATTTTGGCAAGTCTGTGCAAACTGTAGCCTCAGTTTCCTGTTTGACAGGTTCAGAGATGCTCTTCTGCATACCTTGTCGTGTAAGAGGTGGTTATCTGAGTTACTATTTCCTTCCTATCAACCCAAAGCAGTGTTGCCATTCTTCTCTGATCTCTAACACCAACAAGGCATTGACTACATGTGACATTGCAAGCCAATTAAATAACATTTGTTCCCCATTCTGATGCTTGGTTTCATGGTTACCTGACAAAATACATTGAAGAGCTGGTATTTGTAATGTAATATGAATTGTCATGGTGGAGGCTTTCATCAGCAGAAAAATCTGTGAAACTCATTAAAACCCATTTAAACATCCACAAATCTCCTTCACATTTCCAGGCCAGTCCCAGCCTTATGTTTGGCACCTGTATTTTAGATGATCTCAAGTTGTTGTCGTTTCATAGTATTCTCTTAAATCCCTCCAGTGAGAATAAACTAAAAGTAATATTACACTGAGGAATATTCTTCAGAGACTCAGCAACAGCTTCTTAGTACTCACCCCCTCTGCATTAAATTCTAAACTTTCCCTTTACCCTTAAGTGTGGGCTGGCTGATTGGAAGCTCAAGGGTGTAACTGCTGTTGGAACATGGTAATGACGCCTTCTTAGTTTACCTGAGCAAAACATTGATATGACTAAATCTGACTTTCTTTCAAGATTTTTCCTGAAAAAAAAGAACTATAGTAGACTTACAATACACTGATAACCAGCATGTTCCTTTGCCTGAGATTATATTTTTGAGGTATGTTCAATTTCTGTGAGCAGATCATGACATGGTCCTACCAAGCCTTTTTTTTAGGTTAATAATAAAACATGTTCGGTCATTTTTATTGATTACATCTTTATTATACCAAAACTATTCTGAGAGAACAGTGGAAGTTACTGAATACAGTGAAAGCAAACTTGATACAACCAACTTCCTGCAGAGGTGTGAGGTCTAGATACGAGATAAGATTTGACGATTTGATAAGATTTGAAGTGTTTCTTAGTACAAGACTTATTCACACAAATTCCTATAAGCACCCTGTTTAATGCTTGATAGTTTTTAATGTAAAATTCACAGTCTGGTGGATGCACTGGGGGCAACTCGGGGTTCAGTGTCTTGTCAAGGTCTTGTCAAGGCATGTCTTTTGTCCTGCCTTCCTTCTCCCACCACAACTGGTCATGGCAGATGGCCGCCCTTCCCTGAGCCTGGTTTTTCCTCCCCACTGTTGCCAAAGTGCTTGGTCATAGGGGCTCATTTGGTTGTTGGGTTTTTCTCTGTATGTATTATTGTAGGGTCTGCCTTACAATATAAAGCACCTTGAGGTGACTCTTGTTGTGCTTTGGCGCTTTATAAATAAAATGGAATTGAATTGAAAATTGAAAAGGATTTTTTGACACGCATGCTAGAAGGGTCAGGGATCAAACCACTGACCTACAAAAAAGATGATGAACTCCTTCACCTCCTGAGTCACAGCCACCTAATCCACAACAAAAACACCCTAAACAAAAAATAATTAAGAAAATAAATATACGTAGGAGTATTGGCATCAACCGAAATGTTATTTTTTTGGTTTTTTTTGCATGTGTAAAAGTGTAAAAGGTATGAGCTATCCATCCTCATAAGCTGCTTTGATCTCCTTGCGTCAGTAAGACATAAAATACTTCTGTTCATACTTAATGCCTTTTAGGACTGTGACTCAATTTCAGTATTAAACGTAAAGTAATCTGAAAAATGTTGATATTATTGTAATATTTGTGAGAGGTTTTTTAAAGTTTCAATTTTAAGTTTCAGCTTAATTTCATTGCAGTGTATTGAGTAATATCAAAGAACTGCAATGCCGTGCATGGAAAATAAGATTTTTCCCTTTCAGTGCTGAGCTATATTTTGTGAATTTGATTTCAATATAGATGGATTTTCCATACTCTACTTACACTAAGTAGCGATATCCTGTGTGTTGCAGTTAATCCCCAGGCATTATCATAAATAGATATTTTATTGCTATATGCATCTGTGCTGTATGCTCTGTAGATGTGCTCTCACAGCCAGCAAAACATATAAAGTGAAATAACAGCTGTTTATTGTCCCTAAAGACATTCATGAATGTTTAAATACAGTTTCAGATGCACATTTCATACTCTGCTGATCACATATGTGCAGCTCTACTTGCATTAATCCTGGCAGTACACTGGACCAAAGTCCGACTTTTCCCTCTTTTATTCTCCTACTGGAGCTTTCTTAGAAGCAAAAGGAGTTTAAAAACCAGGCTTGGTCCAGCAGCTTTACAAAACTGAAGCAAGAGACTGCATGAGCATGGAAAACTTTCAGAGTTTGATTGAGAAAACTAAATTGGACTTTTAGTTTAGAGACTATAACATAAGATATACATTCTGAGTTTACCTAATACTTTTCCAGCACATTGCTTTAACCTTCCCCTTCACTTTACCATTATGGTCATAGCTGTACATATATATAGATTCTCATAGCAGCCTTGGAGGAAGTGATAAGAAAATACACATCCTGCTGGAGGGGATCTGCCAGAGTCCTGCCAATCAATGTGCAAGTTCACCAAAAGTCAAACAAATATAAGAAAATTTGGTTTTGTTACTCCTGGCAGCACTGTGGGTATGAGGGAATGAGGAATGAGGGAAGAACTGATCTGACAACATACTGGGAATTCCTGACAGCAGGAACAGACAGGACAACGGAGAGGTAAACAATGTGCAGGGCAGAGGAGGAGCCAGACATTTGAAACACCCGGGGCTTAGCCCTAAAGGGTAGTATGCATGTGGGATTTTTTTTTTTTTTTGAGGGGGGGGGGGGGGGGGGGGGGGGGTGTAGAAATGACTGAAAGATTAATAGGCTCTGTTTTGAGTTTTGTTCAAAAAAGAATGACTTCATATAGGGAAATATATATATCACACATGCAGGACACCTTAAACTAGTTTTTTAATTGAGCAGCAAGACAGAACGAAGTCGGGGCTGTATCAAGACACAGGGACTAAACCCCAATTCAACCAGACCCAGAACTGATCCAGAATTAAAACAGGACTACAACAGTTCAAAAGCAGGACTACTGAGGACTTAACCAAGACATAACCACAATCAGAACTAGATGATAGTAGCACTAAAAATCATCATAGACCTGCACTACACTTATTTATTTAATTCTACCAAAGTACAATATTTAGATTGAGAAAAGTTTATATAATTATTTAGCCTTGTTGTGCAAACAAGCCTGCAGAACTTAATAAATATAGAATTTGAAAAATAGCAAACCTAAAAAGAAACACTAGGTACGAGATACATGAGTACCTATGATACAGTGATACTTTTAGTAAGCAACCATTTGACTAACATGTGTGTCTCACCTGCTCTTGTTCATCTCTGTTCTGTCCTCATTCTCCATCTCAATCTCTGCTCCTCTCTCTCCCTCTTTGCTCCTCTCTCTCCCTCTTTGTGCTGACAATCATCAAATATACAGTTGAAACCAGATATTTACAAACTCTTCAGATCAAAACACAAACACTTTTTTAATTGTAACATCAAATCAGACTAAATGTTTATTTTTTTAGATTGATAAATATAAAAACATATTTGTTAACTTTAAGAGTAAAGAGAGAAACTGTCTGTGTTTTTTAATTGCAAATGGCACCAAATTGTATTCAAATTGAGCCACACTTATGGAGCTCCACGATTCTTTTCCTGGTGTTTTGGTTGACATCTCTGGATTTTCCCATGTCAAAGAAACAGGCTCTGTGTTTTGCCTTATATGCATCCACAGCTGTGCCACCAATTTACTCACATGGACTCTACTAACCAATCAGAAGCTTCTTCAGCTCAGAATGGAATCGTCTGGAGTTTTCTTATTAATTAACAAACTTAGTGTACATGTACTCCTAAATTTAATGAAAGTGATAAAAAATAGACAGCTCTGTCTCTCTTTATTCTGACATTTAACTAATTCAAAATATATTTCAATATTTATCTAAAACAAAAGTTTACTCTAAATTGATGTTGTACAGTAAAAATGTTTTATGTTTTCTCCCTAAAGTGTATGTAAATATCTGGTTACAAATGTGAATATCCTGCTGTGTACTGAAATCCCTCTTGTTTTGCATAGAAATATACTGAAAAACATAGTAAGCATAATATATAAAATAACATTTACCTGAGTTTTTTCTTTGAAAGAAGCCTCTCATGTCCATTCTTATATTTCAGTACATAACTGAAACCGAATTAGTCGGGGAGGGTAAGAACTGAAAATATGAAATAAACACACGTAAGCTAAGACTCTCTAAAAAATAGCATTTGTTCGGCTTTTCATTTCGCCATTTGTTGATTCACTTGAAGAGCAAGTAAAATAATATTGGTCAAGTGATCAGTTTCATATCAATCTTTCGTGATGCACCGTCATATTTACATTATTTGTACGGTACGAATGATTTGCTTTGGTACCTGCTCAAACTTAAGCTCTCCTTAGTATGGCTGGCTCCGTCTCTCCAACAGCGCACTCACGGGCAGCAGCTGCCCCGCCCCCTCGCTCAGTCGCTTAGTGCCTGAGCTTGGATCATACCAATATCAGGGGGGGATTCACGCACAGTCGTAAATTCCCACAGTGTGCACTATGTGCTTCGAATATTGTGTGTACTTTTTGTTTTATACAGTTGTCAGCCAGGCATCTAACTATGAAAAAATTACACTCCAAAATACCCCGGGCTTCTGACAAAACAACCCGGGCTTAAGCCCCGTAAGCCACCCCCACGCTCCGCCCCTGGTGCAGGGCAACCGAAAAGCTTCAAAACGGTGTAATATAATATTTGCCCTGTGACGGAAAAATACGTACTAACTACATGAACTGAGGTACAGTGAATGCACTGCTTCATCTTATTATAACAAGTTTACTACATTACTACATCTTTTTCAAACTTCAGCCGCGTTAAAAAACAATTTTCAGTAAAACGTCCCCACTCCATTGCAATAAAACTTTAATATATAAAATAATGACACTTTGATTTACTGGTTGAAGAATAAGGAGTAATCCAAGCGTGTCAGACGTACCGATGTTATTTGAGTGGGCGTTTACCCGGGAGACACCTGTTCCTCTGTCAACTTACAACTTCGACTTACTAATTATGTCTGAATAGGAAGAAAGCTATTAGTTATTTCTTACCTTATTTTTAGAGCGATTGGGAGGGGGGGGGGGGCGTCCTTTTTCCTCCACGTGTTCAGATGATCACTGTTCCCGCAGTAAATTCAAATTTAATAAATTAAAAGCGCTGAAAAAAAAGATAAAAAAAGGGGGGAAGAATTTAAACCGGCAGACGAGGCAGTGCGTATGTTTGACAGGAGAGGTCTGAAGGTGAGCACCGACTCGATGCAACAGGAAAACGCTCACCCGCAGCCTCGCCTCGCTTCTCGAGTGTGTAGGGCAGGCTGATTATACTGCTTAAGTTGTGGGGACATAAATCTGTTTAGTCATACTCTTTTGGGTCCCGCCTTCTTTTTGAGAGCAAAGCCAAAGCCGTTGCTATGAGCCACTAATTTTTCGAGTGTGGACTGAACTCTGGTTAAAGTCAAGAAAATGATATATTTAGGTAAGGTTTGGAGTTGGAAAGGCTTGGAAATAAATTCAGGTCGGCGCAGTGTTGTTGATGTTAGAAACACGACTGTGTGTGGGTGAGTGGCCTAGAGGAATGGAAATAACCGATCATAGAAGAAAGAAAGTGATATTTAAAGAGCAGAACTCAATTAAAATAAATAACACACCGACTACTACTTCCATATCAATAAATAAACAGCCATAACGTGTCCTCTGAGCTCGCCAATTTATTTATTTAGTCTGAATTAGTGTGTTTGTACATTACACGTCAAATAGTACTATAAACTGTGCATATCCTGAATGATTATGCGCGGTGGAGTTCCTCTATACTGTGCTGAGTGATGATTTGTCATACACCAAACTGCGGTATGTAAAGAACCAAAGAATGCTGTATGCAAAATGTCAGTTTTTATGGCATCCTTTGAGTCATGTGACGAGTTTATTATATCAGTGGTTTGGGAGTCAGATATTAGTTCTGGTTCCTGCTTCTAATAAATTATGCATTAACTTTACATTTGAAGTAAAATAAAAAGCTGCTCTTACAGGCTATTCAGGACTTTATCAAATATGGTGCACATTAAAAAAAAAAACACATGGGAAAAGCTCAAATCCGTACTGCATCACTACTAAAAAAGGAAGAAAGATGGAAATCACTGTATGGGTTCAGAAAAACTTTAAATAAAACAACAACAAACAAAGTTTGTTGGTGCATCCAAGTTAAACTATGCAGGAATCTCAAAGATGCCAAAAACTGTCCCTCTAATGATCACTTGAGGCTGGTTTCAAAAGCGAGTCATTTCCCACAGAGTCATGTTAAAAATACAAAAGTTAACTATACAATCTTATAGGTATAGTTTTCCCTTAATAACGTAACCTTTGAGATACTGATAAGGGTTAAACTTAGGGAAGTGACTGCTTTGATTGTCAGATGTGGTAACAAAGGGAACTGTAACCAATACCTGTCTGTTAGTGCTCATGTCCTCTAATTCGACTCACTGACTGAAACCTTTACACTACAGTGCTTTTAGGAGCACATAATGGAGTGATCTGATTTAATATTACAGCTTGCTGTGTCTTAAGAAGCTTGAGCTTTTTTAGTTTCTGTATAGTGAAATTCAAGTATTTAGTAACTGGCTCCATGTGGTGTACACATTCACTTAGCTAGCCAAAGATTCTGTCCCAGGTGGAAACAAACATTTGGAGGTTGTATAAGGAAGGGTATCCGGTGTAAAAGTCTGCAATATCGAATGTGCTGATACCTGCTGTGGTGGTCCCTTGTAAATATAGGAGCAGCAAAAAATAGCTTACTTAGTATTAACCAGAAAATAGTTTTGTGTATAAACAAAGCTTCCTAAACTTTATTTATGGTTCCTAAAAAAAACAAATGGCGTCACTAAAACTGCTAATGTTTAACAACAGTGGATGATGTTATGGTGGCCATGTCCATTTTTTATCTACAGTCTATGGTTAACACATCACCATGTAAGGAAAAAATATTTATACACAAGATTCAGCTACCAGCTTCTGTAGGCCGAGCTCATTTAAGATGAACTGAGGAGAACAGGAAAACTGTCAGAGCCATCATCCCACGATCCCAGGAGGAGAGGGACCAACCGGCTTGTTATCAGCGCGCTCTTAAAAAGTGACTCTGAAGAGAAAGAGTCCAGGTGCTAATCTGTCAGCCATTGAAAAGATTTGATGCATTCTGAGAAAAAAAAATACAAAAACAGCTGAAACTTTTATGTTACGCAAGAATGGAATGACGTTTTTATTGATTTCCTCAGTTGCCCAAAAATGTGCAGAGTTGCCAAAACGTGACATGAATCAACACTGTGGTAACGCCGTGTCCCAACACTTTGGGGTTTCTAGAATCAAAATAAAATCTGAGAGTATTTCTCCAAAAAACAATCCATTTCAGATTTATTAGATACAAACGTCTCGTTTAAATTAAATAAATGTTTTAAATGATTTAGAAAAATGTTTATCGTGTTATTTTTGTGGAATTTCTAAATGTTTCATTAGCGTTTTTGTACACTGAGTTTTATAAATGTTGAACATCCAAAGATTCATTTTTTTCTTTCCTTTTTTTTTTTTACAAACTATCTCAAATGATAAACATGATGCCCAGCAACATTACGATGCATATGTAGTTAATGTTTTAAACACTGTTTAGCCTCTCTAGGTTTTCTGGATAATACCACAGACTTCACAAAAAAAAGGGGGGTGATTTTGTTTAGATACAGGAGATTTTATTTAGCATTTTGTGTACAAACATAGGCCGCAAATGCCTTCCAAACATGTTTGCCCTCAGAATACAGTATTCCTTTTTTTCATTATTCCTTTTTACAGTTCTACAAGCAGAACATTGAATATTTAACAGGAACAAGAGTTAAAAGTTGAGGAATAAAAAAAGTGTTGTTGGTCACCAAGTCTCATCCTCACCTTTACATCGTTATATGCTCAGTAACGCAAAAGAATACTTTTTGAAGGTTGGAAAAGCCTAATTTAATGGCAGCATGTTGTTGAAGAAGTGGCAATAGCAGTGTCGTGTACAGTAAATGCAAGAGATTTGGAACTTTCATATAGAAGAATATATGGTCAGAGTACTCCACAGAAAAACTAAACCTTTTTTTTTTCTCGGTTGGGACTGAGGTTGTGGAGGGAACTGTATTATGGAGGGTACATGCAGTTACGGTGACAATCAACAGACCAAAACAATGCAGATTTAGACTAATATAAGACTCTTTTCTCCTCTACCACATACTGTACTGATAGTTTGGATTTTGAAAGAGACTAGAGATGTACCGTCTCAATCCCCAACGATCAGCGGACGCCACATTAAATAAAAGAGAAACCAGATTATGCATACTCTAGTATTATACACATTATACAACTCTATGGAAAAAGCAGGAGGAGTCTGAGTTCCAGGAACTCACAGAATCTACCTTTTAAATTAAGAAGAACCTGCACTTCCTATTAGCTAGACAATCACAGTGGCCAGTCTGTTGTTCAACACAAATAACTAAATATGAACTGACAATGCAGGAACTGAGAGTTGAAAAATCACTGCAGTTCTACATAGTCGGGGCCAAATAGAGACAAACAGTTGTAATTCTAAGACGTAAGATTTTCCCAAAGAAAGCACACCAGATGAAGACAGTTTTTGAACATTAATTTAGCTTTAGATGGCAACATCTTAAATAAATAGATCCAGGCTGTGCAAAAGCATAAATAAATAAAAATAGAGGATATAAAACTTAAGAAAATAACAAAGATGGACTTGGGGAAAATGTTTTGATCCATTGCCCTAAAAAGACAGATGTTAACACAGTTTCTCTTTTAACATTATGTGCATCACAGTCAAATGAAGGTGGCAGGTAGGATAGGCATGGAGCTGAGAGTATGAGCTAAGACCACACTTAAGTTTAAGGTCCTGTCTTAGTCGTCAGTGAGATGAACGATGTGTGGCTGTCCTCAGCAAAGGCAACGGGAGAACGAATGTTTTCACAGTCAGCACTATCACTGACATTCAGAGGCCCACGGGCGCTAAACAAAAGCGTAAGTGTCGAGGCACGATAGGGTAGAGTAGAGCAGGCAATTAGGACTTGCTATAAAGGTAACAAGTGTAATAATGAATAAATGACTGGTGGTGGTGCATTCGGCCTCTCACAACCTACACGAGTACAGGCAAGAAAAATATCTTTGAGATGCTGCAAGGGCAAAGCAAGAGCAAATGCGACGTTTAGAGGGTTCACCTGTATCCGAATGCAACTGTGTTTTCCATCATAATTTACTCATGTGCGCTTTTCCACTCCATCTTCATCGTGGCCACAAGCACACGTGAACCCTTATCAGATCCATTTAACGCATTCATTGGTTTTACAGCCAGTCATGATAACTAGCCTTGAATTGGCTATAAAAAGTAAGCAGTATAAGCAGTAGTGATATAAAAATCTTTAGGAAAAAAAAAGAACAAAGAAAGGATAAAGATCCCCATGAACTACATCCCACATCATGGATACAACACAGCAATAGCAGGAGCGCACAGAAATAAAATGAACAAAACATGCCTGCATGTTAAATCAATCATACTGCAAAAAAAAAAAAAAAAAAAAACATTTTAAGAGCTTGTCTCTAACTTGGCCAGTGAGTTGTGGACAAATAATTAGGAGGACATTTTGCCATGTGTGCGCAAGTAAATTAATATTCCTTCATTTAAGACAAAAGATGCGCTGTTCGCTGGACATAAACGCAGAGTGCTCAGGTCACTTCAATGGTAATACAGTAGTTCTAACATTGCATTAGTGCACTTCTGCAGCTACAGATTAAATGGTTACAAAAGGAGACAACGCCATGTGTGTATGAGATGTATCATGACATTGCATAATGTCTACACTAGACAGGCAATCTCTGGATGGGAGTTGTGCTGATAAGGACCAGCTTGCAGTCATAGAACTTCAGTCTTTTCCACAGCAACATACAGTATGAACTACAAAGTGTGTGTTACCTTCATAATATTAATAATAATAACAATATCGAAATGAAGAACTGATAGAACAGCTGAGCAGTTTCTATTAGAACAAGGCTAAATCTTGCTTAATTACTGCAAGACTTGAAGTCAAGGCTAAAACCTACTACTTTCTTAAACAGAAACCTAAGTTCACATAGAAAAAAACAAACAAACCAATTTCTCCCCGACGACCCCAAAATAAATTACAGTAACAGCAACAATGATTATACTGTTAACCAAAAAGAAAAATACAACTTTAAGATTATGTACATGTACTTTATCTGTAAATACAACCGCTTACTTTTTCCTAACAAAAACCCCCCAAAAAAACATATTGATTTGGCAAGACGTCCTATGTTACAATGCGAAGGACATTTCGTCAGCAAAGATATGAACACAGACAACTCCTATGTTAGAAAATATATTGCTTCCTGTGCATTTAAGCTGAAGGTTACTTTGAGACACAACACAAATAGAGGAAACTTGCTTTTGTGGTCGGACAAACGGCAGGCAGTCAGACTGCAGTGTATTACAAATCACTGGGTTCACTTCACCAAGCCGTAGCGTTTCACTCCAACCGGGTTTGTTTACGTTGTAAACACTTTAACATACAGGTGTTGGCTTCCTGTGATACAGAAAAAAAGAAAAAGCCAGCACGACGGCGACAGCCACACGCTGACTTTCAGTTCCATCAAATGTCTGCACTTGTTTGAAAGAATGCGCTGAGATTATGTAAAACATACTTAGGATTTTCCTCAACTGGACATGAAGCAACGTTTGAGATGGAGAAACACATTTTGCAACATTTTTTCCTGCGATTGGTTAAAATAAAGACGTACAGAGAACAATGCCCAAAAGTTCGTGGAGATTCTGATTTGTTGGAGAAACAATTCCAGAAAAATCAACAATCCTGACTCGTTCTGTGCGATTTTGTTCATTCGAACTTCTCGAATTATGAACCACAACTGTGTAAAAGCTGCAAAGGTTCACCACTGAGACCAACAAAAACCAGGTGGTGGATGCATTACACTGGAGGTACATGGAATCATACTAATTATCAGGTAATGACAGATAGGAATGGCAAAGACCTCACATACTCTGTACTTAAGAGGCCCAGTGGCGCCCTCTTGTGTTCAAGCACAACAGGCATCACCGGAGACAAATCCTTCCCAGCTGCAAAAGCTGAGCGGAGTGCAGTCAGTCAAATAAAAAACACACGACAGGAGGCTCGCTCTGAGCCAGTGTCCGTCTCTTTGTTCACGCAGCGGTGGTCAGAGTCAGCGTTAGCTCTATACTTCAGTGGAGAACAGGATGCTCTGTCGTTTACTGTCTGGGGTGGGAATCGTCTCCAGCTGGAGGAAATACAGCAACACCTGGACCTGTATTGAGAAAGTTTAAAAAATGAGCAAATTAAAAATATAAGTATCGTAATGAGCCAAGCACCTTTACAGAAAATACAAACACAAAATGGCAGAGGGCAGAGATTGAAGATAAACTGTGTGGCTTACCTGTGCCATCACTTCCAGGGACCAGCTGTCCCCCATGCTGATGGGCTGTGTTGGGTTAGCGGGGATCTTGCTGTCCTTCTCAGCGGGCCTTAGTAAGGTCGGCCCAAACACCGTTGCCAAATTATGAAGAGACATCTTGTTGATACTCTCCTTCTCTGCCACCCTGAGGCAAGGCAAGGCAAGGCAAGTTTATTTGTATAGCACAATTCAACAACAAGGTGATTCAAAGTGCTTTACAGAGACATTAGAAACAAGAACAAATAAAAAGCATGATTTAAAATTGAATAAAACAAGCAAATAAACTAACTAACTAATTAACAAACAAACAAACAAACAACAGTATATAAAATCAAAACAGATAAAATCAGAACAGTAGATAAAATCAGTAGTTAAATGTAAGTTTTGAAATTTAAGCTTAAAGTGTGGATTTGGTGCTTTATTCAAATGCAGCTGAGAACAGGTGAGTCTTCAACCTGGATTTAAATAAACTGAGTGTTTCAGCTGATCTGAGGCTTTCTGGGAGTTTGTTCCAGATATAAGGAGCATAAAAGCTGAATGCAGCTTCTCCGTGTCTGGTTCTGACTCTGGGAACTGATAAAAGACCGGATCCAGATGACCTGAGGGATCTGGATGGTTCATACTGGGTCAGGAGGTCATTGATGTATTTTGGTCCTAAACCATTCAGAGCTTTATAGGCCAGCATCAGAACTTTAAAGTCTATCCTCTGACGGACAGGCAGCCAGTGTAAGGACCTCAGAGCTGGACTGATGTGGTCCACTTTTTTGGTCTTAGTGAGGACTCGAGCAGCAGAGTTCTGAATGAGCTGTAGTTGTCTGACTGATTTTTTAGGTAGACCTGTAAAGATGCTGTTACAGTAGTCAAGCCTACTAAAGATGAACGCATGGACTAGTTTTTCCAGGTCCTGTTGAGACATCAGATCTTTTATCCTTGATATATTCTTGAGGTGATAGTAAGCTGACTTTGTTATTGTCTTAATGTGTTTTTCTAAGTTTAGGTCTGCATCCATCACTACACCCAAATTTCTCGCCTGGTTTGTGGTTTTTAGATGTATAGATTGAAGTTCTCTGGTGACCTGTAATCGTTTTTCTTTGGCGCCAAAGACTATTACCTCAGTTTTGTTTTTGTTTAGCTGGAGAAAATTGTGGCACAACCAGTCATTGATTTCCTCAATGCATTTACCAAGAGCCTGTACAGGGCCTCGGTCTCCTGGTGACATTGTGATATATATTTGTGTGTCATCTGCATAGCTGTGATAGTTTATTTTGTTGTTGAGTAGAGGAGGAGAGGAAGAGTTGAGTAGATTAGTAATAAAGATGCAGAACAAGAGCGATGTTAATGTGCAGGGATGGAGATGGACTGCTCTGAGCGCAAATATGAGCAAGTTGGAGATGCTACAGTAAGTGCGGCAGAAGAGTTTATAGGATAAAACGGGATAACTGTCCACAGACACTCCATCCAAATAATAATCACAAGCTCCTCCACCTCTGACATTCCTTGTCATTTTTTACATATTTTATTTCCTTAACCTTTATTTATACAGGTAGTCCCACTGAGACTTAATGTCTCATTTACAAGAGAGACCCAATAATTAATACCGATAAAAAGATTATGAGTCTGCCCAACAATCCTGATATTCTGTTTATCATTTAAGTTGGCTGTGGAGCGACGTCTGCTAAATATGGCCTCTGCAGTGTGAGGATGTCTCTGTTTTACCTTAATTACAAGAACATGTTGTGGTTCTAAATATGCAAACAGGCATGAAACTATCCGAAAACATTCTCTTGGATATCGTAGTAACGGCCAATTTTTGGGGCTAAACGATTTATGATAACAAAACAATAACATTGTCAACCAATACTGAAAAAGCTTTGACTCTATAAAGACATTAAAAGTAAAAGTAATAAATCTCCAGTTCTATTCAGTGCACAGTCAGGCTGTTTGCAGTTGCAAGTGATTTATACCTAATAGTATAAAAGCTACATCAATACAGAAAATCACTGAGGTGAACACTGCACCATAATGATGTTCACATAACACAATAAACTGTCTCAAGTTTAAAACAATATTAACATTTAGATGTTTTGGAGACAAATGTAAAGAAAATCCATCTGAAAACACACTCGTGAGTGATCACCACCTAATGCATCAACTATAAAAATTTACGTTCTTGAATTTGGTTTGTCTTTCTTTCTGTGCACATTGGTGTGCGGTCATGTCTACTTTCTGTGCATTTATTTTTGTGTTTAGTTGTTTATACCTCTTTAAGTGATCCAAAAGGAAAAGGAATGTGACCAGGTTGGGTTCGGGCAGTGACAGCAGCAAGTTCAGCATGCAGCTCTCTTTGGCAACACTATCAGACAGGGCTGCAGAGGAGGGAAGGGAAAGATACAGCTGCTTATACATTTCTTGTAAATAAAGCAGTTCAAACTGCTTATGTGTGGGAAAACCTCAAAGTCAGTATCTTACTGATGCCGCCTGCAAAATTGGGATAGAGCTCATCGGTAAAGAGCGGTTCCGGCAGCTCTCTGAAGTACAGCTTCAAGGTCCCAGCGATGGCATTGACATCCATCTCACTCATCATCACTGACACATCTTTGTTATCTGCAGGAGAGACGAGAGCAGCCTGAAACTGGATGTTTGCCAATCATAACGCTAGGAAACACCTCAGAACAAACTGCCGTGCCTCCTAACTGTTAGCGTCGAATTAAAAGTGCAAAGTAGGATACCCAATTATTCGTTAATACATAAATTGATTCCCCTGTTAGTCTGGTTAATGATTTCAAATCATTAACCTCTTGATGTCTTCTTCATGATGTCTTTATATAGGGCCAAGTTGGTTCGGATGGCTTTTGTCCCTTAATAAATGATCATTTAAAAATGAAACATGTAAGATTGACAAATATGCAAAAATAAAACCCCCAAAACAAAAGAAGTCATCAGGTATACGGATGGCAGAGATACTTACTGGTGTCAAAGGCAGTCTTCAAGGCCTGAATGTCGGTGGCCACTCCTGACACTCTGTAGATGCCCACCTCCTCCATGCCCCTCCTTTCAATCTCCTCTAGGCACTGCCGGACAATGTAGGGCACCTTGGAGCGCTCTCGTCTGGATGAAAACAAAAAAGGAATCAAAAAGGAGGGTCTGAAATAACATTTGTTACAACTGTATATACAGTATGCTACGCCAACTGACTTCAGCCATTCACTGGCCTATTCTCTAAAACATGACAGTCTACCACAGTTTGGGATAAGACTGAGTAACCTGACACAGGGAATAATACAGATGTGATTATTCTGATTACAGAAAAATTACTGTGAGCAACTGTCCTAGCCCTAAAATGTCAGAGGAGAACACAAATAGTAATGACCTGGACATTTCACAGTGCTGGTGGGCAAATAGTCACTCTTCATTTATTTACTCACTTGGTCACTGTGGAGATCTTAACTCCAAACACACCCATGGGTTTCTCCGAGGGCATCCTCTTCAGGCTAAACTCTCTGCTGGTGAACTTCATGGACAGTTTAATCTCAATCTGATGAGAAACAGAACTCAAAGTTAAAAAACAAATCAAACCATTACACAATCTGAATCGACCTGCTTCCCATTTCTCATTAATGCATACTACTATGATCTAAATGTAAAGCTACATTAGAGCTGCTAGTGAGTGTAATACAGGAGGAAAATCTTGTTTAAGTTTTGATATCTTTATTTTGTGTGATCCACTCACCCCATTCATGGGAATAACTGTTCTCTGCCAGTCTTTGCCTTGGAGAGTCTGAGGATCAAGCTGAGTTGAGGAAACATGATAAAGAAAAAAACATAAATGCTCACACTGAAGGATACTCATACTGAACATTGAGAAAGTTTCAAATAATGAAGCAACATAAATGCAAGTAATCACCGCAAGTCAAAAATTAAAAGCTCAGGCTTCAGTCTTCTGGATCTGTATGATCTCAGTGAGAGTGGACAGAGGCCCCACCCACCAGCTTTACAAATCTTCTGTTTGTGAATGGCAGCCAACCACTCAAAGGTTGTCTTAAAGGGTTAGAACGGGGTGGGAAACTCCAGGCCTCGAGGGCCGGTGTCCTGCAGGTTTTAGATCTCACCCTGGGTCAACAGACCTGAATCAAATGATTAGTTCATTACCAGGCCTCTGGAGAACTTCAAGACATGTTGAGAAGGAAATTTAGCCATTTAAATCAGGTGTGTTGGATCAAGGACACATCTAAATCCTGCAGGACACCAGCCCTCGAGGCCTGGAGTTTCCCCACCCTTGGGTTAGAAGCTAAAATGGCTCGATTTCAGACAGTGGATGAGCTGCACCGAGGCCCAGATAAAAATATTATTTGGAAATTTGAGTCATGTGAAGATTCAGAGAGTACATTCAAACTAAAGACATGTTTCAGGATCCATTGTGCATGTTTGCTGGAAAAAAAACAAAATAAACGAACAGTAAAAGTGCTTATGATAGTCTTCTATTAGAAGTGGTAGAAAGTACAATTTTGAGAAATTTTGCTGTACTTCAGTTACGTTCTTCTTCTACTCCACCACCTTTCAAATGGAAACACTGTTCTTTAAAGACCTTTATTTGACACAAATACTCAATGGTAGATTTTTTTATATTTAGAAATTTTCCTCAGATTTTTTCTTTTACAATGAAACTATGCAACATTTATTTTGTGATCCTCTGACTGGGCATGAGACAAAGCAGGTTGCTCATGTAAAATGCTGCTTATGCATTGATGGAACATTAACAAACTAATAATATGTCAGGTATAAGGACAGCTTACTATGAAACTACTACTTTAATAAGCTGATAATATTCATGTACTTACCTAATATTAATTTTGCAGTGCATTTACATGAAACAATCTATATTATTAAACATTTTAGATCTAACCGGATCAAAAAATGATCACTTTTTTACAATTGAAAGAATAACTTCAGTATTTTGTTTGGAGCCACTGCAGCTTTATAAATTATTGATGTTTATCTGCTTTATTATGATGATCTTAAAAAGTCAAGGCTATATTTAAATACTGTTGTCCTACTTACTGTGCTGCTGTGTTATGTCAGAAAAGCAGAGCATAAAGTTATAATTGCATCAACTGTCTTACTCTGCTGTAGCAGAATGTTTTGAAATGTGATTTGCAGACACACTACACCCTTCGCTATATATTTAGAAGCACGATAAACAAATGTAATTTATTCAGAGGTACTAACTACACTCAAATCAAAGAGCCATGCCATCCTGGGCAATAAAGGCTGAGTGCGAACAAACACAACTCACAAAACGCAACAAACACGCTCATACACAGTATACACATGCTGGGTGTGTTTACCTAGTATAAGCCCCATCTGGTTGGCTGCAAAGCTGGATCAAGTTTCTCACAACCGAATCAAACTGAAGAGATTGGAGTGCTCTTTGGTTTGAGCCATTTATCTATAAAGAATTACATTCCACTAAAAAACAGCAAAGCCATAAGAGCTGGCATCCTCGCCGGCCTAAAAGCTTTCAGACACAAACATGATGCTGTCGTCTCTGACTTTTAGTGGCTTTTTTTCCAATAATTCGACAATCTGGTCAAGTGAACGATGATAAAAGCTGGAATTTAGCCAGCATTGCAACACGAGGGTAAACAATAGTTGTCACAGCTCATTCAGATGGAGACAGGACTTTACACAATCCATGAATGCAAGGTGTGGATGCGTACGTTTAAAAATTGAAAGTATGAAACAAGAGGGATGTTTATGGTGTAGAATGAAAGGGAAAGTACTAATGATGCAGTAAAAATGGGGGAATTCAGGCTGATGATGTGACAAACTGACACCAAACTTTAGAACTTTAGTGGGCTGAGTGATTTTTACATTCTGGTTTTTTTCTACTCTCCTTGAGCACTAAAAACACTTTATACAGCTTGATTCATTCACCCATTCATACAAGCATTTTTTGGTACAAGTTCTTTTTTAACATTCATACACAATGACACTCCAATGGACACATCGTAGAGCAACTTGGGGTTCAGTACCTTGCCCAAAGATACTTGGGCAGCCAGGCATGGCACCATCAACATTGCGGTTAATAGATGAGCTGCTCTACCTCCTGAACTACAGTGACCCTTAAGTTTAGGAAAGATTATGGAAAAACAAGCAAACAAAAATGGACTGGTACTTATGTAGTGCTTTTCTACTCTAATTGAGCAAACCCAGTCACACACACAATCACACTCGTGCTTTTTATAAGCCTCATCACTTGGTCTAACATTCACACAACATTCACACTAACGCTCAGACGGATGCATCGGGGTTTAGTATCTTTCTCAAGAATACGTCAACTTGCAGACTGGAGAAGCCATGGATTGAGTCACCGATCTTCCCTTATAGCATACGTGAAATTATCATAGAAAAAGAAAACTTCATTTTTTTACTTTGATTCTAAGATAAAGAACAAACATGCAGGAAAAACTGCACTAGCTAGAATACACACCAAGGACCTGCTCAAGTGTACATCCATGTTATATGTACTCTTATTACCCATCTATCAGGTCAATCCTTAAGCACCCATGTTTTGCCTCTTATTTTGCCTCTTATGCTAGATACCAGCCAGTCTGAAAACTAAACAGTCATTTTTTTAATCTCAGCATGCACCTGACTGATCAAACACTCAAAAAAGCTGCAGAGTAAAATGTAGATTCAATAAGCCACCGTGACTTTTGCTGAACACAGCAGCAACATTGCCTTGGATTTGTGAAAATCCTGCTGAGTAACCTTCCAACAGCTCTGTGAGTTTTTTCCTTTTAAAATGACATCATCTGTCAAAATAGGATCGTGTCTGAGGCTTAGAGGAGCCACTAGGTGGAGTATGTGACTGTAAGTCACAGTTTGGAAACTTATCCTAGTGTAGATAGCTTTTTCCAACCAGCATGGATGCAGAATTCTCAGAATAAATACAGCTGTCCTCCGTAATGCGTGTGTGTGCATACGGCATGAAACAACATGTACGCAATGTTGCACCAGTGTATTTGTAACAATCATTTAAAAGGTTACAGCTATTATTTTGTGGGGTTTTTTTTAACTCCAGAGCAAATGGGCTGCTATATACATGAAGGTTAGTGTGTGTGAGTGTTTGTGGTAAACAGAGCAAAAAAAGCTTACAGCAATGTCCAATCATACTCGTGCACACACAGACGCACACTGAAGCTGACGAAGGAGTAGAAAAAGGGATTGTTTTTGGTAGCAATGGATGAAAGAAGCAACTCCTGTTTTTCACGTTTTTTATCTTTGCCTTTGTCTCTGTTAATCTTCTAGGTGACACTTTGCAGTATCCGGCGGGGTGGGGTTGCCTTCGTGATTAAATTCCTGACTACCTAAATCTGCCATCAAACTATGGTCAGTCAGATGGGTTCAGCATAATGGCAATTTTATGGGTCTGGCATTATTATGGAGAGAATACTTTATGGTACTGATTTCATATTTACTTCCTCTGTGGAGGATGACTTTGCTGCTACTCAGTACCCATTCTTCAGGGTGGTGATAAATATTTGAAACAGCTAAGCCTGGCAGGAAGCAGTGAGCACGTACAGCTTTTTACAGCTTTTATTAAACCGCTACAAAGTCACTCCACTTTTTCTTTTTTTTTTAAAATTACAGTCACCTGCAAGTGCAGACAACTTCACTGAAACCCATCTTCATTTAGCCAGCCTCTACCTATCCATCACATATTCCTCTAACAAGCTTCACTGATCATATGGTATGCGGCACCTATTGTGGCATAAATGCTTATCAGCAATGAGTCATGGTGGTCATGGCTGAGAAAAGGGTGACGTCATGTCATACCGGGATCTGTCCTTTCCCCATGATGCGGTCTGTACCGTCTCCATCCTCTTTGTTCTGCTTGGTCTTGTTGTAGCTCTTTTCGTAGCAGAGCAGCCTCAGGGTCTGAGAGCCCTCCAGCTCGATTTCAAACTCCTTCAGCGAACAAAGAGAGACAGAAAAAAAGCTATTGAGGAAAGAATAAATAAAAGCAAAGGGCGGGAAATATTTGAATACAGTGATGTCTGCAGATAAAGATCATGCAAAAGAGCCATGATAACTTCAGAGACATCACCATGGCATTGCATCTCAATACGACCAACGACAAAACGCAGCTGACCATCACTTCCTGTAATTATGTAAGAGAACGTACTGCATATGTTTTGCACATATTTTTTGAGGCCCACACTACGTTGGTTCACTTAGCTTTTGACCAGATGTGAGTCATCACCAGCAGCTCTTCATTAGTTAATATTATTTCCACTTTGCTGGGCAAAATCCTCAAAGAGTCATTGGGTCCACTATGGAGCACACCCTGTCACACATGAACTAATCCTGTGATTATGTCTCAGAGCTTTTCTTGCTTCACCCAGCTATGCCATTAATGCATTCTTGTTTGTGCACGTGTGCTTGCTTCCATGTATATATGGAGTATGTATATGTGTGTTTTGTATATTCTTGCTGAAGCTCTGGATGCTTTGGATTTGTTTAGACATCTTTTAACTGCTCGGAGATGGATGCCTAAATGATTAAAAGACCAGATGTCAGCTACATGAACTATGCTAAGACGGAAATGTGTGCAGGTATGTGTTCCTGAGTTGCACTGATATGACGGAGAGGATGGAGAGATTTGTGCAACTGAGGATTCAATGCAGGCACCAGCTGGTACATGTGGGTGAGCAATCTCTTTATAATGTCACAGAAACAACTACATGTCTACTTCATCAAATCCAGCTTTGAAGGTATGTGTATGTTGAATTGCACACGCTTTATCTCTTACCTCATTCCATTTGGGTTCACTGGTGTATCGATACACTCTCGTCTTGGCTTTATTTGAAAAGAACCCAAAGGAGTCCACCTCCAATGTGCAGTAGAGATCTGGCAGGGAGGAAACAATTTAATACAATTTACATTTATATGGCAAATCACGTCGTCTTTGTGAATGTATTACATTAGTAAAAGAATGGGCTGAATGTTTGATGCTACCCTAGGAAAATAAATCAAATCAAATGTCTACGAATTTCAGCCCGTGGATCCAATTACACACTCACGATTGAAAGTTTAAACAAAAATAACACTGTTTCCGCTGCTTATGAACAAATTAAAATTGAATTGAACTGAAAGGTTGCGTGGGTGAAGGTCAGTGACTCACTTAAGCTCTGTTTGAGGCCGGAGGCAGAGTGGATGATTACATTCAGGAACCCGTAGAGACCGGAGGAGGATTCATCCTCTGGAAAAACGGTCAGTGAGCAGACAGTAATAAAAAGTTAGGAGGCACTAGAAAAGCATGCCGATCTCTGCATGTTTTGGAACAGAGTGAGAAAAGGAAGGAAGAGGTTTAACAGACGTGCTCTGTATTAAACATCTGGGTTTAAAACCAATCCTCAATTTTCCCAGTTATTAATGATTACTTCATTCCTGGGGACATTATGGGAAAGCTCAAGGTTTCCAATAAAAGCACAGACAAACCAAGGCTGTAAATAAAACTGCCTCATAAGCACTCATGAATATCTTTAACTTAAAAGAAGTCTGTAAAAAACACAAAATTATGTTGGACAAAATAAAAACAGTCACTCTACCTTCTTTGTTAATACTAAGTGGAATGTGGTGGACAGTTTGTAGTTTTATACAAGAGCTGGTCAACATCTGCAGCTCCATGGACGTCAGGGAAACTGTTTTAAAACCTTGAGGGGAGACAGTATATTTCAATTTTAAATCACACTGTACTTTAAAAAAAAACACCACGTGCCGTACAGATATGCAAAAAAATATTGATTTCTTAGCCTCAATCGATTGGTAGTATTTACATAAACATGCCCAAATTTTAGTATCTTGCACTTCAGATGACTGAGCCGGTCCAGCCTGACTGACACTTACACTTCTTCTGCTGCTCCTTGATTATCTCCTTCCACTCTGCACGTTCATAGTCGGATGAAATCAGGAAACTGTAGCTCTGAAAAATAAACACATGAGAGGCGTTTGAGAAAAACAGATGGTCACAAAATAACAGGAAGACCAACACGATAGCTCAATGCACGTTCATGTTCATCCTTTAAGTTTCTCCAACTCTCACAGCAGTGACCAAGTCTCACGGTTACTGTTTAATGCATTCACTGTCTATATGTCTATATTCTCTTTATGCCTGTTGTCATGTACTGACGTTGAGCCAGCATAATTGTACAAGGTGTCATGCAGAAATTGATACACACTCATAAAAAGAAAGTATGCAGTTACAACAGAAGTTAGCAACCCAAAAATTTATAAAAATAACTTTAAAAACAACAATTAAAATGAGGAGAAGGAGCAGTGAGGGGAAGCTGATGGGAAAGAGCTGTTGATAAAATAAAAGCAGAGGTAGTTTAGGATAGAAAGCATCATTACCTTTCCATTCTTGTTGTAGAATCTGAGGGGTATGCTTGGGGATGTTAACAGGAGCAAAGACTCCTGTTCAGACAGCTTCTTCCGGAGGCGATCAATGACTTTTGAACCCTTGTTTGCTCTCTGGTGGTGAAAATATTTGACTTTATTTGGAAGAGCGTGAAAAACCTATTCAACTGTGAGTAACTGCTACATTTGGACTGCTTGAAATACAAAAAAACCAAAAAAGAAATAATCTTGTTTAAGTTTCCAAACAGATATCGGTGAAACTACTGCACATATCCAACTCGAAGAAGCGTCTACTTCTGAATATCTGCATGCAGAAATCTGGATTAGAGCACATCTACGATACCTTCTCTCTCTGAATCTCGCTGCGGAGGTGTGAGATCTTGACCTTCATGGCGTCCAGCTCTTCATCGGGGACTTGAGGGATGGTAAGTGGCTCAGCCTCCTCGGGGCCCTGGAAGGTCATTTCGCTCAGGGGGATGTACCACTTACAGTCGTACTGCTGGTTTTTACTGCAGCAGGAGAAGGACAGGAAATTAAAAGGAGAGTGTTGGTTAAAAGAAAGTAAAAAAAAGGGGTACATGAAAGACGATGAGCCAGGGATAAATGAAGAAAAGTACTTATTATCTGTAAAACAAAAAAAAATATCAAGAGGGTCTTTTGGGAAAATATTTCAAATAATAGAGATTATTAAATCTGTGTCAATAACTCTGGTTGTTGTTGTGAAGCTTAGGTCCTGTTCTAACATAGATGTTAACTGTCATTACTAATTTTAGACTTGTTCGCCAGCATTGCTGCTAATCTGCTGGATGCATGTCAGTGTATCTCATCCCTGAGACTGAGAAAAATAAGCAGATTCTTCTTACCCTCCAATCTGTTTCTTCAGCTTGGCGCAGAGCAGCAGATCGGTGAAGAGGAAGACGTGCCGAAGCTTCCTGGCTCCCTCCACCAGCTCCACCATGAAACTGTCCTTCAGCAGCTGGCGGTTCTATGGCAACAAAAGACAACACTCAGGGGGTCAGTAAAAAAGACAACACTTTTATGCTGATAACTAAACAGCTCACAAAAAACAAACAAAAAGAAAAAACAGAGTCACTTGGAGAAATGTGCATCCAAACTGAATTGCTGGCAGTCTGGATAATGGGGGTAATGGAGGCGGCGGCATTTTAGGGAGCTCAGACCATTTTAAGAGTCACAGTAATAAATGTGTGAAATTCTCTGGAAAGGTCACAATCAGTTTGCAGAACCTTTTCTTAGGTGCCGCATCTAAAAGCATTATCGCTCCTTCCATTCTCCCAAATTCCTACTTCTCTTCCACAAGTGTGTGAAAGAGGACACTAGAAGGAAAGGACGGTGAAGGAGGGAAGGGAGAGAGGAGTTTAGCTTTACAGCATCAAAAATGACAAAAACCTCATTAGCTCATTGTGTGCAATCATTACTTTCCCCATCGCCCAAAAGACATTAAAAAAATTTATTTTCAAATGCTTGATCTGGCATCATCATCACGAACCATGGGATCACACAGGAAAGGATGAGTGAGGGAGGAAACGAGAGGAGGAAGAGTGATGTTTGTGACATCAGTGACCAGAGCTCTGATCACTGATGTCAGACTATATAATGAGATGTGTAATATCATCATTTGCCAAAAGAGGGCAGTGATGCCCTTTGCTAAGAAGGAGACGCGAGACTGGGCATTAAAACAAAAACAGAGAGCAAATGAAGCTCAAACCACAGCTCAGAAGGAAACAATCTGCTTTTAAATGGTCATAACCTTTGTTTTACTTGTGGTTAGAGATTAGATCCAAGTGGTTCACTGTAAAAAGGAGATGCAATTTGGAAAAAGACAACAAAATCCCTTTCACTCATTTGTGACACCACTTTTATTCTTCTGATTGACTGTACACGTGATCATTTCTACTGAATTGCTTTAAATACTTTTTTTAAATCTGTTCAAATTTATCTAGTAAAGTTTCAATTTTTCACACGCTTTATTGGATTGTATGGGTTTCCTTTGGCTAATTACCAGAAAAACTGTCCAACCAAAGAATGAGGCTTTAATGCTCCTTTTACATCTTCCACTGCAACCAAACCATATTTTTCTTCATGTAATGACCGCAGACCCCAATTTCACACCAGCACTTGACTTCCCAAATCCTGTCAGTCTAACAGGAAAACCCTGAAACATGACATCACACTTTCCAGAACCAACGACATGCCTCGTCTTCATCTTTGTGCAGTTTTTCTCCTTTCCCCTCTCCATCACAAATACACAGTTACTGTCACCGCCTGAAAACACTGAAGTGGACATGACGCTAATGAAAGAGAAGTTTATGTGCTTACAAATTCTCACTGGGCATCTGCTAACAAGGAGGAGAATCATGCTGTGTCACTCAGTGTTTAAGCCCGAGAGAATCAAAGGAGGATGACCAAGACAGAGAGGGAAAGAGATAATGGGGCATGATTTTAAAAGAAAAGTGTCAGTGATGGGGTGGGGGGGGGGCTCTCTGACCCAATAAAAAGGAAAGGTCTGAGAGAGGGAGAGAGGAAGGAAAGGAGAGAAGAAGCCAGAGAGAGACGTAGTAGCTCTCGACAGAACAGATGTCATGCAGCAGTTTCTAGCTGTAGATAGACGGCGAACCAAGTGACATATCACCACAGCAGCTCCACTGCAGTGATCTGTTGTCGAGGCACGCACTCGCTGCCTATCCCACAGCACATTACGATCACATTCTGATCCCTGAAATAACAATCTAATAGAAAACTAATTCCCACTGAAGGATATAATTATTCATCACGAGCTACACAATCAAGGTTGTGATCACGACCAAGTGCTGTGATAGATAGCTTCCGGATGAACTGCTTACTGTCTGTCTGACAGCCATCTCTACTGGAAACTGTCATCTACATCTGTCAGTTCAACCACAACAAGAGGATCCCTAAAAAAACAAAGAAAAACTCATTATGCCTTCTTCTCTTCTGTCCAGGTCTATTTGCCTAATCAGGATTATACTGTCCCAGCCACTGTTGAGCAGTGTACACATCTCTCAGTCTCCATGCGTTTGCATGGGGATTCAGATGTTCTGTGAAGTTGCTCCACATGTAACATTACCCCCGGAGGATACTTCCTATCTAGAAAAGAAACAACCAATCAAAAAGCTCTGTCTATGTCATACATGTGCCAGCTTACATGCTGTCAAGTCAGTTTATTTTTAGAGTGTTGCGCAGCAGTTTGAAGATTTGACACATCAGAGGGAACCAGCGCTAAAAAATATGAATCTGTACTGTAAGCATGCATATTAACAGCACGAGCACAGCATAGCATTATCTGGTCTTTACATGATCGTTAAAGCTGACGCTTCAAACACCATGTAGCCGACGGTTATGGGACAAAAGATATGTAGATGTGGCCTCTTTCTGCTACTAAAAAAACAACAATAAAATATCTAAAAACTCATGAAAAAAAGGCTTAATTTAGATTCTTGCACTGAATATTCGTAGAGCTGTTTGGTGACTGCTTCGATGTAATGTGTAGCTACATTTCTAGGAGGTGCACATTAGTTTATGATGTATATTAAAGCGCAGGGTTTCAGACCAGTTTGTGCATCTATTACGTAGATTTAATGCAGATGCATAAATGCACTATTTCACAGCCACCATGCGGATGCAGGCAGAAATGAGAATATGGGAAGACGAGCTCATTCGTTTTATCGAGCTTCTTTGCTCTGCAACTAGGAAAGAAAAAAAAAAGACATCTTTAACAAACCAGCCGTCTGCGCACATCAGATGACATTTTTTACAGCATGAATCTTCGGAAAAAAACGCGTCTCTCTTTTTTCCTTGTAAAAACTGAGCAGAACATCAGCAGCGTAAGTGTGGAAAGAGAGCGACATCGGGCGGAGCACGCCGACGCAGAGGACGCCGATTAAATATTGACCATCTCCTGGAGGTGCCTCGCTGACAGCGCGCAAGCACTGACGTGAGTTTACAAAAGGTCTGTGTTTATATTTAGAGTAAATGCTTAGAGGGCCACACTGCGTCTGTGTGTGCATGTGTGTGTGTGGTTTTTTATCTTGTACAAAAAATTCGGGACACGTTTGTTTATTAACAGGCTGAAGGGTCTAGATGACTGTGTACATTTAGCTCCACTCACATCAGGAGCATTTTTCCCCCCAAGGAAAACAGAGCCGAGTGAGCGACATCGTTTGCATTTTAATTAAGCAGTTTGTGTTTGTGTCGCCCCCCACTCATGTGGCCAGGCCAGGACCTCTGGGGGGCACCTGTTTTGCTATGCTCCTGCATGCCTCCAGTGACTAAAAACACAGGCTGCTCACAAGCAGATTTCAGGTCAGATCATAATTGAGCACTCTGACCTGTTTCCTTTTGTTCTCGCGTCCTCTCATTATGGCATAACAGCAGAAGAAAGGAAAAACATTACGACAGCTGAACTGAAATAAACTTAAATGTAAACCACTCACATCAACACTGTGACATGTATGTACAGACTGGAGTCTGTAAATTCAACAAGGAACTGAAAAAAATCAAATCAAGTCTGTCGCATGCTCCATCCATAGCGAGGCACAATATAATGAGCCTCATTGATTGTGCTGCTTTCATGAATCCATGATAAAAATTTCATGATTGTGGTATGGCGGCATGGAGATGGAAATGGGCGCCTGGAGGGACAGATGGGCACGTGTGTATGTATGTTCAAAAGCAAACAAGACCAGGAGAATGAGAAAGCATGTGAAGCTGTGTGTGTGCGTGCGTGTGAGGAAAGGGTGCGGTAATGACCTCCCGGTGAGTGAGGGAGGAGCCTTTTTGCTCGCTCCCTCCCACTCTCAATTTATGAATAATTAACTTGGAATCTGCCAGTCAGAGCGGACTGGTTGCTCATTACAAGGCATTATGTACGGCACTGTCACGCAAGCTATCAATCAAGAGGCATCCACTCATGTGCATCAAGCCATCTCCAGGGATGAGAGAGACAGCGGGGCGGGGGTGGGGGCGGCTGTGATCAACTGTGTTAGCGTTAGGGGAATTGCTCTCAACTAGACAACCCTGGTATGACCATATAAGGACATGGGCTCTGCTTTAGGCTGCAGATTGGTGCATCTGGTAGACCCCTATGGTAGCAACTTCAAGGTCATTTAGAGGGTGTACCGAACAAGCACTATGTGAGTTTTGACTTAATTTAATGTAATTTCATTTCATTTTAACAGATTCAAGTCAAAGATGTGTCCTTAATGTTACAGTTTATTAAAGTCATAGTTACAATTTCGAGACAACAGAATATACCACACCTCCTATGAGCTGCTCAAGGCAATAATTGGACCAAAGAATGACATCAGCTCAGACCTCAGCGTGACTTTTAAACCTCTGTAACACTCACCTCTCCTTTCTTGAAAGTCTGGCGACGGGACGTCGTCTCCTCATTGATGCTAGACAGAAAGTTCTGGGAGATCCGCAAGGCGTCCTGCAGAAGGGGGTGGTCCGGGTGGCTGATGGGTGTGTGTTTGAGCAAGTCCTAGCAGTACAAGGAGAAACATTGAGATGCAGAAGCATATTTTCAACTTATAAAGTTACAGTATAGCAAATCTTACTTATTACGAGTTAACTATAATCCTCTTTTCCTTTTAAGTGTTACACACACAGTCCAGGAAATGTATGGATGAGTCACACAGCTTTATGGCTCAATGTTTCTACAATAAGATTTCACAGATTCAATAAACTATAGACCCATAGAACCGTTCAGTACAATAAAACAGCTGAAAAAAAAAAAGACGGGCTGTCAGGTTTAAAAAAAAAAAAAAAATTATAAGCAATTATGCTAACCAATGACAAATGAAACACAGGCTGTTCTTTGATCACCCAACGCATTCTTTCATGGTTTAATTTGTGAGAAAACATCACAATTCCCAAAATACAGTAGAACACAGTTATTAATGAGCATCGCTGGGCCTGCACGTTCTCTATTACTTACATGAAGTACCAAAGTGCTGCGTGTCACTCTGTCCACTGGTTTATAAAGCAAAGCTATAAACGAAAAAAGAGCAGATAACAGACAGATTTTTTACTGAGCCCATTTGCAACATATAGACAATAAAAATGTTTACACAGAAGGGGTGTAAAGTGTGGCACGAGCTGACCTTCTAGTGAGTTCTTGCCTGTCTCCTTACAGTCCTTGGGGCTCCTCACCTTCAGGTTCTGTTTGGGTACAAAACAAAGGTGCAAACAGTGGCTTAAAAATGTATAAAAAGACCTTTAAAAGTCTCTTCAGTGACAAAACACGATGAAGTTACTATCTTTTCATTCTTTAGCTTTAAGGTCATCTACTTCCAAATACCAGCCTCCACTCTTGACTACTGGTCCTCAGAAAACACAGACATGTGCTGATGGTGTGGCAGAAACTAACGCATGCTTGACAAAAAAGAGAAAGAAATGGCATGAGAACTAGTTTAACTCACAACTGCAGTTTTCTTCCACATAATAAAAGATCATTATTTAGGATCAATATATTTTTTTCTGTTTAATTCATACATAGCAGTTTAAAAAACACTTCTCCTCAAATCCCCCTCAAAAAATCTAAATCCTTGGCTGCCGTTCAAACAGAAATATCCCAAAATGTATGACGAGAGCTGCGATGTTGCTGGAGCTTGCACATTTCCTATCTATGTTGGACGGCCTCAGTACAACACTCTACTGGGAGACGAAGTTTAAACCGGATTTTATATCAGCTTTCAAAGCTAGATTTGAGGCCAGAGTATAATATCTTCTCAGCCCATGAAGCGTTTGGAAACTCAAGTTTCGATAAAAATACTCCAATTTATGAGACAGTTTCTACACCCTGTGCAGGAGAGCTCCTATTTTACAGGTGCTCTAATTGCAGATGAAGCCAAATAGAGGCCTTCACCAAAGAAAACTGCAGAAAACACCATCCGCTATCCTCAAACAATATTAAACGCATGGGCACACATCACATCTTGCCTCTGGCTGCATTTGCACAGAAATATTCAGCAGAGCATTAAAATTTAAATGCAAGGGAATTATAAAAGCTGTTTGGGTGAACGATGGCAGTGTGTTTTGCAAGTGCATTTAATCGGGGACAAAAATGTTAAGCAGTGACTAAACTGACTCTTTCAGAGTCTACAATACCTCTTAGGCAATGTTCATTGACTGAACACACTAATTGAACACAGCTGACGGTTAGTCATCATTTTCATTCTGTGTTGTCTCCAGCTGCACAAGCAGCTAGGTGCATTTTTGCTCTTCTTGTATAAATAGGTACAGAGCTAAGGAAAGTTTATGTTAACATCATGTAGAAATAATAGTAATTACCCCAACCCCAGCAGAGCTTTACCATCACAAACTGCTCTGTGGCTCGAGTCATGACAACAAAAATGCGATGCAGCATCAATTCATACTGCGTTCAGTTAATTTTATCACTTTGGTCTGTGATTGGATTAGTGAGCTAATGTTTTTCATCATCAGATGCTGTTATAACACCACATTAGTTGCATAAAATAAAAAGGTTAACCTAACAAAAATAAATCATGTGATGTTGCTGAATGTTATTATTCCAAAATTTTGCCTTAACCCAAATTTCTTCATATTTTCTCAATTTCAAGTTATTTTCACAGCAGGTTGAGTAAGTTCAAATCTGGAGATACTAGCCCGACATTTTGACTGCCTTTTCAGTGCTTCCAAGCTTTCATACTATTCTGAAGTGCAAAAGGAGAAGACTTCTTAAAAGGAGAACAGACACATTTTTATAGAGCTTTATGATCCTTGTAAAGCATTGCGTAGCACATCAAGGGGAAAAAAGCACAAGCTGTGACCCTCAGTTTGCTGGTAAATAGGAATCAAGTGACTTAACTGTTCTTTTTACTCGCTTTCTTACCTCAGAAATTTCAGCAAACTGCGTGTTCGCCTGGCAGCACTTCTCCGCCGTCTCCACAGCCAGCTCATAGTTGTCCACAAATGCCCGGTAAACCCCTAACTGGCTGGCCTGAGAGAGAGAGCAGGAAAAAAACTTTAATTCGCAGATCAGACATACTTAAACTTATATACAGTGCAGTTTCGCAATGCAGTGACAGTGAGCTTGAACAACTTTTAAAAAGCTTCTATGTTGGAGGATTAAATAAGGGCAAACTATCTTTCCTGAGCTTTCAGACTTTAAGTTAGAAATTCAGACACACAAAATTACCCGAAAGTCTTCTGTAGTGCCTTCCAGACAGTGCAGTTATACTTGTCTGCACTGCTATTGTAATGCCCACAGGTTAAGTAATGAGTAAGTGGGAAAAGAAATTCTAAAATTGCAGCACAGATGTCCGAAACACTGGACAAATGTGTACAAAGTGCATTTGAACTGTAACACAGAGTCTGTTCAGCTGTGTGTCCCAGGGACTGTACATGAGCGGCAGACAACTGAACAAAACAACCGGCGAGAGACAGATCACAGCTACAGCGTGTAACCATGGTGGTCTCTGCGGCACATTGCCATAGCAACCAGCGAGCCCCGCACTGAGCTTGGGTGAGTAATTAATGATTGGTGTAACAGAGGCTATGAAAGCACATTTAGTGAGCTGTGTGACTGAATAAAACTCCATCGAACGTTGCCTGCCAGCGCTGCAATCCATCTCTGCCGCGAACAAAAGGACAATCAATTCTCCAGAACAAAAGCCGATGGATGCGGACGGAGTACAGTGGAGATTTGTGCCTCGAGAGTGACGCAGACTCTCACACACCTCTAAAATGATTAGCATGTACGTAAGCATGTCTTACCTGAGTGCACTGAGCAGAAATGAATGCATTTAAAGCATGAAACACCTAGCACTTTGTTGCACTTGAGACCTTTTTAGCCTGTGTGAAGCTTCAGACGTTTGGTTTAGACTACACATCATTTGCATCACTTGCAATCATAATATAGTACTTTTTGGGATTACACTTGAAGAAAAAGCCATTTGATTTTTAGTAAGATTGTGAAAAAAAAAAAAAAGACAATAGTGTTTTAAGAACTTCATCTGAAAGTAAAGAAGGTGAAGAACAGACGCAAGGCATATTTACATGATCACAGCTGAGGCACATCACATCAACAATCTATGGACTGTCTCCAAGGCTTTCAATCTCACACTCGTTTTCAGATTTTATTAAAGTCTAATTCACTTCCTCTAGAACTTCAAATGGCTCTGTGCACCACAAGTTTGTTCGTGTGTCACCAGTCACACCAGATTTGATTACCTGGTCTGAGCCCGTCTGAAAAAGGGCTCAGAAAAAGACAAAAACATGAACACAATTACAGTTTCTGTGATTACATCTTTTAGTTTTGGCTGACCAGATGATGTCTCCAGTATCAGGTGTATAATGATGTGGCTAATAGTAGTTTTTGTTCTCTTTAATTTTACAAAAAAAAATTATGTTTTTAATGCACAGTACTGTGCAAAACTGTCAAGATACCCTTAATTTCTCTATATTTTGCCTCCAAAGAACCAGATTTTTCTATTTTGAAAGTTCCTCAGGCTTTCCAAAAGTCTTTTCTTTGGACATTGGCCGTGTTTTCACTCATTTTCACTTCAATCCTTCTAACTGACCATTTTTAGAGGAAGTTTTGTTTTTGGTTTTTTTTTTTGGTTTTTTTTTTTTTTTGGGGGGGGGTGACCACTAATCAAGCATAAAAAGACACCACCAACTCAACTATCCACAAATATCTAGCAGCCTGTCGCCAAAACACATAATTTCTACAAAATCTAAAAACAACACATGATGGCAGGCATGAAATGGTATTTTAGCACTAACAAGTTGATTCCCAAAGACCTAAAAAGTCAGCATTCGCATGGTGTGCAGAGTGACATTTAAAATCTGAGGAAACTGAACAAGCAGAGGACAGAAGAAGTGGCAGGCCTGACAGAGTCCTGTCACAGGACCTGAGAGATGCATATAGCCCTTCAGTTCACCCATCTAATATTTGCCAAAGCCTCATCAGCATCAGTGCAAGAGTGACTTTCAAGAAATCATTCTTAATGAAGAAAACAGAGAGAAAAGGCTGAGCTACCTCAAATTACAAAAGAAATGGAGCAAAACTCGTTGGTGACAGGAGTGATGAATCCAAATTTTACATTTTTGCTTCAAATCATCATCATTTTGTCATGATAGAGGTAAAACAATGAGTGTTCACAGCCATCTGTAAAACACAGCGGAGGGTCTGTTGTGGTTTGGGACTGCTTTTCAGCCAGCGGGGTTGGGAATTTTGTTAAAATCGATGGAATTATGAATCGATGGAAATATGAAAAAGGTATCAAATCTTGATGGTACTGGAAAGTGTCTGATTGGCAGCAGCTTCATTTTTCAGCATGAAAACGATCCTAAAAACAACGACAATGTCTATGTATACATAAAACATACATTTATTTCCATGTGTGTTTGGACCTTTCAGTAAACTGGTGCACCTATTTTCCAGTCTCCAAGCAAAATATAAAGAAATATGGGGAAGGTCAAAGATTTTGCACGATCCCAATGTTTTACATGGCAAACAAGCGAGACTCCGTTTAATTTAAAGAGAATACAGGCTTTACAAGCCTCGGCATGAGGCCTGACTCTGAGCAAGGCCAGGTGATTTGTGACTGCTTTTACTTTTTAAATATAAATATATATGAGGCTTCATGTATTTTGTTGACCTAGATGTTCTTCCACTTTTCCACAATCCTTACTTAATTCAATTATTAACCTAAAACATCTCAAACTGAGCCTATTCTTCCTTTTAAATCTTTTTTTTAAATTCATGGGGTGTGAGAGCTTATTACGTCAGGAATGCAGTCACAAGTTTTCTAAACATTGTTTACACTTGTTCAAGAGTGACAGATCTCGCTTTGTGTGTCCAAAACTATTTACAGCTCTGAGGCAACATGCTACGTGCCACCTGACTGGAATTTGCACCCTATTAACTGTGTTTTTAAATCAGGTTCTCACAGATGCATTTTTAGGCAACAAAACTGTCTCAAAATGTGTTTCACATTCACGCACAGAAAGAAACAGCAAAGAGGAAGGTGAGGAGTAAAGTAGCTTTCATAGTCCTGCAATCCCCAGTCCTGCCCTGGGCCACACAATCTGCGACACAGCGGAAGCCATTCAGAGCGTGACAGTTTGACTGTGTCTGCCAGCCACTTCCACACACAACAGCACTGAGGCTTACCAAATGCAGCTACAGTATCATAGCAGAAAATGCCTTTGGGTGATGAAAAGAACTGCTTAGGTGTCTGGATTTTTCACTTCCGGATTTGTCCCTTTGTGACAGTATGTGTGTAATCCACAGTGGAAAACAACATTAAGAAAACAGCTTCATGACAGACTATGGTCATTCTATGAGGAAGCTGAATTTGCCCTCAGTTAGTTAAGCCTTCTGACACATATGAGAAAGACAAAATTAAAAAAAATCAGTGTGGTCTATGTCGACATAATAATACAAGAACAGACAGAATGAAAAAACTTTAATTCTGTTTTAAGTTTAATGAAAGAATCTAGTCCTATGGTGCTACCTCAGTGCTTTGAGTGCCAACACCAGTACACTGACATGCTCACAATGAAACCACCAATATGCCACAATATTTCAGTTTATCAAGTTAGCAGGCAACACTTGCTCATCAGATCTAAACACAAAGCGAACTGAGGCTTGCAGTGAACCAAAGTGAACCAGAGATTTTGATTTGATGGTGGCACAGAAGTTATTATACTTTTTCACACAGTGCATGCATTTGTAAAACGATTCAATTTTTGTTCTGTTTTTTCTTCATTATTTTTTCTAGGCTTCACTTAATGTCTTTGAAGTCGCTGCTTTTCAGCAATTGCTAATTGATTAAAGTCAAAATAAGTCTTGAGGTAGAAATTATGCTCCTCACTAAAGATTAATAACAATTATGACTTTTTATCAACGGGGCTGATATACTGGTCGGTAATAGCCATTTGCTGATATATCATTATCAGCATTAATAATGACCAACAAATAAAAATTAACAAAATTTAAAAAATTGCCAGGAGAAACACCCTTCAATCATGTTATGAGCGTTGTTGCAGTTCTTTGCCCACCAGAGGGCACTATACAACTTCCCTATTGACGCACAGGTTTGGAACACAATACAGCCAGCTGGTGGCTGGAAGGTGGAGCTTAAACAAGTAATTTCCTGTGACAATAAAATTATATTTCTAAATTGCACTGTCATACTGTCTTAGTGAGGACTCGTAAATAACTACACGTAACAATCCATCCATCCATCCATCCATCCATCCATCCATCTTCATCCGCTTTGTCCGGGGCCGGGTCGCGGGGGCAGCAGCCTAAGCAAAGAGGCCCAGACCTCCCTCTCCCCAGCCACCTCCTCCAGCTTATCCGGGGGAATACCAAGGCGTTCCCAGGCCAGCCGAGAGATATAATCTCTCCAGCGTGTCCTGGGTCTGCCCCGGGGCCTCCTCCCGGTGGGACATGCCTGGAACACCTCACCCAGGAGGCGCCCAGGGGGCATCCTTGTCAGATGCCCGAACCACCTCAGCTGGCTCCTTTCGATGTGGAGCAGCAGCTGCTCTACTCTGAGCCCCTCCTGGATGGCCGAACTTCTCACCCTATCTCTAAGGGAGAGGCCAGCCACCCTTCGGAGGAAGCTCATTTCTGCCGCTTGTATCCGCGATCTCGTTCTTTCGGTCACTACCCACAGCTCGTGGCCATAGGTGAGGGTAGGGACGTAGATCGACCGGTAAATTGAGAGCTTCGCTTTTACACTCAGCTCCCTCTTCACCACGACGGACCGGTGCAGCGTCCGCATTACTGCAGCTGCAGCCCCAATCCGTCTGTCGATCTCCGGCTCCCTTCTCCCATCACTCGCGAACAAGACCCCGAGATACTTGAACTCCTCCACTTGTGGCAGGAACTCATCCCCGACCCGGAGTGGGCACTCCACCCTTTTCCGGCTGAGAACCATGGCCTCAGATTTGGAGGTGCTGATCCTCATTCCTGCTGCTTCACACTCGGCTGCGAACCGTTCCAGTGCGAGCTGGAGGCCTTCACCCGATGAAGCCAACAGAACCACATCATCTGCAAAAATCAGAGATGAGATTCTGAGGCCACCAAAGCGAAAGCCCTCCGCCACTTGGCTGCGCCTAGAAATCCTGTCCATAAAAATTATGAACAGAACCGGAGACAAAGGGCAGCCCTGGCGAAGCCCATCACCCACCGGGAACGAGTCCGACTTATTGCCGGCAATGCGAACCAAGCTCTTGCAACGGTTGTATAGGGATCGAATGGCCCGTAGCAATGGGCCAGACACCCCATATTCCCGCAACACCTCCCACAGGACACCCCGAGGGACACGGTCGAATGCCTTCTCCAAGTCCACAAAACACATGTAGACTGGTTGGGCAAACTCCCATGCACCCTCAAGTATCCTGGAGAGGATAAAGAGCTGGTCCAGTGTTCCGCGACCAGGACGAAAACCGCATTGTTCCTCCTGTATCCGAGGTTCGACTAACGGACGAACTCTCCTTTCCAGCACCCTGGCATAGACTTTCCCAGGGAGGCTGAGGAGTGTGATCCCCCTGTAGTTGGAACACACCCTCCGGTCCCCTTTCTTAAAGATGGGGACCACCACCCCGGTCTGCCAGTCCACAGGTACTGCCCCTGATCTCCACGCAACATTGCAGAGGCGTGTCAACCAGGACAGCCCTACAATGTCCAGAGCCTTCAGGAACTCGGGGCGGACCTCATCAACACCAGGGGCTCTGCCACCAAGGAGTTGTTTAACTGCCTCAGTGACCTCGCCCCCGGAAATTGGCGGGTCATTCCCCTCATCCCCAGACTCTGCTTCCTCCTCGGAAGACGTGTCAGTGGGATTAAGGAGGTCCTCGAAGTATTCCTTCCACCGCCTGACAATTTTCTCAGTCGACGTCAGCAGCGCTCCGCCAGCACTATACACAGTGCAGGTAGAGCACCGCTTTCCCCTCCTGAGACGTCTGACGGTTTGCCAGAATCTCTTCGAGGCAGTCCGAAAGTCTTTTTCCATGGCCTCTCCGAACTCCTCCCACACCCGAGTTTTTGCTTCAGCCACTGCCCGAGCCGCATTCCGCTTGGCCTGTCGATACCTGTCGGCTGCCTCCGGAGTCCCACAGGCTAACCAAGCCCGATAGGACTCCTTCTTCAGCCTGGTGGCTCCCTTCACCTCTGGTGTCCACCATTTGGTTCGGGGATTACCACCACGGCAGGCACCCACCACCTTGCGGCCGCAGCTCAATGCAGCAGCTTCGGCAATGGAGACTCTGAACATGGTCCATTCGGACTCAATGTCCCCAGTCTCCCTCGGAATGCTGTCGAAGCTCTGCCGGAGGTGTGCGTTGAAGATCTCGCGGACTGGGGCCTCTGCTAGACGTTCCCAGCACACCCTCACTACGCGTTTAGGTGCACCAGGTCTGTCCAGCGTCCTCCCCCGCCACCTGATCCAACTCACCACCAGGTGGTGATCAGTTGACAGCTCAGCCCCTCTCTTTACCCGAGTGTCCAGAACATATGGTCGCAGGTCTGCTGATACGATTACAAAATCGATCATCGACCTACGGCCTAGAGCGTCCTGGTGCCACGTGCACTTATGGACACTCTTATGTTCGAACAGGGTGTTCGTTATGGCCAAACTGTGGTTAGCACAGAAGTCCAATAACAGAGCACCGCTCGGGTTCAGATCAGGGAGGCCGTTCCTCCCAATCACGCCCCTCCAGGTCTCGCTGTCGTTACCCACGTGAGCATTGAAGTCTCCCAGCAGGACAACAGAGTCTCCAGGTGGAGCACCCTCCAGCACCCCCCCCAGGGACTCTAAGAAGGCTGGGTACTCTGAACTGCCACTCGGCGCATAAGCGCAGATGACAGTCAGGACCCGTTCCCCGACCCTAAGGCGCAGGGAACAAACCCTCTCGTCCACCGGGAAAAACCCCAACGTACCGGCAGCAAGCCGAGGGGATATTAGGATACCCACCCCAGCCCGCCGCCTCTCACCAGGGGCAACTCCAGACTGAGACAGAGTCCAGCCCCTCTCCAGGAGACTGGTTCCAGAGCCCAAGCCATGTGTAGAGGTGAGCCCGACTATATCTAGCCGGTACCTCTCAACCTCACGCACTAACTCAGGCTCCTTCCCCACCAGTCCCCTCCTTGAATCGCTACCTTATCGTGGTGGAGGGGTTTGTGTGTCCCAGGGATCCCAGGGGCTATGTTGTCTGGGGACTTTTGCCCCCTGGTAGGGTCTCCCATGGCAAATTGGCCCTGGGTGAGGGACCAGACAAAGAGCGATTCATAAGACCCTTATGAAAAGGACACTGAGGGAACAGTTTACCCTGCCCGGGATAGGGTTACCGGGGCCCCGCCCTGGAGCCAGGCCCGGGGAGGGTGCCCGAGGGCGAGCGTCTGGTGGCCGGGCCTTAGTCCATGGGGTCCGGCCGGGCACAGCCCGAAGAGGAGACATGGGCCCATCCTCCCGCAGGCCCACCACCCGCAGGAGGCGCCATAGGGGTCGGGTGCATTGTGTGCCGGGTGGCGGCCAGGAGCGGAGGCCCTGGCGGACTGACCCCCGGCTGCCAAGACTGGCAATAGGGACACGTAACAAATGTTAGGGAAATCTGTTTCAAACCTATGGCCAATTTAGGATTGCCAATTACTCCAAAACATCCATGTCTTTGGATTGTGGGAGGAATCAAATCCAACGGCCCAGGCTGGCCATTGGATTTGAACCCAGGACCGTCTTGCTGTGAGGCACCCGTGTCTCACAGCAAGAAGTGTTTACTTTAAAAAAATACTCTTGAATTTCTTTTTTTCTTAAAATTCATGCTGAGCTTCTCCTAAAAGGCTGAACAAAATTTCACATCAATCCATCCAAAATTAAAAAATAATAATAATAATAATCAGTCTGGATCATGATGGTGGCTCTAGCATCGAACATTATCAGAGTCACAACAGTACCATGGCCGAAAGCAAAAATGTGTCATCAGGTTTTTTTTGTTTCTTCTTGAAATGCTCAGAGACAGTTTATCAGTTTGCCTGGCTGTCTTCATGGTGCAAAGCCTTAACTTTGTTGCTGTGTGTGAGGGAGCAGCAGAAACATGAGCATGATTCTGCCCTATTTTCAGTCTTCAAACACTATTCTCTGACAGTCATGCTCATAGTCTGTCACTGATGCTTTGGCACTTCCTCTTTTCTCTCCGATTCTCGCCTTCTTCCTTCTGATGTTTTACGATTCGTAAGCCTGTCTCTCCTCAAAGATTTCAGAGTCATGGCAAGACAGCTCTATCACAGTTGCAGCAGCCTAAATCTTCTTGCCTAGTCAACTCCTACCTCCTCTCAACCCTCCCTACCCCCCGGTCCTTGTCTGTATCACCTCCTCTCCTCTCAACTAATCCCCGTCCCTCCTTCTCTTTCTAATGCAGACTGTCATCCAACATTTTCTCCCTTTCCCCCCCTCTTCAAGGCTCAGCATGGTCACCTTTTGACTTTTATTAACTATAGTCTGGAGAAGGGAAGTGTATGAGGTAGTAAATGTATAAGCATGAGAGCATCAATCTAAAGATGTCTATTTACAGTTACAGTGTTAGTAACAATAGTTACTGTAGCTACACCAGACTGTCAAGGTGGGGAAAGAAAGAAAAAACACAAAATGAAAACGAGTGATGTAATTGCTGAGCCAGACAAAGAAGCTCTCTAAATATATGGGCAAACTAGCACCAGTCTATGGAAATACTAGCTACACCTTCCAATTTAAGTTCAAATGAAATCTAATATAGTCAAAAATGAAGTTCTTAATTGACATAATCCTCTGGGGGGCCCCAGAGGTCAAATTTGCCCTTCATTCAACCTTGCTCGGCAACCAGTGAAGAAGTCATTATTCTACTGGTGCCTCTTTGTGTCTTGTAGGATGCCAGTCTGCCAGATTTAACATGCAGCGTTCCTTTCAAACACATCTCACAGCTAACAATCGCTCTGCTCAATAATTAACATCAGAACCATGTCATCTCTTTAATGTTAGAGGTGACCGTGAAGCAGTTTTATTAGATAGAAGTTCAGTGTGAACAAGGAGGATGGATACAACAATTTGATGGACTGGATTTTCATGTTTGCTTATTTGACATGAAGACAAAACCAATTAAATTCTTATTTCTTAGCCAAGCCACAAGGGGCGCCTCCCAAGATAAGTTAATGAGAATAAGATGGAGGGAGGGAGAGAGAGAGAGAGAGAGAGTGTATGTGTGTGTGTGTTTCTGAGAAAGAGAGAGAGGCTCCTATTTATAGCAGCTTCTTCTAGACGTGAAACACACAGTGCTGTGATGGTCTCAGCTGCCTGAGGCAGAAAGGCGGCATTGTGAAAGACGCTTGCACCTCCCTCAGTGTGTGTGTGTGTGTGTGTGTGTGTGTGTGTGTGTGTGTGTGTGTGTGTGTGTGTGTGTGTCCAAGCACAAGTGAGTCAGAGGGGGAGAGGGATAGAGAGAGACAGAGCAATGGAGGGAGACACGAGTGGGAAAGGAGCAGTATTTCTAAGAGAATTAACAAATGATTCATTGTGGGTTAATTGACCCATTGTGAAAATGATTGAACAGACCCAGTGTAGATTTGGCCCTGACATCCTGGGAAGGACAAAAACGGCTGTTTAGGCGGAAATGTGGGGGGGGGGAGATGATTCAGAATCAGTTTGTTTGGAATTTAATATGATAATAAGAGCTTTACTCCAAAAATCAAATTACTTTTACTATTGGTTTAAGAAATTCAGCTTTTCATGGAAGCCTTCCGATGGAAGAAATAACATTACTCTGAGTAATGGAGCCCTAGGGCCTGTTCTTCGTACCGCGCTAAGTGAGTTAGCTGGATGAGATTGTTGACGATTTCGCGTGATCCTGGATCGTTCGGTTCCCCGAAGCCCATCCGGGACTTGCTGTCATAGCAACAGAGCCGTAAGCGTAAACCTGCTGGGGAGCAGGTTTACTTTATGTAAACAGGATTAGCTCGTGGCCACGCAGGTATGTCCGCGTCATTCATACGAAAGCAACAGCGATATTCCACCACTGTTTCACCATAAATAAATAACATCAATGTAACTAAAGATAATGCAGCACTTGATCCTTTTATTGATTTCACACAGATACATACAGGTCATTCCCTAAAAAAGGGAAATGTACTATTAACATTCTATTACATGTATGTGATTATTACAGATGTAATTCATATTTCAGAGTAGTAATTGTAAATTACTTCGTGTAATCAAGATGAGAGACCACGGCTATAAAAGCGAAGGTGGATTTGGGAAGTCTGTCGCAGTCATATCCTGTCCGTTTACGCGAGCAACCCATTGCGGAAGGTGCAAGATTGATAAGGAGAGTCCTCAGAATCCAGCGTATATTGCGGGACAGACAGGATCCTTTAGCTCAGCGCGACAGTGTGCTCATAGAGAGATATCGATTTTCCCGTGAGGGTATTATTCACTTAACCAACTTGTTGACGAGGGGGTGCAGGACCACCACCTGTCTTTTTTTTTGCTCTGCCCTTTTCTTGGTTGCTGTTATGAACAAACAAACAGAGTATTCCAGGGTCTCTTTCCAAGAGACGACAAGCAATATAAGTGATAAATATTACCATTCTGTAGAATATTCTTATATTTCACTTTTACTTGTTCCCATGTTCTAGTGGGTCCTGTTGTGGCTCTAATGTGAAAGGGGATATAATATAACATATTATAATATAATATAATGTAATATAATATTGGATAATATGGTGTGATATGATAAATCTACCCTACCGCCTACTGGTGTTGGCCAGAGGGGCCGATGGCGCAATATGGCAGCCTGGCTTCTGTCAGTCTGCCCCAGGGCAGCTGTGGCTACAACTGTAGCTGCCTCCACCAGTGTGTGAATGTGAGAGTGAATGAATAGTGGCATTGTAAAGCGCTTTGGGTGCCTTGAAAAGCGCTATATAAATCCACTCCATTATTATTGTTATTATTGAATTACTTACGAGTTTGATTTGTCAGCAACTTTCTGCCAGCCCTCTCTCCTTGCTTTTGCAGCCTTTGCAGTGTTCCCTTGCGTTTTAATTAAACTCTGAAACTCCTGAAATCCCTCACTCAAGAGTTCTTGCTCTGCTGTCGAAAAATACCGAGCGCGCTCCTTCGACATTTTCGCCGACCAATCAAAGGGTTGCCGATCAATGTTTCTACTATCGATGCGTAGCCCCTGTTGGGCCACCCAGTGATCTCACATTACTTCATCCAGCTATACTAATCGTCAACAACAGGTGTGTTCGGGGAACCGGAATAGCGAGCTCAGAGTTAGCGCGATGATTTGGTCTTGGATGTTTCATTTGATCTTGGATGTAGTAAGCGACGTACGAAGCACAGGGCCCTAGTGAACCCTGTTGGTTTGTTTGGGGTCAGAAATGCAGCTGTAGCTGTTCTTATCAGTGCTGTCAAGTTTTTTTGGGTGGCCCATATTGTCAAGTTTTATTAGGGGTAATGTCAAGCAGTTACACAGAGGGACATTTCTGCTGTCAAGGGTACACACTCTAACAAACACCCTACAACCCCCCACCCTTTGACTCATTTCTCTCTCTGGCTATGAGCTCTAAAGGCGCACTAAAGGTAACTACGCTCCAGCCTTACTAGTTTCTGGAAGAGGTCCCCGACTCTCTGATGGTGGCTCCACTGCTGGACACGAGGCAAAAGTCCATCGTAGAACTCTTTGTGGATCTCGTAGAGCTCAGGCACTTTGAAGAAGATGGTTTCTATCTGGGCCACGGTAAGCACTGGTTGGGATGTTGTAGCAGCAGCCTTCAGAGGCTTCATGGGCTGAGGAGGACCAAGAGAGCAGATATAAATTTACTTTATTGTGTTTATTATGTTAGAAGCATTCTATAGATCTTATAGAAAAAAAAAAAAGACTAGATTAAGTGACTGTTATATTGCACTACTATAATGTATGAACTAATTCAGATTTAAAGTAAACAGTAAAAGACTTTTACAGGTTACACTTTGGTATCACATATTCTACACCAAGGTGTCTTTTGTTTCAAGTATGGTACATTTTTCTTTGTCATACTCATCAGTATTAAAACAGCAACAAGGAGGCTTTACAGGTTTTACTGCTACCTTACCTGCCTTATCTGATCTGGGATAACCAGTAACATGTACAGTATTGTTAGGATACAATTACCGACCACTGTATTAGGCACACCTTTTCAAATCCTTTTATGCCTGAAACAAACATTTAGGCATGTAGACACACTTAGGATGACCTGCTGAAGTCCAAACAGAGCACCAGAATAGAGAAGAAAGATGATTTTATGACGCTGAATGGTTGTCGGTCCCAGAAGAGCTGGTGTGAGAGTTTCAGACGCTGCTGATCTGTTGATCTGATCTTAGATTTTCTCACACAACCGTCTCTATTGTTTACAGACAATGGCCCAAAAGAAGAGAGCTGCAGTTCTCTGTGTGAAAATGTCTCGTTGATGTCAAAGGTCAGAGGAAAATGACTGCTTTGAGCTGATAGGAATAGCAACAGTAACTCAAATGACTACTTGTTACAATCAAGGTAACAGAATAGCCGTTCTGAAACTTTGAAGCAGATGGGCTACAGAAGCAGAAAACCTCACCGGGCGCCACTTCTGTGAGCTAAGAACAGGAAGCTGAGGGTACAATTTACACAGGCTCACCAAAATTGGACTACAGATGCCTGCTGTGATGAATCTGCCACATTGCCACAAATGCCAGAAAATTCCTGTAAGGAAATCGACGATACTATCGGAACGGATATGAGGGAATGTACAAAGAAGTGGAAAAACTAGAGGGACAAATATTTCTGCCCCTGAAAAAAATCTTACCCCAACAAAGAGCAGAGACCCAGGAAATAAAATAAAATCAAACAACGTTGTTTGTACTTGCTGGCACTGCATATAAAACACCAGGACACAACCACACGCTTAATTAACACATGCGTGGTGCATAAGGATAAATGCCGGCAAAGACATAAACCACTGGAGTAGGTTACGTCACAGACTTCACAAAGATTCCCTGCAGAAGTCTAAACCAGAGCTTAGTACCTACTCAGCAGTATTTAAATGCCTCAGTGTGTTTATCTTCTTACTGGTATTTCTAGCAGCTTTACTGCACCATGTCACAAAGCTCAAATCATCACTTGTTTCTTGAATATGACAGCTCACTGTACTCAAATGGCCTCGACAGTCACCAGATCTCAATCTAATAGAGCACCTCTGGGATGTGGTGGACAGAAGATTGATGAGCAGCTGACAAATGCTGCCATGTCAATATGGACCAAAAGAATGTTTCCTTGTTGAGTCTTCGCCACAAAGAATTAAGTCAGTTTGGAGGGCAAACCTACTACTACTAACACTAACTTGGTGTACCTAATAAAGTGGCCAGTGAGAGTACTGTTTAAGCATCTATAAGTTAGGGGGACGTTAATGTTAGCTGCCCCTTCAGTAGACCAGCAAAGGGACAAATAGTATTTCTAAACAATCTACTAAACATTTGAAAAGCTTCTGTATATCTAAAGCTTTCACTCTCATACTCAAAAACCAATCATTTCCATTGTAAACACTCATATTTCCTGAGCAGTTGGTAGATTGATTATATACTGGACATTATGAGGACATTAAAAGTGATGTGTGTTCTCACCAGAAGCAGTGCCTCCAGATGACTGAGATATGTTTCCTCGGTGGCCAAGATCCCAGACAGGACCCACTTCCTCATCTCCAAACCTTTTTCTAGGTCACACTCGGTCTGTAACAAACACACAGAGAATAACGTTTCAAGAACACCCAGTAACGCAATGTGATGTACAACTGTTTGCTTAGCCTAACTTATTCTTTTGCTTATTTAAAATATTTTAGGAACTATTTTCACACTGCAAGCCCTTTGCTTCTTTTGTGACTATGTTACAACATCAAAACATAACATCCTATTATTTATATGTATATATTTGGTAAAGGACCTTTCATGCTGCTTCTGTGCGCCTGAGTCCAGGAAAATTAAACACCTTCCGAAAATCATCCCTGGTTGCCTCTCCGTTCCCTTCAGCTGAGTCAAAGCTCGCTGAAGGGCATAGATATGAAAAAATAAAAGATAAACTCCCCGGGTTGCCTTGATTAACCACCAAATCTGAAATAACTCAAACGGGCAGGGTCACCAAGGACAAGAAAAAAACGGCTGCGGTATAAATATGTGTATGTATGAGTGTGTTTGTGTGTTATGGGAGAGGCAAAAGCATGTGAGAAGATGCAGAAAAATAATTTACAAAGCCAGATGCAGACAGAGATGTGTGTATACATTAGGTTTTTTGTTTACACATCTTTACACTGAGACACACAAACCTTTTTCCTGGTAGTTGTGACTGCATGAGCTTGGGATTAAACCAGTGAAACAGCCCTGGATCATCATTAAACGCATTTGGATGCAGCATGAATGATGACCATAATTAGTGGAAATTAGTGGATGAATATCAGCTGAACAGGTAAAATTGCATTAAGTAATAACATCTTCTTTTTATTACTCTTCTTTAATCATTTTTTCTTGCTGTTTTTACCTGTAACTACCTTAACAGTAAAAACAGCATTAAAAAAACAGCATAAAAAAACCAACAGTATTAAATACAATATTCATAAAAGCTGTTTTTGTTTTATATTGATTTGTTACTAAATAAATACAGTTATGTTATTTTGAAAATTATATAAATGCTTGTCAGGAACGTTTATGTCTGCCTGTGCACCATGCATGATGCTCGTGTGAACTGCTTTTACATGCATACATGACTACTTGGATGTGTGTGGGCGTACATGCATTTATTTAAATGAAGGGGTAAATGGGTCCGAAACCTGTTTCCATGGCCACTGCATAAGCAGATGCTTACACAGATCTCAGGGGACTGTTACAAGCCAGAAGATTATGAAATGCTCCAGGATTTTTATGGACTCCATTACACAGGTGTCCATTACCACCATAGTTTCTGCCGGGCTCAATATGCTTTTATATGTCGTCAGTTTGATTCAGTAGCCTGCTACAAACACGTTCTCAACTCTTCACGTTTATTTTACATCAGCAAATTGACTGAATGAACGAAAAAAAAAGATTAAACAGAACTATTAACAACCGGTCGTTTGGACAGGTATGAAGATATATGTGTAGTCTTTGCTCTTCCTTGTGTAATATATTTAATATTTTGTAGATCTATTTACTGAGAGCAAAAAGAAAATTGTGCTGGGTAGACCAGGGCGTGTAATCCAATGTAATTGGATGTTAAAAAAATGTATGGCTGTCCAGGTTTTGAATACAATATTTTACTCTCTGCTGTAATTTCTTAGCATCTTAGTTAATGATGTCCAAGTTATTATTGGAATGAGGCAAAAAGTAGATCCTAAGATGCAACTCAAGGATTTCTATAATTTAATATTCTGCTATTATCCCGATTTCTCATTTGCTCCAAAAATATTGGATCTTCATCCAACTGTCTTGTACTCACAGTTTCTACTGCACAGTATACTACACTGTTTCTCACCTTATCATTTCTGTGGTAGACATGTAACATGCATCACGCAGAGCCTTCTAGGTATCTGGACTGAATGTAAGAACATTAGGTTCCCACGAAAGCCGATAATGAAGTATATTATGTGTAGATACTAACACAGTCAAAAGAGGTAAATGTTTGTCTTTACAAACAAAAGTGCATCGTAAGATGAGATGTGTATTTATGATATATACTTATCATTTTCAGTTAAAATTTCAGAAGACTAAAGAAGTGTCTGTGTGCATGTTTGGTTATGAAATAAGTAAAAAAAGAAAACATATTCTCCCTGCAGTGTACATAAGAAGCAATAAAAATAATATTTGACACTTAAATCTACACTTAAACCTCTTCAGCCCCAGCATCACTTAGCTGGAGTTCAGCCTGGCATGTTTTTAAGAATTCTGATGTACACTGGGTTTGTTTAGCAACATGTTTCTTTTTATTTCTTTTTATTTAGTGGACTCACAGATGGGACGGACAACAGTGACTGCGATAACAACAACCCCACATTTTATCAACCCTTTTCAATTTTCATTTTCTAATCTGTGTAGCATCCTGTTCTGCTATCCCTGGCTTTTTGAAAAGCCTAACGCGATTGGCTCCTAGCGCCACATCGGCTATGTAGTGGAGGTGTAGGTCTTCAGTCAGATAAGACACACACTGATGGTGCACATGCTGCTCATTTAGAGTATTTCTGCTGATCGAGCAGAAAATAAAGCTTACTGCACACCTTAAGTGTGGGCCATAAGAGAGAGGAGTTAGTTGTTTTAATATACAGGGGCTCATGAACTAGGATGATCCACGGGGAGGTCAAAGCACAAGCAATTACCTGCAACATCTTCAATTTAAATCTGGCAGCAGGCCCCAGCATGATACTGCGGAGGTGCTACACATTGCTCACCAGACCCACGCGTATGTGCTGACGCTGTGTCGCGCCACTTGAATAGAAATATGTGGTTAACGGAGCTACTCTTGTTCATGTTTGCGCTGGTGTCAGTCACTTAGCCTGGCCCCAGTTGTGAAGAAGACCCAAATCATTATCGTGCATGACCGACGGCTTCCCTGGATAACTGTAGCCTGAGGGCTCTGCAAACAAACACAGGACTATGAATCCAGCTGGAAGGCTCTGTCGCACTACAGTAAAAATATGGAAACTTCCTTACAACTAGGAAAAATCTGGGTTTGCCTGGGGACTGCACTGATTTTCTTTTTTTTCCCTGTCAGCAACTAACTGTAAGACTAATTGGCCATCCAGAGGTTGAGTGTCTATCACCCACAACCTCTGGGTGACTCATTTTCAATGAAAAGATGACTGCATAGATCAGCTGGTGGGAAGCTGATCTATGCAGACAGAAACTGATTTATGATTTGTGCAGATTTATCACAGTTAATTGACAGTTAGTTGCCAGTTTGACCCCATTCAATCACAGACTGGTCATTTTATCACCGTCATGAAGCAGTAAAGCTACTTTAAAGATGGCAGCTGACTGCAAAAGGTCGCAGTCTTGGTCTCGAGCAACAAGATTGCAAGTTCATTGTACGTGGTCACAGTAATTTTGGTCATGCTGCAATCTCCAAACAGTTTTGTGACCGCAGCATAAGTCTCTTGAAATTTCTCCTATTAAATACAGACATAATAACGCATCATTACCACAAACTTGATGGGAAATTAAGCAGAGTGAACTCTGTAGGTTCACTCTGTAGATGTCATAAAGTACACTATGATCATGCAGAAACACAGATAGCACACGTGGTCAGTGTTTTTGGTAAAACAGTTTAAGGATGTTATTGAATTTTCAGCAAACTTCTGATCAGTGACCCTCTTTTCCCTTTCAAGTGCTGGGCAGAGCCAGATTGTGAGTGAACAAGAGCCCAGAGCACTCTTAAATTAAATCAGCAGAATTACTGAAAGTGATGACTCATGACAGTGACATCACTAAACCATCAGTTCCCCCTGAGCCAATCAGAGCTTGCCTGGACTCTGACTCATCAATTAGAAAAGCAGAGTGGGGTGACGTTTGAAGACAGATTGTTCAAGGGCAAATCAAGGATGATGGTAACTCCATTTTGAGAACATTGATTGTAAGCCTGTGGGGAATTTGTTGATGGATATTTGCCACAGTGCATAATGTATTTATCCAGCCATCAGACGATGCATCTACAGGCTCTAAGCATGTAGTGTTGAATTTCTTTTTTCCATACAAACAGAAGGATTGTATGTGTCCAAATGCAAGCTAAGTATGTGTGCGCAAATTAAAACCACCGGGTGTTAAACCTCACAGGTCAAAGGTCGGTGCAGTCAAGGGGCACGTTTATTGACATTTTCAAGCCATCAATCAGTCTGACAGTCGCTTGCTCACCAGTACAGACAGTGAGCAAAGATTGAAGGGGCAGAGTAACCGATACAGCTTCATGACCACTGATGCAATTACTTCCTCCAAGGGCACAGGGGGTAGAGGCAGCATTAGCTTATTATATTCTCCCAAGATACCCCTCTATTGTAATTGAACCTATGGCTACAACATGTTTATCTGGTATATACTAGCATTTGGTACACAAAGTCCTTTGCTTCCACTGAGGACTGCATCATAGAACATATATAAATAACATAGAATAAATACAGATGACAAGAAAAACAGGTTGTGAGTCTGTGTCTGTGTGCGCACACATGTATCCTCTCCCTTATAACCTTTGAAGAGCAGACGTCACAGATCACTGGTTTTTACTGCAGACGAGGAAGGAGGTCGCGTAAGAGGATGAAGGCAGCGATGTGGTGATTGAGGTGATAGGTAATTCTGCCTAATACACTAGACGAAAAAAACCCTGACTCTTAAGGCGGATGGGTTTCTTCACTGGATGACTGCTTCGGGAGCTATGAGGCAGGAGATATGTCCCTTATCAATCTCCTTTAAACAGCAGATATGGTTTTTCAATTGAAGACTTTTAGACAGAATGGGATTGTTCTAAGAATAGATTAGCCCAATTCCTGCTCTGCAATGGGAAAAAAATAATGTATGCAAGAATGAGCACAGTTTACCAGCGAGATTTGTTTTTGCTCTGTCTGCAGCTAAGTTGCTGAATCACTTGAGGAGACGTGAGAAAGCTTGGCATTTGGATTAGATGTGAGCATCAAAGTCTGCTTTGTCAACAACAGGACACGCCCAGATGTCATACTGACCGATTTGGAGGACTCCAGCGATCCGGAGGACAGAGTGTCCCGGCTGCTACGGCTCTTGGAGCTGAGGTGAGGAGATGACGATGGCGAGTCATCGATGTACGGCAGGATGTCGTGGTGCCTTCGCTGCTCCTCTGCTCGGTCTGCGTCGTAACCGTATGTGGGAGGGGTCCCGGTGAAGTGACCATCTGTGATGGGAGAAATTCAAACTTTAAGTTAGTGTTGTGTTGTGTTAGTGTTGAATTTTCTTGAGATTTTTGTGATTTGTGATGTTTTTAATTTCTGTGCTGCAGTTCCTTGTAATGTACTTTAAGCTGGCTGATTACTGGATTACTAATAAACCGCAGATTAAATGATGTCTGACTGCTGTACTTAAGCATGTCACTGACAGTTGTGACTGCTGAAACAACAGTTAAATAAAATGTAGAGTGTACAGTTAACAGCCTCTTCCCTTTAAACTCAATTGAAGCCATCTTTTTAAGACATTTTTTTGCTCTTCTAATCACTAAATTCATACCACTACAAATAAGTGTTCTGCTTGGTACTTAAGTATCACGACAAAAGTCGCTAGATGTGCCTGGCAGGGTCACTAATTAATGCAATTCTGGAAAGTGAGGCAGACAAAACGAATTCCCCCCTCCTGCGTCTTTCTTCACATATATTCGCACAAAAACCTAAAGCTTGGAGAGAAAACACTCGAAAAGGCCAACTATAAACTGGGTCAAGGTGCAAATAATTTGAACACCGAGCGCAGCATCTCGAGGGAAATTTTAATAACCTCCCCTTGACCTGCTTCTACAGCGGGTGCTATCACTCTGCAGGAATAAATGCCTCTGCCACAAAGTGCTTTTGCCTGTGATCATGAGTGTTGGCCTTTGCAAAGAGGAGTGGGAGAGGCAGAATTAACAAGAAACAAAGGTCAGAACGTTGGATGCAAACAAACTGACCCATTTTATAAAGCCTCTAAGTGAGAAAATACATGCGCAGTTCAGGTTGTAGATTCCATTTATCAAAGTTCTTCCAGGATGAAGAGGTACAGTCAGCCCTTCGGGGAATGTGGTGTGCAACAGCTGAAGGGAAGACATCATGCATCTCCTGAGTGTCACAGAAGAGCTTTTTACTCATCTCCTCCCACTCCTACTGTACATTCAACAGAGCTGCACTTCTCACAGAGCTAGCTGTGCCTCCTCACACAGTGCTGACTCACACCAAAAACATGCTGCTCCACTGTGCAGTGTCACAAACATGCACACATATCCTTCAGTCATATCAGTTATATCGCTTTAAAACACGTTCAGCTAACATCTGATCGAGTATTTACTGTCTGATATCTCCGATGCACCTACTCTCTCTTTTCATAGCATTCTGTGAATCGTATACCAGCACACAGGGCAGTGAACAATGGCAGTGTGTCCATAGCCCGTATGACCTTCAGCCCACCCACCATTTGCTCCAAGTACTCGCTGCTGCTTGTGGGTTAGCACTGCCCACTGGGCCTGCTTTGTCCAGTGGCACTGAGCCAGGCAAAGACCAACATAAAGGTTTCATGTTTGTGTCTGGTGAAAATAGTTTCTTCGCCCCAAATGCCAAATCCTTCAGAAACCCAAACCTAGTAGAGTAATAAGCATTTTTCATTCACATACAGCTTTTAAATACACTGTGGCTGTTATTTTTGCAGCACTTGCATGTATCTTGTTGGAAATACTGTATTTCTTAACTTCCACTGACTCCAGCTAAAAATGCTGCGCTGTTCACAATTACGACAACTCGTTAGAGTCCTTTATCTTTTCAGACAGCTTTGCACAGTAAAAACCTTTATAAAAGCATGTTTTTAGAACTGATTCATTGTTTGTCTAAAAATACAGGGTGCGGATATGAAAACACCGAGTGGGAAATGAGTGAGTACCATCCTGCTGTGACTTCTTCTGTGTTTTTTCTAGCCCCACCTCTGTTGATTCATGTTAGGAGGCCTAACATCACAAGCTGACATTTACACAAAATCATTCTTCCAGCTGGTTCTTGCAGAACACTTGCAGAACTGTGAGAGTTTTCTGTTTTTGATACCTCATTTTGGGTTAATGCGTTTACTAGAAGCATGCAGAGTGTGTCTATTCATGTGAATGCCTTTAGCACCCACACACAGCCCTGAGGGCAGCTGAGCATCCAAACAAAACTTTCAGGCTACAAACCACTTCCTGGTTAGAAAAGGAGCACAGACACAGACCACGGTCATAAACAATTTAGATCAAATAAAGCTATATGGAAGCGTATGACTCACTGTAACTCTGACTCTGACTAGACAGAAGGCCAGCATACGTCTTTAAGGATTAAAAAAAAAAATCAAGAATTGGTGCACAGGTTTAAATTTGTTTTGAGTTGTTTTTCTTTTAATCCACAAAAAGGTCAAAAGTATACATACAGTCTCAAATTACAAATGAAGAAAAACATGTGATAGAGCAGTTGCTGATGAACAGATTCAACCTTTTAAAATGAGAAGTGAAATCAGAGAATGCCGCTTCATGTTTTTTTTGTAGCTCGTTCCATTTACATGCACCGATGAATTTAAATCGAGATTTTACAAGTTCAGTGTGAGCATCAATCTTAAAATGTCCTGCGACCATTGTAAGTACAGCACCGTGCTTAAAGTCAGTCAAAGACAGGAGGTATAGAGGTGATATTTGCTGCAGAGCCTCTTAGATAAATACTTTAATTTGCTAGGAGGGCACGATCGCTCTTTTTTTTATATAAGATACAATAATGAGTAAGAAACTACTCAAGTTATTTAACATCTATACGTTTAAAAATATATATAGATGAAATATGTCATGAATCTCAATTCTTTTAATTTTCCTATGTATATATCATGTTCATTTGTATCCTTGTAAATGTGATGTTACTTTCTCACTGTGTCTTTCATTCGTGTCTCACCTTCAGCATGTGTCACCCACACGGAATTTAAAATTTGTATCCGCAGTTGAATTTTGTTCGACTTACCGCTAAATACAACATGAAGAGTTTTTTTAAAAAGTGCTGACAAAAACGAAATAGCTCTATTTTTTAAACAGATTTTTTTTTTTACAAATACACCAAGACAATCCAGAAAATGTGCAATTGTCTTTTAAAAAAGGTGTAAGATTAATAATATAGTGAAAAAAAACTACTAACACATTTGATTTATTAGACAATTACTAGCCTACTCTCAGGCTCGCCTACTCTAATGTTCCTGGACCTTTGAACAATCTTAACACTTTATCATATTTAACGGCAATCTGCACATGTGTGTTTATGTGCATGAGCTGCAGTTTCCACTGGGGGAGGGACTGTGTTTTTACAAGTCTGTTAATGGGACACTATAGCCTGTGGTATTCAAACACCACTTCTCTTTGCCCACGTCTGACCTGATCTTAGCCAAGACGCTGCTTCTAACATTGCCTTGAGTCACTTTCTGTTTGGCTGCATCTCTCACACTGTGGGTTTTTTTTGTCTTGTGTTTTTGTGAACTGATAGCTAGTGTTTTGTTTTGTTGTGCAGCCCCCACAGCTACCCTCTTCATCCTAATGCTGCTCACAGATTAGCACCCTCGTCTTCTTGCTCTGAGCTCCTACACTTTCCCCTCCTCTCTTGTAATCATCCCCAACGGGACAGAAGTAACACTGAAAATACGACAGAGAGCACCGATGCTTAAAGAGCACAAACACACACACACACACACACACAAACTGCCTTCTATATATTTTTTGCCAAAAAACAATCCATTGATTTCTACCTGGAGCTTTAGGCACAACAGAACAACCAAACTTCAGCTTTGAACCACAGAAATGGAACGCACACACATGCTCACATGAACACACATTCCTGCAAAATGTTTACATGGAAACAGTGTTTGGGAGGGGAACAGGTCTTTTTCCTGCTGCAGGTGGAAAACTACAATCGTACTGGGAATAACTGGTGCTAGGCTGCCATGGGAACACAGCGGCCTTTCCAAAACAACATCACAGGCAGGGGTATGAGGGTGTCATGTGATATATCTGTTGATGCGATGTGCTGTATAACAGAATACTGTATATCGGAGCTGTTCGCAGCTATTAAGTCGATATAGCTCCTGTGTGGTGTATATGATGGATTCTTTTTTGTTTTGTTTTTGGATCATGCATCCAGCTTTAATTCTGTGAAAATCCTAAATGGCATCAGGAAGCAAAGGTCATTATTATTTGTCACTAATTTTAAAAGATTCAATAATCCTTTGATTAAAAAATGCACCTGCAGTTTAACTTACTCAATACTTATTTAGACTAAAACTAGCTTTTCCTACTGCAGGAAGTAGTAGGTGTTAAGACAAAACCTGCTTTTCGCTGATATTTTTAGGCTGGAAAATGAAAAATACCTCCGAACAGCCTTGAAAAACTCTGGTCACTCATATCAGTTAAATTTGGAAAAACCGCAAAAACCCAAGAGCTACATCTCAGACTGTACAGGCCTTGGTTACCATGTTAAATGTTAAACTTCATGACAGCAACATTAGAAAAAGACTGAACAAGTATGGCTGGTTTGGAAAGGTTGCCGAGGCAAAGGCGTCTTCTCTCTGAAAAAAACAAAAACATGACAGCACTGCTTGGGTTTGCAAACATGCATATGAACAAACCACATGACTTTTGGAACAACTTCCTTTTGACAGACGACACCGAAGTGGAGATGTTTGGTCATAATGCAGCGCCGGACGTATGGTACACCACACACAACATATCAGCACAAACATCTCCCTCTGCCATGCACAGTGCTGGAGGGGTGTTGATTTGGGCTTTCCCTGCAGCCACAGAACCTGGGCACTTGCACTCATTGAGTCAAACTCCTCTGTATACCAAAGTATATTAGAGCCAAATGTGAGCCCATTTTCCAAAAAGCTAAAGCAAGTCCAAAAGGTATTGCTCCTCAAAGTGGTAAATACTAAGCCACTGAAAAATGGGGTGTACTTAGTTACATAGACAGCTAAAACCTTACACTTGACAGAGGGTGTGCTTAGTTTATGCTACACATCTCAGTGTTTCTTCTTTCTGCACTATCATTAACATCATCATTAGTCTCAGCTATATTGTACTGTATACAACATTTAGTCATACTGTCGGAGCATAAACACAAGCTAGCCATTTATTTGCCCCAGTCAGTCTCACACATACAAGGAATTAAAAGGCTTGGCTGAGTAATAAAGAGAGCTGTGGCTGACAGACAAAGGAAACATTTGTTGCCTAAAGCCCTGCAAAGGAGGGGCGAGAGTAAAGAAAACAAAGGGGGAAAAAACAAGACCACAGTTAAGGCAAAAATAGATCTAAAAATTACACAAAAAGAAAGGAGATTTTAAAAAAAGATGAAGACAGGGGGTAGAGACAATACAGCACTCTGAGAGCCATGAAATTAAAGAGAGAAAGGGAGGGACTCTCAAAGGAGGCATAAGATATCCTCGATAGTGAGCTGCCTTTCCATCCCCCATCCCGCTTTTCACTCAGGAAGGCAGTTATAAATCTGCACAGGCTGCTGTCGCCTTTATTGGACCTGGGGACGAGGTCTGTCATCCTATAACTACCATTATACCTCCACTTCTGGTTCAACACACACACACACAGACACCTTTAAGCTCCACCCGGCCCCACAGGATGCTAATGTTACGCTACAAGACTCAGAGCCTTTTTTCTTTACCCAGCTATTTGATCAAAGCGGAGAATGCAATCAAAGGTCGAAGGGTGTGTCTCATGCCCCCACCCAAAGCTCCCCAATCCAAATGTGATTCATATACAGAGCGCTATTAGGGCAGGGTGCATTTGGGAGGACTAAGCTTATTGAATAGGCCAAATCTGGATACTGGAGATAAATAAGATGCATCCCAGTCTCTTGGATAATGCTGCAATTCTCATTACAGTCAAATATGTATACAGTGTATATGTAATATTGTAAAGAAGAATATTAAAAGGGAGGAAAAGAAACGTGGAGGGCAACCCTTCCCCTGAGTTCTTCCATCCCCTTAATATCCAATTTAGAGACAATTTAGCACAGAAGTGAGGGGGGGGCTGGTAGACGAGTAAAAGTGGCAAGCTGTGGAAATTAAAGTGAAGCCTCGGTTACAGCAGAGCCGGAGGGGACAGACATGCCGTCAAATGAACTTGAACACAGCGTTTCTACCGTAATCCTCCCACAACTGCACAGCCGCTTGACGGAAGTTAATTTGATAAATGTCAGTATCTCGTCATTAGAGGAGAGACTTTAGTGTCATAAATTGCACACAGCTGGATTCTACTCCTGAATATGTCCAATTCAGACAAATAACCAGGATGTTCGGTTCCTTTTAGCTACTCGGGAGATGCGGGAGAGTGAGCACTTTGCTCACATCTAAAAGAACTGCTGAAAAAAGAGACGACTGTCTCGGCTGCCATGTAAAAACCAAAGTAGACACAATATTTGGCTGCAGAATTCATTCCCGTGGAGACAATGTGTCCCAGGAAACTCTTTTGATGATTCATTTATTTTTGTATTTCAGATTGCCAAGTATAAAGACACGACTTTCCCCTTTTATTCTTTTTTTTTCAATTCCTTATAAAGATGATTTCCCCAAATGAACCAGCAATCACGGCCGTCTGATGCATATCCGCTGGTGAATTTCTTGTTTCCTGCTTCCTGGCAGTATTAACATATTCTAGTCAAGAAATTATAACAAACCAAGTTTGCTTGCTGGAGGTAATCTTTTTGACTCACCATTGATAATCTCTGTGGAAACCACCCAGCAGCAGCAGCAGCAGCCGGTTCCAGTTATAAAACTGGTGCTATTGCCAAGCCAGAGACACAGCTCCTTTAAAAAAAACTAACAGCACCGCCTGCAGTGATGTAATCATCCCTTTGTTTCAGAACAGAGGGATAAAAGACAAAATTGTGATGCAAAAAAATGTTTACAGAGGAAAAGTGGGGCCTGACATCACACCAGTGGATGAAGGGATACCAGAAGATGAGTAGAGGAACAAAGATATCTGTATATACAGTATGTCTGCATGAAGTGGGGCCTTGTGTGCTGAGCGGCTTCACAATGCTACAGTTTGTGCTATGTGGTTTGTGTATTTTCCTAAACTACGCATGGAAACAGATGCAAATGTTTTTCCAAATCCCTGCCACAGAGACGAAATGCCAGATTGCTATCATTCACCAGTTAGTCCGCTGCCTCCACGGAGGTACGGTTTCCCTGCTGTTTGCCTGTTTGTTTGTCTGTGGGATTACGCACGGTGAGCAAGCGGAATTTTATGAAACTTGGTCAAGAGACGAATCGTGATTTAGGAAAGAGGCCCCAAAATTTGGGAGTGGATTCTGTCACTTTTTACAAAATTAAAAAATGCAAAAAAACCCTGCAGCAATCCTTCAAGCTGCATCACAGACAGCCTATGCAAAACAGCAACCTGAGGAATAAAACAGAAAGCATGAGGATTTCCCTTTTTTACTGAACGACTGCTGGCAAACTCCATGGAAAACGAGGCTATTTTGAGAAGCACCTTACCTTCCACAATGAAAACTTATTCAGTTACTGTTACGTACTCGTTAGTGTTCCTCAGGGACCACAGTCTGTCTGATACTGTAAAATTTTGATGATTCTTCAATGCAAAAAATATTCAGTTGCAAGATACTGACTTTTTGAAGTCCAAGCTGTTGTCCTTAGTCTCTTACCCAAAGTTTATTTTTTGGCTTTTTATGGTTATAATCTCAGTTGATGTTTTGAGTACTCGGTTTAGAAGCTTCTGGATCTTCTCGTTTCTTAGCCTTCGAGCCCAATTTTAGTTCTTTTGTTTTCCGGGTTTTGAGGCGACTGCTTATTTTGCTTCTTGGAGTTTCAGTTTATTCTCTGTTGGTGTAAAATGCCCCACATTATTTAATTCCTGTTTTATTTTGATAGTGTCTTATCTCATGTGCCTTCTATTGAGTTTAACTTCCCTTGTCTCCTTACCCCTGATTTGTTCCTGCTGTGTTTCCCACCAGTTTTCCTCTAGCTTCATTACTTAGTACATTTGTTATCTGAGCCTCACCTTGTCCTTTGTTATTCTGTCACTTTGCTGTTCTCCCTTGCTGCGTTTATCATAAAACCATATTTCCTAGTATTTTGTTTTCCTGGCCATGTTTTCTTGTGCGTATTTCTGAACGTTGTTTGTTAACACTGTTTTGCCTGCCACACGGTACATCGTGAAACCAACAGGTGGGCCTTTTTTTTTTTTTTTACTAACCATTCAAAAAAATTATAAGGCATTTTAAAATCTGTTGCTTTTTTCTTGAATCAATACCTGAAACCTGACCAATCCCTGAGGCAGCAAAGCAGCTCAAAACGTTTTGTGCTTCACAGTTGGTAGTTCCTGCTCCTGAAAAGCTGTCTGCTGTTACTGCAGCAAAGCAGCTCTGTCTCTGTCTCCCCAGAAGACATTACTCCTGAGGTCCACGACTATTTGTTTCTTGGGCAAACTGGGCCCCTGCTGGAGTAGCTAGTTCAGGACTAACCGGGAGTCCTTGAAAGCTACCTCCCTTACAGATAATGATTTATAATTAAAAAAAATATTTTCAAATTCATTCCCAGACTCATGGGCATGCACAATCTTTTTTTCTTGACGGCCTTAGAGAGTTCTTTGGCCCTTGGATTGATAACACCATACACTACAACAAGAATGAGAAAACCAGACCCAAGCAGTAACACAGTAGCACAACACCACAGTTTTAAGGTAGAATAAATGTAAGCCAGCACTTACACTATCTTTGTTACTGACTTGTGTTTACATGTAGATCATTTTGTAACACATGACTTTCCCAGTGCTCACTTTGAGACCGTTTTCTTCTTCTGATATCCTTAAACTGATCATCTCATGCACATAGTTCAGGCTGTGAGCACAGCAGCTCCACCCACCTGCTGTTCAAACCTTCTGTTTGCAGAATCTGACAGCAGTGTGCACATTTATCTGCTGACAGGAGTAAGGTTTGTGATTTTGTGGCATCGCAGATACATTGGTGTTATGGCGCAGCATGAACCAGGCACAGGCGCGATGTAAAAAGTGGAATCTCCAACAAAACAATGTCAGAAAGGGTTTTTTTTTTTACTCTATTATGCCTTAAATTGTGTCTAAAGTGGCTCTAGAAAGTAAAAAAAGAAATATTTTACTGAATATTCTCCAACCATCCATTTTTTGCCACTTAGCCAATTCAGGTTGGCAGGGTGGTTGAGAGCGGTAACTACGGCACCACCACTGAAAGTTTACCATGAACAGAACAGTAACACACACACACACCACAACACACAGTATAGTTTTAAAACAGACATCACACTGATGAAAATGTTTTATTATAGCTTTATTAAGCCAGTGTTTTTATTTTCTATGATTAATTTCTTTTAAATTGTATCACATTTGCCACATCCAGCTCATTTTTTCAATTTATTGCCTAAAAAAAAAGAACTGTGTAATTTGTTTATTTGTTTGTTTTTAAAGTACCCATCAGTATATTGACTAACTTCAGGATGCTTTGAATGAATGCTTTGTTTCACAAGCCTCGTGCTTGGATGGATGCTGCATCACTGCCCCAAACAGGGAGACAAGCAATACAATAGAAAATTATGTGATAAGAAGACAGGAAGATGAAAAGAGACAGACAAGTTGACAAGTAGGCGGGTTGAAGATATATAGTGTACGGAAAGAAATGACCTAAACACAAAAATAAACAGAATCACAACAAAAGAGATCACATACACAAATAAAACCGCACCACCAATCATGCAGAGTCAGTCGCAGAGTCTGTCATGTCTCGTTAGTTTTGTCATCTTCCCCTCGGTGCTGTGGGTTTTTACATCTCCTCTGTACCCGCCAGCTTTCTAATTCTCTTTCTCCTTCCTGCCTCCACTTCCTTTCATCACACATTACTTCAGAGCAGAGCGCGCTCCTGTCTCGGTGGACACGCGCTCAGAACACACCGCTCTTACCCTTAATTCTGCCAGACAAACCTTTGATTCCATAAGCGCCTGTCGCGTCCTTCTCGTCAACCGCTAAAGTCATTAGGAAAGAGACTCATTACTCCGACCCCCGAAGCGTTATGGGGGAAATAAGTGTTCAAATTGCTGCAAAAATCACACAGAGACTCTGATGAATAATACAGCATGTTAAATTACTTTCTCCACTCTGGAATATGGACGGTGCTCATTAGAAAGTGGTTTCTACTGGCAAAGACGGTCTGGCTTTAGGTTGTTAAGGGAAAGGGAACACTAAGGAAATTTTAAGGTAGAGCTAATTTATTTGTATTTCCATGTGTTATTATAACAAGTCCATATTCTTAATCTTTAGTTGAGGCTTTACGCTACATACCATCTTTCCTCACAATCTCTTGATTTGTGCGTTTGTCTGCTTCCTTTCATTTCCTTTCCAAGTTGGCCTTTGCAGGAGCCAGCCTGCGATCTCGCCACAGCGTTAAATCTTGAGGGCAGACCTTAGCTCTCTGACAATCTCTTTAATGCATCATGAGCACCGTGGTGATTGCGTGTGTTTCCATGTGGGCGGAGAGCAGCCTCATTAATTTGTCTACAGCAAAGCTGGCACTCTCCACTGATATCCAAAAATCACTCTGCGGCCCGCCATAAGTAATGTGCGTGTTTAAAATGCTCTAAAGTCTCTTAGGGGTGTTAAGCTTGGGGTGCTTGCATCATTAAACCAAGATGTGAAGATTTCATCAAATAAGTAATAGTTTCACGAAAATATTCAATATAAAATCTCAATAAAAGCTGCTTTCACACACAGCAGCTGCAGAGGAAGCGAAAACGATGCCATACAGAGGTTGAAAATGAACCAGAAAGTGCCTTGCATAAGAAAAACTGATCTCAGCCTGACTGTTACTGAAAGTGCACCAATACTGTTACATCTGAGGTAACTTACAGGTCTGGCGGATGAGCAAATGCAGCCTGTCAGCTGATTTCTTTCACTTTAGCTTGAACTAATAGAACCATGAGTAAACACACTAGCAGCTCACTGAGGGTACACTTATGCACATGCTGCACATGTGTTCAGCTAAATGCTAATTTTAGCGCATTACACACATCCATGTAACATTTCACAAGGATATCAAGCTGTTAGCAGTGTGTTAACATTGTGCTTTTTATGTAAGCCACTGCAGATCAGTGTCAGAGCATGCTGTTTGCTAATTAGCGCTGAGTATAAAGTACTGAGGGTAACAGTGACATCATTAATTTTGTTGATCAACTCATCCAAAGAGCCACGTAACCAGTGTAGCAATTACAAGTACAACATATCTATATGTATACTGGGAACACAGGTGTTTCTGTGTATCTGTTGCTGGAAGCTGAAGGCAAAGGTTAAAGGTTACCGCAGTAGGAGAATGGGGACAAAGGTCGCCTGTTTTTCTTTTCTTTTTCTTTTTTTTTTTTACTGCGTGTTTCTGTGCGTATGCCTCGAGGGAAAAAAGCTGAAAACCAATTACCAAAAAATATTACTTTTCCAATCAATAAAACCACCAGCTAGAAAGCTCACAATGGACTTTATCAGCTATTGGACCTCACTCATTTCATGAAATAATGAAAGCACTGAATGTGGTGTTGCAGACAGTCTTTAAAGAGAAATATGCTCCTATAATGCTGAGCAGATCTGTTGTCCAGGTGTGACATTTTTGCAACAGGAGTATATAAAAAAGCTAAATAAATAAATAAATAAATAAAAAAAGGTCAGCTACTCCTCTGTAATTGACATTTTTTAAGTTGCTGTCCATACACAACATTTTCTAAAGCTCATCACTCTATTGATTTCACCCTGAAGCCTCAAGCTTTATGTCAGTGTAAGAAATCCCCCCCGTTAACGTTGCTTTGTTTAAGCCCAGACTGAAGGGAATCTGAGGAAAGATTTGTTGTACTTCGTCCACTGTAAACAAATTTTAATGCCTAAAATACGTACCACATGATTTCTCCACTCTGACTTTCACTAGATTTTTGAAATAACACACTATGCTGACAGTTAGCAGAAAATGAATGAACAATAATCTATCAACGACAGGGCACAAATGAAGATAGATAACACGTCTGACAAGCAGATGCTTAGCAGACATCTCATTATTTTTCAGAGTAACAGCATAACAGTGCAATGGCTGATCAGACTAACAGATTAATACTATAACACTAAAAATGGTATGTTAGTATCCTACAAGCAGTCTGAATTGATTGTGATTTTTATAATGGGATTATGGTGTGCACTGTTTAATGAGAATCTCAGTGTAGAAGCAGAGCAGATACCACAAAAGCTTCAGCCAGCTGTAGCAGATGACACTTGCTGATTTTCTGAATGTAAAGCGATGTAAACACATAAATTATTTGTTGGTTCAATTATGCAGGGAAAGCTATATATAGGACAGAAAAGCGCCAAAAAACACCACTCAATTGAAGTTGAGTAAGTTTCAGTTTATATTAACAGCATCCAAGCTGTTATCCTCTTATGTGATCCTGAAATCCATGTACCTGTTTTGGTGGTGCCGTTGAGAAATCAGCTTTGTCCCATAGCCTAAAATGTTTCCAATAGCTAACATTAAATTCTTATATTAACATAATGTAACAGCAGTCTACTCAGCAACCATCCTAACACTTCATTCTGTGTCTTAACATTTTAAATAAATGACCCGCAGTCATGTCGGCGTTTTAAAATGTCTTTTCAATAAAGAAGTTTATGTTTAAGTACATGGGATGATTATTTTGTTTTGGTGTTGAAGTGGATATTGAGAATAGTGTAATTCCACCAGTATTGTGACATCCCAACCTCAGAGATATTCCATGATCAGGGTAAGTGTTATTATTGCAAAGGGAAAGTGTTTAGGAACCAAAGCAACTCAACCATGAGTGCTCTAACCAAATGCTGAGGCACATACTGTAAAAAGGTCACCAGTGCTCTGGACTGAGCTCCACACCTCCTTGCCATTAACATCAGCACCAAAAACCTGTGCCAGGAGCTTCATGGCATGGGTTTCCATGGCTGAGCAGCTTCTATAGGTGTAATGTATAGGTTCATCAGTACTTTTTTCCATGTGAAATATCTGGGAATGCCACTTTTACAAATTAGGAGTGTGGCTAAAATGTTTGTCCAGCCATTCTACTTCACTTTGCACACATTTCACAGAGCAAGTCCACATTCAGTGAATGCTGTATGTTTACATCTCTTTGTCATGTCATTCACATCATTACAATTCCCAGAGTCCTGTAACAGAGGTGGTGTTATCCTCCTGCTGCTGCTGTGATTGTCTCTAAGAAACCAAATCAGCTCCTCACATCAGGCGTGCGTGCCAGACAACTGCACTTCTGCAACTCAGCAGTTAGCGCCATATAGCCAATGCAACGCCCTTAGAGCCAGTCATTTTAATAATTAAACATGACATCTGACCATTATACATATTGTGAACAACAAAATCTCTAGCCCAATATATTTCCTGTCTAATCACACAGTTTGATGGGTTGGTGATTACCCCCCCCATCACACTGTAGTAAGGGGAAAATCATTAATTAATAATATATGTTTATTATCTCCAACCTAAGACCAACCCACAAGGGCTAACACTCAGTTTACTTCAACCCTGGTCCCTGTCCCTCAGCTTCTGACTCAAACAATAGGGCCTGCAGCGGAGCTTATCATCGGCAAACAGCAGAACGAACACAAAAGGCTCCAGTCTTCCTAATCTCTGGTCAAACACAAGCCGCAGCAACATCACCGCTTGGGGCAATAAATGCTGCTTTATGCCAGAGCTGTTCTGGGGGACATGCGTTAGAACTTTCTAAACAGACCACAGAGATTTGCCAAAGCCTGTCTCCAGGGGAACTGTTGCCTGGGTTACCACAGCTAACAGGAAGGGAATTTCATTTGTGATTATGTAATCTGTCAGGATGCACAAGAGGCTTTTATTCATACTACTTACAAAATATTATAGCTAAATATTTTTTTTCTAATCCTATTATAACAGACAGTGGCTCAGGGACATTTTTTTTCTTACTCACACATGGATCTAACACACCCCAATCTATCAAATAAGTCTTATTTCCACAAAGAGGAGGAAAAAGACGGCAACGCGCCACATGGTTAGCTGTCATTTTACATCCATTAACAGTGTTTCTCACCTAACCTAGTTGCAACTAAATTTCCGTGGCCTGTATCAGTTCTGCTCTAATCTTCTCCTCCACCCCCTTTACTATCCTTCCCCCCTCTTTACATTGGCACTGCACCCGTCTGACTGTCTGCCAGATTCAAGCGTCCCAGCATTAATTACCTGAATCCAGCACACACACACACACACACACACACACACACACACACACACACACACACACACACACACACACACACACACACACACACACACACACAATGCCCTTTCAAACACACACCCATTTGATAGTGGAGCATAAACACACTTTCTAAAACCCACAGTAGACTCAGTCTAAGACTTTTTTTTTTCGTGTGAACATACGAGTGCTCATTTTCACAAAATGAGGACAGTGAATAATAAGGGAGATAAAAGAAAGTCTATACAGAAAGTCATTTCAATTATCTGTGTTGCTCCGGCTGTCTGGCGGCTGCTATCTCTTGAAAGTTAGGGGCTTAGCTCACCACTGTGTCCTAAGGGACTCAGTGATGAGTAACCAGTTTGCTATTTGATTCCCCTCCATACATCTCGGGGCTAGAGCTCATCAATAACCTAAAGGACTACAGAATCTTCCCTATCAGGACAAAGCGATGATTGTCTTCTAAAGCTTAAAAACACTTCAATGATAGCTAACAGCATTAAACATGTCTCTTCAGATCTAATAAAGGATGTTTTGTTAAATTTCCCCAGATACATTTGATGCTAACACCAACAACAGCAAGCCTGCCCTGCCAACTGTATTGCATTTTATTGTATATTCATGGCTGCACTGTGATATGATGAACAGGCAGGCTGAACCAAAGCAAACCTCCTGACTTTAACGCATAAATTCTACCATACATTTACCCCAAATGCTCAGCCTTGACCCTTTACTGCTGACAACAAGACGAAGAGTGGCACAGGAAAATCTGGACAGGCCTGTGTAAGTCTTCGTGTGCTTCTATTCCTGCTTTCCAGAGGTGAAATTAACCCCTGTGTGGCCACACAGGGGTTAAGGACAGTGCCTTCCACTATTCTCCCACAGGAACATAACTTTAATATACTGACAGTATTCATAAACTCATCCATAAGCATGAGCAAATATAGGAAATATCCTCAAAATAGGGAAGCCAGGGCACATGTATGCATTAAATATTGCTTTGTGCAATATTTAATATTTTAAAACATAAAGGCCAAGCACGTGCATTCAGCATGAATGTCTTGATGCTCAATCATCCAGGTAAGTAAATCCCAAAGGGTTGATTCTGTTCATCTGGATGTACCGAGTGGGAGAAACGTTTCGTCACTCATCCAAGTGACTTCTTCAGTCCTGAAGACCAATCAATTATTTTGCTGTTAGTATGTTCTGCTTACTAAAAGTGGTTAGCGTTACATAGCGAACAAGTCCAACACAAACTGTCTCCACAGAAATGATCACAAGCATTAGGCTTGTCACAAACTGGGAACACAACTCCACTGAAAAATTCAAAGGAGGAAAAAACAGCGAGAAGAGATGAGAAGAGCCTCTGAAAAGCATCATCTACTTTGTGAGACAGCGAGCGAGGCAGTAAGAATTAGAGTCTTTATTCTCTGGCGCCTCGAGGGAGGAATGATATATTAAATTTGGGTTAAAAGAATGCGATAGGAAAGGAAAAACTCAGATGGGCATGGAGTGCATGCAAGACACGGATCTGAGGCGTTGAAGGCTTTTCTGTGTTTCAATGCTAGATGGAAATTAGAAGCTTTTACAAAGCCAGATCAAGGCTACAAGCCGTCAGTGAAACATGACTACAAGAGCAGCTGAGTGTCACTCAAAACTGTATAAGTCTGTATCTTCACCTGACCTACTGATTCTTCACCAGCTTCACTCTCTTCGCTCACTCATCTACCTTTTCAGCCACATCCCTTTATTTCTCAGCCCTCTTCCCCTCATGTCTAAAACTTTCTACTAATCTTTTCATTGCTCTCCTCCCCTTTCATCTCGCCCTTCTCTCTCTGGGGTAATGACTGATATTGAGGTGCCAGTTACACGGCCTGCTGGGGTAACATTAGCCTGCTTATGTAACACAACACTACAAGCAGGGGAGAGCAAGGCACTGCAGATTGTAGTGCCTCATATGTATGCACGGGTGTACACCCACGGGTGTCATTTAACTTCAGTACATTATGAGACAGCAAAGAAGCATATAAGCACTTTTGAAGCATCAGGTCCAACAGGCAGCTGAGCGAATGTTGGTTTTGCTGGACTTTTGACTCAAATAAGCAGGGACCTTGTTAAAAATCTGCATTAACACATGACAGGGAAGCATAGACTACATATGAAGCATGTTTTCTGAAGCATCAACATGAGCATTTCACATTTCATGTTGATTTTACAGAGTCAGAAATGACGATATTTGAATGTTTGAATGAGAAGGTGGATTGCTAAGTCATCAGCTAGGCAGTAAGTGTAATTAGCTTGCTATCTAGCTTGCTAAATGAATACATTACACAGAAAGTGTGAAGTTTGGTACAAACACAAACACACTACAGTTTCAGTCTGAGAGTTGGAGCACAGACTTCTTGGACTTACAGTTAGTACAGTTAATGACACAGCAGGCAGTATTATTAATAATAACACACCCTAAAAAAGAAACTACAGTACATTGTCACATATTCGCTGAGGTGAATAACGCATAGGTTCCAATTCCTTCTTTTGTACCACGCTGCTTATTGGTGACTGTTTCTTTTCCATCCCAGAGGCCAGGGTTTGGTGAAAGGTCGTTCACACCACAGCAATGGACACATCTTATTGAAGCTGCAGTTTCGTAAATGGTAATTTGACGTATGTCAAATGACTATTTCCAGTGACAGAGCTGCAGAGTATGTTAAGTCAGTTTGGCTGCCTAAGATATCACGAGTTACCTTTTCTTGCTAAAAGTGCTGCTTCTTTGTGCTTAGGGTTAATAGAGGCAAGCCAATAAGTCCGCATTTACACCATGAGACAGACCACAATCCACAGAAAAACTGCAGCAGGTTTCCTAAATGTTTGGATCCTAACTGTCAGGTGTACCCAGTAGAAATGCTCTATTTTTGGGGGGCCTTTTTCATCTTTATTTGACAGACACAGTTAAGACAGAACAGGAAAGCGGGGGCAGAGAGAGAAGGGGGAAGACATGAAGCAAAGGGCCAAGGGCCAGTCTCAGCCGTATGGCATGTAGTTGCCTGCTCAACGCACTGAGCTAAGCCAGCACCCAGAAATGCTCCAGTTTTGAAGATCAGTGGTAGTCACACTAAACAGATTTGATACAGACTTTGTGTTTACTTTGTGCTTTACTTTTGAAACAATTCTAACTTTAGCTTTAGGGCCTAAAGCATGGAGACATAAGATGATGACATAATAAAAGCACAGCAGGTTCTTGTACTCATTCAGACAAAGAAAATTTCCCCATGGAGTGTCGGTGTCCTCAAATTCTGTGGAAACGACCTCTTCTTGTGTGTGTGTGTGTGTGTGTGTGTGTGTGTGTGTGTGTGTGTGTGTGTGTGTGTGTGTGTGTGTGTGTGTGACTGGGAGGGCAAAGCAGGTGGGGGGTGGGGCTGCTGTGGGTTGAAATGGTGCACATCAGCACTGTAATGTTTCTCAACCACCAGACAGATGTGCAAAGATCTGCTGTCGACATGCCTATTACACACCAAGGGCATGGCAAGGGAGCCACACACACACATGCCTGGGCAAACATGACCTCATATAGAGCAGAATACACCGCAAGGACACATGAATGCCATCTATCAACACTGAAGCATATTTTCACGCAACTGTAGTATGTACACATCAGCCCAGATGTGCGTGTTTTCTACCACAACATTAAACTCTATATGACCAAAAAAGGAAAGCAGTCAGTGATGGAAAAAGAGACAGCGAGTGTGTCGCTACAGTAGACGAACAAAGGAGTCATTTTTGTCACCATTGCTTGGAGGTGTAACGATGAATCAAGCCTGTCTCGCCATTTTGGGAGCGTATGTGAGATAAGCGCAGCTACAGGCCCTCGAAATGTGCAGCACAGCAAACTGTAAACAGCTTCCTAAAACAAAAGCCCCAAAATGTCCTGTTGCCCTTGAATTTAAACATTTCCTGTCTGAAAACCCTTGATTTAGCTTTAGCACCATTTAGCCTACAAAAAGTTGTGCGACAGAAGAAAAACAGTTAAGTATACATAGCAAAGGGTATATTTAGTGCTGATGTGTAAAGCAGAAATACACTTGAGTAAATTTACCAGTCATACACACCCAGTAACACGCACGTGCACACACTTACAAACACAGAGAGGCTTATTTCTGGGTGAATGAGGCTGAGATCTCGTTCAAACCAGCTCTGAAGGTGGTCTGGCAAATCTGGTCGCACTCCAACGCTCCAACAGCCCTACATGAAATTATAGCTTGCTATCCTGGGTCTCCTATTTTCACGATACAGATTTCATTTCAATGACTTTTGTCTTTTAAACAACTTTTCATCATTACCATGAGATATGTTTTTCTTTCAATCTCACTTTTTCACTATAAATTTTTACTTTTTGGCCTTTTTAATAACAGCAAGTAATTAATTCCCGACTGAAACTCCTGTAAAAATATCAATGTGACACTACGTTTGATCAAATCCTCTAGTGGTGCTTCTAGGTTGCAGTAATTCAGTCAGAAGCTATTTTTTAACAAGTAATAAACAAGGAAAACAAAAGCAGAATGCACTACTGACTAGCAGGCATCAAACAGAGAAAGATTAAGGTAATGTACTTAAAGGAGAAACCTGCAAAGCCAAAGATAACTGCAGCTATCAAAAAGTTCTGGTTATAACTCCTTTAGAAAATAAGGGAAAAGGGAGGTAAAGCTAGCATGTCACAAATCTACCACAACTACATGAGTTCTTGTCAGATCAGTGTGTGGTGGGGCAATCTTCAAAGAAAAGGTGAATAGTTCCCAGTGGAAATCGGATAGTATAGGCCCAGTCACAGTGACCTCATGAGCTTTGGTTGATAATGCACTGAAAATCAGTGATGTCTACCACTTTCTCATGCTGTCAATCCCAATACTGACATAATTTCTCTAGTCCAATTACCTTCACGACCACTTTCGTTAAGCCAATCGGCCTCCACTCCGCATGGTTTAAATCTGTGTTCGCTGTCATTCTCCCTTTCAGACTCTCGTGCCACCCACCTCCTCCCCATCTCCACCTCAGACACCTCAGCCAGAGCTCTACTCAAGCCTCAGTCTTCATCTTCACCACCTCCGGAGTCTAGACTCTGGGGGGGGGGGTGTGTCCTTCCCTAATCCTATCACCGTTGGGGTTCCATTCTACCATGATGGGTCATCAGAGTATAATCGCCAAATACATTAATTTCTCTATCTCAATAATCATGTTCATTTCTCCATGTGATCTCTCATTATTAATTCTGTCCAACTATCTGTTGTTTGGATAATCTATGATGCTGTGCAGCCTTGCATATGATTCTGGTTCAAAATTTATTAACAGATGGGAAATACTCCCTGAACTCTTCTTGTAAATTCTGAATCACTGAATACTTTGGTTAAAGAAGAGATTCCTTGAAGCTCCAGTCACATATGCCTGCAAAGCAATGGGCGGCCCCCTTGCAACCCCTGCTTGCCAGGGAAAAATGTGGTGAGAGGCTGTTTAAGGCTGCTGCATAGGTACGGTCACGCAGGGTCGCCTGTAGCTTGCATGGAAGATGGTGACTTTGGCAACTGCTAGTTGAGTGTCAGTGAAACTGTGAAAAGTGCAACACACGCTAGCATCATATTTAATTTACTGGTCAGTGTTTTATAAGACAATGTCTTCTATGCAAACCGCAGGTGACTGAGGCAATCTGCTATCAAAGCAATCAAAAGGAGGTTTTTGTACTGCAACACCCTCTTTCCAACCAATTTCACCTGGCAACAGCCAGAAACTTTTAGCAATTACTCACTATCCTTTCTAGGAAGACCCATCCTTAGTGACCATACAACGTTTTCTGATTCCTATAAATCAGTTATTTTATTCCAGATGACCTTTTATTCAGGTTACTGCAACTCAAAGTGCTTGACAAGCTATTGACAATACTCCTTATGATCCAAACACACAGACTCACATTTAAACTGCATGACACGTAGGCACGATAACCACACATGGATACAGGCTGATGCACAAGGTTAACAAACAAAATCCACAAACACTCTGGGGAACAGTGCAGAGTGGGGGAGAGAAGAGGACACAACACCATTGGAGTATTTTTGGCCTCTTTTCTCATGAGGCTGGAGCTATAAAAACAAATCTCTTGTCTGATTTGTAACAGTTGCAGTTTGTTTAATGTGTAATTAAAATAATATAATCAGATATCACTTTACAGCAACAGAGGAAGAGTAGATTTATTGTTATTACACGACACTCTGTCTTTGGTTGCACTCTCACTCAGCTTTGTCCTTCGGGTTCAAAACTGCTCTCATGGTTCACCTGCAGATGGTAAAAACAAGTAAAACAAGTCTCATGTTTGTCACATTTTTCATTTGACAAATGATCCATTGGATCTGCACAAACTTGTATAAAGATACTAATGCACTCCACCTGCAAACCAGCTATATTATTCTGTAGTGCATGGAAGAAATATAAAAAATTTTGTCTGTTTGCTCAGCTCAGCAAGTCCAAGCCAAAAATTGTATGCATCCCCCCCCCCAAAAAAAAGTTGGAAATTGGCTCAAAATAGAGCTGTGACCTCAAGAACAAAAATCAAATTAAAACTCGAGTCTCCCAGAGGTTCTCCTCTGCAGAGCTACAAATGCAACAATTCCCATAAGGGCATCTGCGCGCTTCACTAATCTGCCCAGCAAAGCGTCAGAATGGTGGAAAGAAAGAGGAGAAGAAGTTAGATGACAGAAGCGGGTGCAATCTTGTCTTCAAATATATGTGAAGCCATCTGTGAGTGTCACATTTAACATGTGCATGCTTTTTTTGTTTGTTTATAGGATTTATCCTCTGACTTACTAACCGCAGTTAGCTTTGTTCATTTTAATGAGTGTTCATGCTGCTTAAACAAACATTGTCAGCACATGTACGCACACACACACACACACACACACACACACACACACACACACACACACACACACACACACACACACACGAGGCTCACTGCAGCCAGGCAGTCAGGCAGCAGAGAGTCCCCAGACAATATAGTGCTGACTGCAAGTCCTTTTGCTTTGTTTGTTAAGGAGAATTCAAACACATGTTTAGTTTTCATGAAAACCTATTTAAATTAGTACACTACTATATATTTTCATATAGTTTTTTTTATATTGTAGGAGTTTAATATGCAGTAAATGCCACACTTACTTATACAAAGTAAGTCTGAAGTCAGAGCATGTTGATCCTTTTTCTGAGCAAGAATCCTGATATTCCTTCGTTGTCCAAATGTGTTTAACTTTTTTTTTGGCAGCAATAAACATGACAGTTTACTTATTTTAATTTAAGAAATGTTTTATTTTAATTAAGTTTAAAACTTTTTTATTTAATGTAAAATTATATTTTGTTTTAATTTACTTTCAAATTCTTCAGTTGCTGAAGGGGCTGCATAGTTTTCATAAATTGCATAGTTCAGAATAGCTATAATTGTACCAGATGGTTGCATTCAGTTAAGTTGGAGTGTGAGACTTTGATATTAGATAAAATGAATATTGATAAAGTTTACCTTTATGTAGAGAATCTGAATATCGCAAAATATTTTTAAAAAATTGCAATAATATCGTATCGTGCGTTAAGTATTGTGATAATATCGTACCGAGGGATGTATGGTGATTCCCACCTCTACCAGAGAAGGTGCCACACCATAGTCCCACACTGTAGATTTAATATTATCTGTTAATATTAATTTTATCCACATCACAGAGCTCCATAACTGGGTATACAATGTTTTTACAGCCAGAAAGATAAATCCTCACCAGACAGATAGAATGAGTCATAAGATTTGCAGTGTCTGAGTTAATAGTACTCCTACACACAGAAAATCCAACAAACAAGAACCACAACTGCAGCCACAAAAACAGATTTAATCTCTTAACTTTCTGGGTGTTGAAATGTTTAAGAGAGAGTAATTGTTTTCATGTTTCGTGAAGCTCTTGACAACTTTCTGTCTTTGTTGCTACAAGATCAAGTCATGTCTATGAGTCTTTCTAGTTCAGGATGATTTGTTTGATGTGCACATCAACCAAGAAAAGCTCCAAAAATCAACAATTTATTTCATAAAAATGAAGCTAACACAAAAGCATTCCTAGCAGCACAACAGGAGCTGAAGATATGCTAAAAAAAAAGACAACATTTAGATCCTTAGACTGCATTTCTGTTTACAGCAGAACTCAAATATCTCAAATTCTACGCTAGTAAGGCACTACACTCCTATACATTAAAATGACTTGAACTGAAACACAAATATCATCTGTTACAATTAGTGTCTTTAAAGACTAGAACGATAATATGGAAACTATTACCGTTGTTACCTCCCTGCAAATGAATGCAAAGTCAAACAACACAAAGTGACCACTTTTGCTCTGTTGTGTGAATGTGAATGATTTGCAAACCTGTTTCTAATTATGCATAATAGACCAGTCAAACACCAGGCGACTGAAATCCTTGTCGAAATGATCCAATGAAGAACAACAAAAGCTTAAACATAGACTGAGCACAGACAGGAGGATTAGACAAAGAGAGACACACAAAGACTGCTGACAGCACCGTCACAAACTCTCTATATCAAACCGACTGAGGTGGCAAATAGGGCCACACATAAATACAGACAGACATAAAACACAAATTACCTCTGTGAAACCCCCCCAAAAAGAACTTAGTGATGATGTTTGTGTTAAGTTTTGTTTAAATGAAAGCAATGATTACATCTAAAACTAAACCATATACGCTGCCTATTGTGTTCCAATATGGGCCAAAATTCTAACCTTCTTATAGCACTAAAGGAGGCTTATCCGCTGACACTAAGCAGAGATGTCACTAAGCTACTGTTAGGATATCAGTGGGCTACAGAGGCCAGGACCCCTCACACTCACACCTCCTGTCCCACCCTCCTACTCAGACATTGTGCAGGATTTGGGTCAGGCACAAATTCTCACACAAAGGCGTGCGTGCGTGCGTGCGTGCGTGCGTGTGTGTGTGTGTGTGTGTGTGTGTGTGTGTGTGTGTGTGTGTCATTACACTTGTCAGAGAGGCTCTGCAAAGGCTCTGCACATGTAGGGAAGCAAGAGAGAGCATGGAAACAATTAACCTAAATTAGTTACAGAACTGCAAGGACAAGTAGTATTTATACTTGTGGTTTTTCTGAGTAACACTTCAATCTCAAAGAGGTAGTTTCCACTACAGCAGTACACAGCAGGACAGAAAAAGAAATAAATTAAAAGCATAACAAATCATCATGAAGGATTTCTTCAGATCAGCCGTGTAGACAGCCATCAATTTTATTTTGTTTAACTGAAAAGTTCCAAAACAGTGTATGAGAGTAGCAAAGTAACATTTATCTGTTTAACCCACCATATTTGTATTTTCTTTATCCCTCCAAGCTGGTTAAACCAGTTGCTGTATTATGTTTTACAATGAATGTGGTCTCTGCTAGGAATAATGACAAAATATGCAAATGCATTCAAATGTAAAAACAAAAAAAACACCCCTTTTTGTTTTTCACCTTTAAAGTAAAAGTTTCCTCTTTTCAAAATGGCTGCACCGCTGAGGCACAACTTTTATTTTGAAGGCAAAAGTCCTCTGTTTCCATTTCACGTCACACTTTTTCCTATTTTAGTACCACCCTGTGAGGTGCAGTCAATGTGAGGTAGAGGCCTTTTTTTTAAATACAACATTTCTTCCAGCAACTAGCAACGTCCAGGAACCAGCCAGGACATTTTGGTGTATTATGCTCTAAAGCAGAACTCAAAGCTTCAAAACTGCTATCCACAAAATAAGGAGCCCATCTTTTATATACAGTCTATGGCTTAGGCACACAATTATGAGGCAGCTACCTAGTTTCTTATATTTTTATATCTAGGTTATAATTAAATGTATTTATTAACAGTATTGGCTGGCTTTGTCCAAAAAGTAATATTACATTTTGTAAATCTCCTTTAAAACTTTATTAATGTTATAGAAAAAAACTGATGTGACACTAGCTAAACTACTTTGTATACCATTATATGCTGTTTATATGGATAGGTGTGGGATAAGTGTCCTAAAGTAAGCACATAAATTAACATGAAACAGAGTCTCAGAACTATATTTAAGCACAATCTTCAAGCAAATTAAGTAAATGGAGGTTTTTGTGTCGATTAGGAAAACATTCACTCTTCAAAATCATGGCAGCAAATCTGAAATATAAACACACAAGTAAACAGACAGTCTCACGCGAGTTAACACACTGTTGTAAGAGCACTCAGCTTAACATTTGAATGATCTCACATAATCACCGGCTGCACTGGGCAGAGTAAGTAGCCTTTTAGCACAACGTCATGAGCCTTTGGCAACCCCGAGTCAACTTGAAGAAAGGTTGAAGAAAGGATTGAAGAGAGAGAGAGAGACCATTATTCACTGATGAGTGGGACAAAGGGCAGCGGGGCCTCACCACACTCCAGTGACAACAAGTAATAGTAAACCAAAAGATGGGAAAAGACCTTCGAGTGACCCAGTTTAACCATTAGCACTGTCTAAGAAGTGGAGTTGGGATATCACAGGTCCAGTAATATTCCAAGTGCACACCAAAAGAATCAACAAGTTTGTGAGGCTGTGTGTGTGCACGAGTGAGAGCATGAGAAAGAGAAAGTGGAGAGAAAGATGCGTTTGTGTGTCAGGAGAGATCACAGCGAGGGGTGTGGGAAAGCAGCATGTGCTGCAGTTTATCTTGATATGTGTCCTTCTTTGACACTTTGCTGTCTCCTTTCCCCATTTCTTTGTTTCTGTTATACCTTGGCTATAGTTTGAAAATGAACTACAACTACTGTTTAGTGTTTTAATTGATTTTGTCTACAAAAATGAAGTAAAAAAATAGAAAACACAGAGTTAAGCTCAAATCACGATGAACCAAGCTGAGAGAAATCCCGACTGCTTTTTCTTCTGTGAACTAAATTAAAAGCCACATTGTAGCATAATAACCTTACTGCTTTATGTTTTTGGCCTCTAGGGCCAAAAAACATCAGTCCTTTTGGCCAAATTCAGTCTGGTTGGTTTTCTGCCTGCTCAGCAACATATTTATCTGAGCACCCGGAGAGCTACCTGAGAGCTTTGTAACCCATGAGAAAAAGCTGCTGGGAGAAATAATAAGCAGGTATGGCAAGTTGAGAGCGCCTTCTTGGGGAGATTCAGTCTCTAATTGAAGCCATCAATAACTCGGACACACAGGTCCCACTGTGATAATAGGGAGCTGACAACCTGTCTCGGGCCACAAATTCTATTTTACCACACATGTGAATTAGGGTTGCAAAATTCCCGGAATTTTCAAAGATGGAAACTTTCCATGGGAATTAACGGGAATTAACGGGAATTTATGGGAATAAACTGGGAATTTTCAAAATTGAAGGTTGGCTCTTCTTAGGGAACTTAAATATAGTTGAGCAAAGTATATTTTAGCATAATATTGACAAAAACAAACAAATGCAATTCAAATACACTTGAATATCCATGCCATTCCTTAATCACGTGTACAGAGCACATGCTTGCTGCATGGCTATTGAGACCACTGGCACTGTGCATGCCTCCATCACATGTACACATGGACCACACTTTTGAGCCTGAAGGACAAAGTGTATTGAAGGCACACATTTGAGCCTGTGGACTTAACAAGTGAGGTAAGTTTTGATGATATTATGGGAAAATATATTTATTAAATGTTTAAATTGTGAATATCACATAAAATGTATTAATCTGGTAGATAGCAATTTGATAAGATGCTAAATAAAATGCTAGCATCTATTAGATGCTAAATAAAATGCTAGCATCTGTTAGATGCTAAATAAAATGCTAGCATCTGTTAGATGCTAAATAAGCCATAGCTAGTATAACATAAAGAAGATGCTAGCTTCCTCATTTGGCTGTTTTGTTTTGAAGATCATTCCAGTTGTTTAGCTAGCCTTACTATTTATATCTGTTTATTATCATATTGCAATTGTATTATTACGATCTCTTGCATTGCATTAGCATTTTTACAAGCTCTTGTTTTATTTTACAGAAAAATGCCATGTGCGCTATCTGATGTGTGGAGACATTTTACACCAGCTAATGTACAAGGGAAATCTGTATATATTAGGGGTGCAACGATACACAAAATTCACGGTTCGGTTCGATACTTTTGTGTCACGGTTCGATATTTTTTCGATACAAAAAAAATGTTCATGCATTTTTAATTTGTCATTTATTAAAATTATAAATATATATTTTAACTCAAAAGTACAGTTTTTAAATTTAACCCTAACCCTTGTGCGTGTTTTTTATTTTGACAGCGAATGCGCACCTGCGGACCACTTATGTGCACCCCTGGTTATTTAGCTCGTCATATTGCAGCCACAGAAATTCTTTTGTCCATGAAACCATAAAGCTGCACTTTCTTTTTGCCTTATAGTCTGATTTGTCATAACTTCTCCGTTTTGTGGTAAGCTTTTCTTTGGCTGTCACTTCTTCACCCCGACCTGTCTTATTTGGCTCAGCAGAACTGAAATGCTTTTACACACGGACTCACATAAGCTCAGCGATTCTCTGCGCGATCAACCTCTCACATGTTTAAGCTGCGGGAGATTTCACTTGTCATGTTTGCATAGTAAGCTAACGATTAATAAGACGATGTCAGAGGAATTGGTGCGCAAATTATCATCACTTACAGATCAGTGCTGTCGCTCTCTATACACAGTTCACACGATTGCAAAGTGAAAGCAAAAAAACAAGCGCAAATTCAAACGCGACTTCAATATGTCACATATTGACAGTGGCTCACCGATGCCAATGACATAATTACCCAGCTACATTTCTGAAAGAATGCAAAAGCATTGACATATATTTTTCCTACAATAGCCCGACGGGCAGGGAAGAGTGTCATGGTCCTGGGTCTTTTGACCCAGTGTTTTAAGTTTGAGTTTATTTTGTTCATTAGGTTATCTAAGTTCATTTGGTTATTAGACTCCTTGTGTTTTCTTGTATTTAAGCTTCCCCTCACCCTTCGTGTTTCATGCTGCGTGTCTTATGTTATCAAGTTTGTATTATCATGCCTAAGTGTTTCTAGTTCTTATTATTTCCCCCTCCGTTTCCAACCATGTTAAATCTCCCCTGCTCTTCATGCGTTTCATGTCTGTGTCTTACGTTGTCAAGTTCTGGTTGTCGTGTCTACGTCTGCATGTTTCCTGTTTTATTTTGAAAAGGGGTCTTGTGTTCTGTGCTCATGCGGTTAGTTTTACTCTTGCCTGTGCATCATTATGTTTATCCTAGTCAGCTGTTTCCTCATGTGTCTCCACTTCCCCTAATCACCTCCTGTGTATTTAAGTCCTCTGTTTTCAGTGTGTGATTGTCAGGTCGTCTGTTGTCCACGCCATGCCATGCTTCCAATTTCCTTGTCTAGGTTTTTCTTATTGTTTGTTTAGATTCCCCAGTTTAGGTTTGTGTTAATTTTGCTTCAGTTTGCCTTGCCCTTTGTTTGTACCTTTTCTACCAGCCATATTAAACGGCTCGCCTTTGTTAACATTTCAAGTTCTGTTCCCTGTTCCTTGGAGTCTGCGTTTTGGGTCCTTTTCTCAATTCATACAGTCTGCCCTCGCCAGACTGTGACAAAGAGATAGATTTTGGTAGCCCGACTGAAAAAATCGCTAGCTCCGGGACGTCGGGCTAGCGATATTGCAAGCCCTGTATCTGATTGAGGAATCACTCATCTTTGGAAAAGAGAGTTTATTACAGAGAAATGGCTCTTTCCAAAATAAAAGCTATACTACCCGCTTCTTCTGGGCTATATTCTCAGCAGCATATTAAACATATAAGGAGAATCATGTGCTAACAGCTGTCTAAATGACTCGGCTAAAGTTAGTAGCATGCTTGCTTTTTTTTGTCTGCTTCCACTTGTCTTTGCACTAGGATGATGTCGGCGTAAATGTGCAGTCATATTCGTTGTGTTCCCACTAGTGCTTTCAGGTTAATCTCGTTGAAATGACCTTAACGCCACAACACGGCAAATCTCCGTTAACGAGCTACCGCCGATCGCTCCGTGCATGGGGCTAGACGGCCAACACGTTAACGAGCTAACTGCGCTAACACACTAGTTCACACCAATGTAATTGAGCATTGCATGGCACATCCAACATACTGTTTTACTTTAGTCCATGACTCGCTTACCTTCAGGGTCATACGTCACATGAAAACCAAAATAATTCCAAACGCCAGATCTGAATGAGGTTCAATTTGCCTGTTGCAAGGAGAGCTTAACTTCTGTCTCGCTAGCTTGCCCTGCGCTCTTCCTTCTGACTATGCTGTCTGTGTTGAGCGCTCAGTGGATCTGCGCTCGACAGTGCAGCCTAGGCGGAGTAGTCGAACACAGATTCACTGAGCGCTCAACACAGACAGCATCGTCAGAAGGAAAATTGATAAAATAAATTACAAGTGTTGTATTGTTCGATACATATGCGTACCGAACCGAAAGCACTGTATCGAACGGTTCAATATCGATACGAATATCGTTGCACCCCTAGTATATATGTGTAAGTATTGTGATAAAACGTACGTGAAGAATGCCACAAAAATGCAGCAGCACATTGCAAAGTGCAAAAAAATTCTTCAAGACCCAATACATGCAGCAGCCAGGAGTTCCACTCAAGGGGAAAATGAATCTGTTTCAGCTGTATCAGAATCTCATCAGCTCCTGGTCCCTCTGGCATCAGAGGATTCTTTGATTTTATGGATGACACTAGCCAGAAAAACGCAGATGAGTGTTTCGCTCGTGCAATCTATGGCTCACCCCTGATGCTGACATCCAATGTGTACTGGAAGAGATTTTTGAATGTTCTCCGACCAGCATACATTCCCCCAACCAGACATGCATTGTCTACTCATCTACTGGATGAAGAGTTCAGTCGAGTTCAAGCAAAGGTGAAACAGACCATTGACCAAGCTGACTGTATTTCAGTCATCTCTGATGGATGGTCCAATATCAGGGGACAAGGAATTATTAACTACATAATCACCACTCCTCAGCCTGTGTTCTACAAGAGTGTAGACACAAAGGAAAACAGACACACAGGCCAATACATTGCAGATGAGCTAAAAGTGATCATCAATGACCTTGGACCAGATAAGGTTTTTGCACTGGTCACTGACAACGCAGCCAACATGAAGGTTGCCTGGGCACATGTGGAGGAGACCTACCCTCATGTAACTACTATTGGCTGTGCTGCCCATACACTAAACCTTCTCCTAAAAGACATAATGGCACTAAAAACAATGGACACTCTGAATAAGAGAGCGAAGCAAGTTCTGAAATATGTTAAAGGCAAACAAGTAACTTCCGCTACATTTCTGTCAAAGCAAAAGGAAAAGAACAAGAGTACTACACTGAAGCTTCCCAGCATAACGCGATGGGGTGGTGTTGTTATCATGTTTGACAGCCTTCTGGAGGGAAAGGAGTCTCTGCAAGAGATGGCCATATCCCAGTCTGTAGGCATCGACAGTGACATCAAGAAGGTCATCTTGGATGATGTGTTCTGGGAAAGAGTATCTAGCAGTCAGAAAATCCTCAAACCTATTGCAGCAGCAATAGCGAAGATAGAGGGGGATGGTGCCATCTTGTCAGATGTCCAGTGCCTTTTTGCAGAACTCAAAGAAGAAATCCAGACAATTCTGCCCACTTCCCTACTACTGAAAGCAGAGGAAACGGCTGTGGTCAAGTCATTGGAACAGCGGAGGGAGTTCTGCATGAAGCCAGTGCATGCAGCAGCATACATGCTGGACCCCAAATATGACAAGGGCATACTTTCTGGGGAAGAGATCAACGGTGCCTATGCGGTCATTACAGCCATGTCTGACCACCTGGGTCTCGATAAAGGCAAAGTTCTAGGCAGTTTGGCAAAGCAAGGCCTTTGGAAAGGGGATGGAATATGGCAGTCATGCCAGCACATATCTACAGCCACCTGGTGGAAGGGACTATGTGAATCTGAGGCCCTTGCACCTGTAGCCTCCATCCTCCTCCAAATCCCACCATCATCAGCCGCCTCTGAGCGCAACTGGTCACTGTTTGGGAACACCCACACAAAGGTTCGCAACAGACTCACAAATGTGAGAGTGGAAAAGCTGGTTGGCATTCGGGCAAACCTACGGCTCTTTGAGCCTGACACAGAGCCATCCTCAACAAGGCTGGAAAGTGACACTGAAGAGGAAGACTCAGAGTTGGATGCTGAGGAAGTGGACATGTTGTTGGATGATGATGAGGTCCAGGAAGAGTCTATTGACTGAGCAAAAATGAGAAAAGAGGATTGCTTGAAGGAAGATTTGCATGTTTAATGGGACGTTTTGGAGGATAAGTGGCATTTTTCATTTAACCTTTTGGATGGGACTTTGTGGAGATTTTTGGACAGGGGGCATTTTTGAATGAGCGGGGTTAGGGGATGGTAATATTGAACTCAACATTTCTGTTTTTATTCATCCATGAAACAAGTTATTGAAACGTGTTCTATTCTACTGTACTTACTAATAAATCTGTTGAAATATCTGTTGAAAACATTTTGCATGGAGGTTTTCTTATGATTTCTGTTTATATTTATGCTTGGAAATAATATATTCCCAGTTAGTTCTCCTAAATTCCCATTAATTTCCATAATTCCCATTATTTCCATGGAAAGTTTCCAGTATGGAATATTTCCAAAATTCCCAAGCTTAACTTACCATGGAAATTTACCGGAAACTTTTTGGAAATTTACCGGAAATTTTCCGCCCCTTTGCAACCCTAATGTGAATACACCCACGCGTACAGACACACACTATTGTGGAGCTCTGCAAAATTTACAGCTTTCTCCATTTTTGTTGCTGTAACACATCCACTGTCATTAGCGGAGGCTCAGTTTAAATCCGCTACAATGCTAACGTAATTTAGCACTGTTGTTAGAAAGTAAACCAACTACAGTGATTTATCATTGTAAAAGGCGTTACACACCGAGCGCGTTACCAAAAAGGCACACAAAATTAAACATTTTCCTGATCCAAATGTTATTGTATATTAACACAGAGCAAGTCAAAAAACTGAAATCGAATGATTCTTTTTGATACACCCTGTATTTTACAATTCCTCAGCTAGCAAGGAGTGCAGAAAGATGAAGACATCCATCTGATCTGACCTGATTTATCTTATTAAATAGTGGAGAATAGTGGAGGAAGATGTTTTTATAATCTGGTAGGGTAGCATTCACAACAGACATTTAATACAGTATCTTTATTAGATTTTTTTTTCTAGGAATTTTATTGTGTTTCTTCCTAATAAATCTGACAAATGTAGTCAGTAGACAGACACAGTGGATCTCTCAACCCTGAAAATGTATAGTTTTAACAGAAAATCCAATACAACAGAGTTTTTTAAACAGATGAGTCAGGCTTTCGCTATTAACAAATAGAAAAAGTCCCACCAATACACTGCAGCAGATGTTACTGAGATCTAAATTAGTACCTGCATTACCCAGATTGTTTCTTTAGCAGCCATATGGGACCGAGGTTTGTTTTATTTGACTCAACAAAAGGTACATGTCTTAAATATGCTATAACAAGCTTTGCCTCCTGAGCAAAATTAATTGTGCTTATGCTGTGTACTAGTCTGAAACGGCTTCACAGCACTTGCTCATGTCATAATCACTCTGCTGGTTGTAGTTCTTTTCCTCGCAGACCTTTTCTTCCTTACTTGTCTGATGAATTTATTTAAAAACCCTTTTTCACCTTCTTTTTCCTCTTTGCAGAGTTGATGTTCCCCACCTTGGCTTGACATTACAGCACCAGATTAAAAATAGAATAATTCTCATTCAAGCAAACAACGAGGACATGACTAAACACACTCACACTTTAATATGCGACGTCCCACCCATGCTGTCCCTTAAAATGTTCCGCCTGAGGTCCATGAATCAGTCTCACATAGGCAAGACGAGTGACATCAGTGTCAAAAAATAGCAGCGCTGCCTGCTGCTGCTTCCATCCAGACCCAAGTACAAATACACCCACATAGCATAAATCCATAATAATGTAACAGTAAATATTAGCCAGACAGTAGTTGTTAGATTTCTCCACAACACAGAAGGTATTTCCAGAATCATTAAATGGGTAGTATACGGTGGGTAGTATACCAGACGTACCCAGTACAGGAAGAGGGATGGTTTGGTCATAATTTCCTGTATGGTATAAAATTTAAATATCAGCATGTCCTTGAACAGACAAATGCACGCTGCGGCTATTCTAAGTGGTTCTTCTCACTCATGGCTCTAATCATTATTTTTTAAAAATCGTATTACAATACAGGAAATCTACTTCTGTCTGTCCATCTGTGGGTTTCTTTGTCCACAAATAACACCTACACGATCAGGGCCTAAGCAACCAAACTTGGCCCCTGAAGGATCTGATCTTTATCAGATACATTGACATCATCATGTTGCCTGGCAGCCACCTAACAACATGCTAAAAATGGCACATTTTTATACACCTTTAAACACATTGTCTCTTTTTATTTTGCAACAATAATATTGAATTTGTATCCACGAAAGCTGAGAACCAACTAGTGAAAATGACATTCTCCACTCACAGTTAAAATCTTCCAGCCTCCAGCTCTGCCTCCTACATTTTCATCAGTGCCACTGTCTCCAAACCATACATCATTACAGGTCTTACTACCATCTTGTGTAAACCTTCCCTTTCACTCTTGCTGCTACCCTCCTTCTATTGCAAATTGCCCCCGAAACTCGTCTCCACCCACTCCACCCTACCCACATTCTCTTCATCACCTCTCTTGTGCACCGTTTGTCGCTTTTGATGGTTGACCCAGGTATTTAAACTCATCCACGCTCACCATCTCTGCTCCTTGCATCTTTATTCTGATTTGTATATTAGTTTAATTTGCCGACACCCCAAACAGGACAAACAACACAGTGCATGGGCATTTAAAACTAATGTAAAACTAATGGACCATATATACCATCCTGGCTGTGGTTAAACTGCCTCTTTGTTAGACTTTCACTCCTAGCAGGGCTCAAGCAGCTCATCCACACATAGTAAGAACCAAGAGGCAAAGATAACGTTCTACTTAAGGCTAACAGACGTTTAGATATAGCATCATTTTTATATGCATTAAGTAAAATTGTCTGTTTTCAATGAAAGTAAACAGAAAATGTACTCTGTATCAAATGGCAGACACATACTGTAAGCAACTAGCTGGTGAAAACTGAGCATTAAACAGTTAGTGTCAGATATTTCTGAAAAGAGCTGGTAGAGACTAAAACCAAAGCCATAAATGCCATGAACGATAGGGTGCTTACAAACAAGGTGACCAATCAAATAAGTTATCTGCCAACACATTGATAGGTTCCTTCAGAATCACATCAAAAAGTAAGATAATTAGTCCCCTTGTTCAGAGCTGAGACCCCTTTTTCCTGCATACATGCTTCCGAGTTCTTAGTAGCTACATGTTTCACATAGCATTGAAAAAAGAGATCTAGATAATTAACATTCCAAATGACAATCTATACTTGACATTTCTACCTAAATCTCACCTCGGTTTCCCTTAAAGTGAACTCAAAAATCAATCTGAGCAGTGAAACATCCATTTATGTTTTGCAGAGGGACACAGGGGATATTTGCCTCACTGGCAGATAGCTTCTATTTCTCAAGAGAACAGGCCTTGTGACTAAAATGGCAACAGAAAGCCTACAGTCAATACCAGTTTATCCACCAGAACAGAATAACCTCCTAAAACCTGGATATACACACTTTCAAATTTAGCCTCAGATGTTCTATAATACATAAGTTGGTACTGCTGCACAGACCTCGTTAACTTTTTTAGAGGGGAACCAAACCATAAAAAAATACAAGTCTAAAAAATATAAATATATTAGATAAATTATCATCTGTGAACTCTGCATTCTCAAACAATGATCTCAAAATGACGGCTGAGGGTTATCACTAAATGATTAAAGTATGTGGGCACCATAACCATATGAGTTAACAGCTCATATCAAGGCTGCTAAGAGATTCATAATGAGAGCACCAGAGACAAACACAAAAAGATGTGGTAATAAAGCTTTGCAAATTCATTACAAACTTCATGTTTAAACCCTTTCCCTTGGCTGGAAAGCAAAAGCAAGCTATTTTCTGATCTCTAACACAGCAAATCAAAAATTAATCGCTTCACTGCTAGCTAATTCACTTACATAAGAGCCTAAGCTGAGAAAGGAATTTCAGAAACACAGCAACAGAGGAAATACAGAGTAGAAAACAGTTTGCTATAAGCCTGTGGATTTCAGCTAAAAAGGTCCAGCACACTTACAGAACATGAAACATAGCTATAATTAGTTTTAAAATGTACTTTGCGTCAGGAGTGGCTTTTTTAAAATATGTATCACTGTAAATTTCTCAGACACCTTGTTAAAAATTTTCCTACAAATCATCTTGAAGTCATAGTCTTTAGCACACAAAAGCAGTTTTGTGGAGATTTAGCAACCATGGTCAACACTCCAAGCAACACAGATGGGATGTAATTCTCTTTCAGTGTTTTTGGAAACTCGCCACTTAAGTTTTATTCGTGACTCGTGACAGACTGTTTTGCACTTCCTCTTTATATGAACAGCTTTTTTCCTTCCCTGTGTGGATCTTAATCCAGTCTTCACAAATAACTGGCAGTCAATGTGATACAGATTCTGTCCTATGACCAGGGCAACTGCCATCGACTGGAGAATGTAGATGCAAGCCTCTGAAGTGCTCCTTCGGTCTCTTCTAAAACATGCTCGCAGTGCATGTTCTACACTTGTTTGTTTGAGACCAACAGCAATTTAAGGGGGCAGTTTGAGACCACAGTGTGTCTGTAATTTACAACATGTAACCAAGGAAACAATGGAGCTGTGAGAGGCATCTGTAAGTGGCAATTACACAATTATCAATCACAAGGCTCCTGTGTTCACCGAGTGAGCGAGACAGGAAGAGATATTTATGGATTCAGCTGTGTATCCAACATAGAGGGTAATGCAACTCTTGGATGGTCACACTGTGGGTAAAACACACACTTAAACAGACAAAGATACACACACACACACACACAGATAGAGGTTTGGATCCAAAAACGTGCTTGAGCACTCACCCAAACACACACACACGCTTTCATAACATTAACACATCTGTTTCCCTCACTGGAGCAACGGAGGCCTTGAAGCCAGATGCCACAATGTGTCTGCCAGAGGTGAATCTCTTTCTGTCTGTTCTGTTTTTCACTATAATCATTGCTACCTCGGCAGGCTAAATCAATTCATTAAAGCTCGTTTTTACTGTGTAAAACACTGGAAGTTTCCACAGTGGAGAGAGAACTCATACAATGACAAAAGTGCTGTTGTCAACACATGCCACTTTGGATGTTGCGTAACTGCGTGATTACATTATGTGCTCTGCCGTTATGCTTCATTATATAAACCAAAATGCAGCTACTCTATATGCAAAATACTGCATGTAAGAAGAGGAGCTGACAGGAGTTACAGAGTAACAACGGCAACTTCACAAAACACAAATGCAAATTCCATAAATCCAAAGTTGTGTGCACGTTTGCTTCAGTAAAGTGGCTGCACCTGTATGTCCAGTGCACTCCAGCCGGCTATCTCACTGAAAATGTGAGGTGGTGTAGCTACTGAATGCATCTGTGATGAGCTTGCCAGAGTATCAATGTGCTTTTCTTTGTTTTACACCAAATTAGTTCATATTATTAGATTATGACCGCTAAGAGTGATAAGCATCAGTATCAAAGAACAGTAAGAGCGCTCTGTTACCTATCAGATAATTGGCTTTAATGATAATGGTACTTTTCTGCATTTATGATTCTAATAATTTGACAAGATCCCCAACACCACTGGCTGAAATGTAAATCCAAAACATAACACAGCCTCCACCGTGTTCTACCTGCTCCGTGCATAACAATGACAGTTTGAACAAAAAAAAAAATGACTCCATTAGATCTGTTGCCACTGATATTCAGTCCAGCTCTTGTGTAATGTGGCATACCTCAGCCTCTTTTACCCATTTCCCTTCCTGAAGGAAGGCTTCTTTACCACCACACTTCTATTTAGACCATTTCTGATGAGGCTTTGGCAAACAGTAAATGGATCAACCAGTCAGAGGCATCTCTTAAGGCCTGTGTCAAGACTTTCCTGAATATTTTCCTTTTTCTTAAAGCACCACTTTCAAATACTGTTCATCTGCTGTACATAGCTTTTAGGCCTTTCACTTCATTTTTTTTATGCCACGCTTGTTGAAATTATTTTGATTTTATTAAGGACACACTGCACACCGTGTAATGTGACAATGTATTAAAAAAGCAGCCAATGTCCAAATAAAAGGGTGAAGGACCTTCACAAAGCAAGAAAGTTTTTGCTCCTTGGAATAAAACTACCTAAGGAATTAAGGGTAGCTCAAGACTGTATAAAGTACTGCAGATGTAATATCTTTAAGAGACAACTTCAGGAAAGAGAAGCATTGTCAAAATTAAGGATAATTTCAGCCAACACCAGGAAATACACCTAACCACCACCATATCACCTTTCTCAGATGAGGCCATTCATCTTTCAGCCAACTGCTAAAAGATGCACAAAGGTATTCTGATGGGACACTGACTCATTTAAGTAATCAATAGAGTTAAAAATATCTCAAGGCACGATACATTAGTAATAGAATTATTCTACCTTCCTCTGGTCTGAAGAGCAGACTTTGGGCACCACAGACAGATCATTTCTGTTTTTAATGCAAAGTCACTCTCAAGGCAAAAGCACAAACATTTACACAGTAAATACAGAAACATATTTGCGCTCGCGCATCAACATCAGGGAGTGGCATCGCTCTCTGGATAAATGCACAATACACATGAATAAGAAGTCTTCGGAGAACCAGAAGCATTGGTTCCCCTGAGTGACAGATATATAGTGATATTTACAGATAGTGATATTTACATAAAGTGTGCTTGCATCAGGACAGGCGCCTGGTAAACGCAGTCTTCCTCAAGACACACTCATGACAAAGCCTAAAGAAAGTGGCAGTGTGTGCCTTTAGTAAATAGTGATATAGGTGTGAGGGTTTCTGCTGGGTGTTTATCTTTGCATGTGTTTTTTTGGGGGGTTTTTGAGTTCCTTGGTTCAACTGTGTTCTTTCGCCTTTTCCATCCACTACTACTACCAGTAACACTACTCAAATACTGGACCCAGTGCACATGTGGCATTCTTCTCTCAAACTTAATTTAAAATCTCAAAAATTATGACCACAATAATAATGGTCACGGAGTTAAAAAAAAAACTAAACAAAAACCAAACCAAAAACATTACAATTCAAAAAGAAATCACGTGAAAGCACATGCACATAGCACTGCTCTTAACTGCATGCTAATTTGTTACTCAGTGCAGTTATAACTATATTTATATACTTTACAATCAGCTGTAGTGCTAAATGTCCAGTTCTGTAACTACAACAGAATTAGCAAGATTTTATCATTTTGTGTTATTAGGGTTTAATAAATCGTTTCCATAACAAATTTTGGAGGAAAGAAATTTTCAAACAAACACAAAAACATTATAATACTTGGTATTTTTAGCTTTACTGGTGTTCAGTCAAAGCTTGTAAAACTTCTGTGTGTCGCATGTTGTTTTTAACATGTTCTGAACTGCAGTTGAAAATACAGAATAAAAAATGGTGAACATGAAAATTCTAACTGTGAAGGAGACTCTGACCCAAACTTGGTGTCACAAAACTATTTTACAAAATAAAACGTACATCATATTTATGTAATCTACAAGTCATCACTTCTAATGCTGTCAGAAACTCTCAGAGAGCAGACGATAAGTAAGTATGATGATTGTGCATTTAAAAAGAAGGTCAATGCTTTTTAAAATCAGCTACTTCATTTTCAATCCCTGGGATGGGCTAGCTTCCACTCCTCTTGTCTTATGATAGCTTGGAAAGACTTCATCCTCCCTGCAACCTTAAACAGGATAAGTGGTTAAGAAAATTGACAAATGGATGGCTAATTCATTTTTCTAGTTAAAAGGACAAATATTCTCTGGTTTCACCTTCTCAGTGTGATGACTCACTTCCTTTATCTTTCACTTTAAACACTTACTTAAAATCTTCGGCTTGTGGCGTGCCGGTTTGCAAACCGAACACATCACTGCAGCGTGTTAAGACAATTTTTTTTCACAATTCTATAAAAGTATGTTTGTTTTATTTCTGTGAATTAGAATAGGCGGACATACTAGGTTGAGTACTGGGTGGGTGGGTGGGTGGGTGGGTGGAGATGAGTAATATGACACCCTGTGTTACAATAGTCAGTTTCTAGTTTTTCAGCAAAGGGGCCCCAACCATCAATAATGGATGAAAAGAGAGTGGTGCATGCATGCAAGCAAACACACCCTTTTGTCAAAAGTCAAGAGTGGGATTATTGGATATGCAGCTATAAATGTGAACAACACAGATCTGTATAGTGCACAGAGATGGTTAGAAAGGTTTACTTTAAGAAGCGTCTACAACCAACTCACATAAACACTGTACAAATTCAGCAAGCCACAGTATGTCAGTGCTACAGATGCTGCTGAGAAAAGACTTCTTGAGTAGTCACTATGAGCCAGTCACAGCCACTTTACTCTGAGTATTCGTGGGTCTATAAAGTGGGCCAGATGAGAAAGAGCTGCGATGAAAATGACACAGTGTGGTATGTAAAACTGGAGCACTCGGAGAGAGAAAAGGAAACAAAGAGAAAGAAAGAAAGACCCAAGACATGATAAAGAATGGCAGGGGGGAAAAAAGCTAAACACACAACAGGGTTTAGCTTTGACCATGTGGACTCCATGTGGACATAACAGAGGAAGCTCAGAATCCCACAACAAAGCAGCGCATGCAGAATAGCTTCATAATCCATTCCTCCTGCATCCAAATTCAGTTTCTGTAAACCATCAGTAAGATCAATGTCAGATAAGCTATTTGGCAAGTTTGCTCTGCTTAACCTGACATTTTAGAGAGGTCTTTTTAATTTCCTGGTTTTGTTTTTTAGATGTACTTATGTTTGATTCAAATTGGCTCCTTGACTTTTATAGTAAGTGGGACAAGGTATCAGCCCAGTGCAAACATCACACGCCTTCACTGTGACTTTGTTTTCTTGCCATCAGGATTATTTGCACAAGGTTTCTGTTGAAGACTTAAAGATATCACGCATTACGACTGAAGTGCTGTGAGGGAAATTACCCAGACTTGTCGTAGAGCTATGTACAGGTAAAACAGAAAAAGCTGGACAGTTGGACTTCTTATATCCACATATACGAAGTCTTGGATTGGATTGTGTTGCCTGTCAGAAAAAAATAAGACTAACATTGGATTGGAGCAGAAATGTAGAAAAGAAAAAATGCTGATGCAGATAAAAGGTTTTTAAAATTTGAACAATTAATAAGAGATTTTTGAAGACACACTTCACATTCTAACCTGCTCAGGATAACACTCAGATTTCTCTTACTTGCTGTTATGGGACACTTTTGAAAACATCATGTTTGCACTTCGAGGTAACAAATTAAAATTGTAAAAACAGCATTTGCCACTATCCGTAGTTATGTGTTCTGTATTCTTGCAGACAAGTGCCGTCTCCCCACAGCTGAAAATCAGCTGTCATGGCCAAATTGGGCTTAAAAATCAGCATTTGTACTGTCTAGTGCGCTCCAGGCTGAACAGCACTGAATGAGAGAGGCAGCCAGAGAGAGCAAAATGGTCAGGGGGATGGATAAAGGGATATTGAGTGACATAAAAGAGATTTCACAGAAGGAAAGATGTTACCGAAGGGCATTCAGGGAAGAGATGGATGAAGGGGAGGGGGATCGCAACATGAAATCTGATCTTCCCCAGGAGCCTACAGTTATCCAGTCCCTCTGCAACTAGCAGCTCAACGAATAACAGACAATAAAGGGAGCTAGAGTGAGAGACAGCATAATGGGATTTCAAACATCTCTTCACATCTGCCGAAAGGTTGCTTTTTGACATTTAACACATGTCTGTTAAACTGGGCAGATCCTCATCCTCTCAAAACTGACAAAGTCACATTGCAGTCAGTTTCACATATATTTTGCTCTTTGTGCCTAATAAAGTGTCTCTGAAGATGTGGACATTATCCTAAGTTTTAATTTTTCTTTGTCCTAAAATGACACTGAAATGCATAAAAACTGGAGAAATACAGTAATGCACAAGAGTATCAGGTATGAACAGCTTTATTCCTGACACAGCCTGAACTCTTTTAGGCAAACCTAATTTCTTTAACGAGTCTTCAGGAATAATTCTCAGTGCATCCTGAAGGACATTCAAAGCTCTGCATTAGAAGTGCATTTGGGGTCATTACACTACTGAAAAATGAAGCCACTGTCAATCAGATGCTTTCCAGATGGTATTCCATGACGGATGAAAATCGGACAGTACACTTCTGCATTTATAATTCTATATTCTTGACAAGATCCCCAACACCGCTGGCTGAAATGAAACTCAAATCATGACAGAGCCTCCACAAGGTTTTACAGATGGTTTGACCAAAAAATTTCAAATTTGGATTCATCACTCCATAAGACCTGGTGCCACTGATTTTCAGTCCAGTTTTTATTTAATCTGGGACACCTCAGCTTTTCCTCCCCGTTTCCTGTTACTTGGATCAATGGCTTCTTGATAGCCACACTTCCACTGAGACCATTTCTGATGAGGCTTTGGTGAACAGTAGACAAATCAACTGAAAGACCAGAGGCATCTCTCGGGTTTATCCATTTTTGTCCATTTTTTGAGGACATGCTACACATTTGCCAAGATATACCAAGTTTTCAGCTGATTCTTTTTAGGAAATCACCTTGTTGGGGAAAATGCTATTTTATGTCTGTGAAACTGTGTGGCTTTGGTATTTTTTTATTACACTCCTCTAAGGAAATAAGAACAAATTTAGTTTTTATAACAAAATGCATAAAGATACAAAATAAAATTGGTTCTTTGGTTGCCTGCTATGTTTTAAACACAATGCTGGTTCATGCCTTGAGTTAATTGTATTTTTTATGCTGGAATGACTCACAGGTCCTTGTTAAGTGGCTTAGTAAACAAAAAACTGGCCAGATTCATGGACTAGACTGAAAATGAGAGAAAAAGCAACCAAAGTCCAAAAGGAACCTTTGAAAGAACTGCAGTCAAATCCTTTGCCACTGCCTATACCCAGATACCTTTTTTAAATAGATCTCTAAAACACAACTTGTCTTCATAAATACTTTCCCTTTCACTCTGACAGTTAAAAAAAAAAGGATGGACTGAAAAATGTGGTTAAGTCATTTCTGCTCGTTCGCTCTGGTCTGTAAACATCTGGGTCAGGAGTCCAACTCGAATCAGTTTGATGAGGTGGTATTTTTAGTTTTAATCTCTCCACCTCCTACTTTCACAGAATGTTGGCACCACAAAATAGAGCCTCGCTGATATAATCATCTGATATGCTGCTTAATACACACCAGCATGACATCCTTGTTACAGGACATGATGCTGGTAAAAATGTGTTTGCTTTATTTACAAAGGTTTGTCATAGTTTCTGGAGTTTCCGGTTTTTTTTAGTTTTTTCTTAGTAACTACATTTTGTTATAATCCTGCTGTGTGCTGACATTCAATGAAGCATTTGTATAAGTAATACTAGCCAGAATATCCACACAGGAATATTTTAATCATTAAATCTAAAAAATAAAAAATAAAATGCATACACACACCTACACCTTGCCTGGCCAGTACTTTACAACAACTATTGACTAAACAAACTCGTCTTGCTACTTAGGTTAAACACAGTCTTATAGAGCCTAAGAGAAGGGGGGAAAAAACAAAACAGACACACAAGTACATGCATACACACAAAGAAACAGAGCGAGCCAGCTGACAGGTTCAAAGTATGCAGAAAGCCCGCAGTGTAACAGGACAAGCAGAGGGAATGGCTGGCTGTAATGAGCTCTTTGTTTTCTTTTATGTGTCATTCCAACCGAGGGCTGGGGGTTGGGTTTGGATCAATTGTTCCAATTTGGAATCATTTCAGACTGACAAAAACACCTGGACTGACTTGTATGTTCAAGCATTTCTATCAGAGGACAATGTGGAACTCTTGAGAAAGTAGGATACTGGATTTTATTCAGCACAGTTTACCAGTAGACTGCCTATAGCCTACTGGTATAGTCCATAGTCCCTGCTCATAGTCTACTTCTTTATGTCATTGAAGATAACCAATATTGCTCAAACACTGTACACGAACTGCTATTGTGAAAGAAGAAACAGCGCTCTATGAGTGAGCTTTGTACAGAGCACAGAGCAGTCAGCCTTATCTACTAAAAGCCATCCTGGTGAGCTCATTCTGTCAATTTTAGCAGTATGCATCTGCCTCAGCTGTAAGATGGTATATAGATGGAAATTGGCTTCAAATAGAAAGAAATTAGAAGCAGCACTTTATATGGTGCTCAGATGAAGTGAATGAGGCAGGCAAGGAAAAGGCAAATGGGAAAAGGCCGGGGGTGATGAGATAAAGAGGATGAATAAAGTGCAAGAGAAGACCTTTAGGGAAACAGGCGCATGATGTCATTTGTTGCTCATTTTCTTTTTTCAGGTTATTCTTACATGTTGTGAATGTCAATGAGGCTCGAAGCCTGTTTTGTCAGATTTCATACTGAATTGAGATTAAATGCAGCTGAAAACAAACCGAGCAACACGTCTGCTGTGAGATAATGATGTCTTCCTCCATGCGTGTTTGATAGAAGCACAGTCTGAGGGAAAACATGGGAATGTGGAGGGGAAGACGGCGCTTAATCATCTGCAGCCACAGAAAGCTTGGAATGCCTGAAGAGTTTCCTCTCTCCGTTTCACCCTTTAAGATTCACAATTTCAAAATTTTCATGAATTTTTAGACTTTTCTGCACCTTCTCTCCCATATGGAAAAGATATATATTAATCTTATAAAGTCTGTATCTGTCTCGTGTGGAACTTGTATGAAAAGCATACAAGAGTGAAAACAGACATAAGATCCCTTGAAAAATTATATAAATGAAACTTGTATGTTTTGGATACTTCCTAAAACAATATATGAAAGTAATAAGAAAGTGGCCACTTTCATGAGTAAATCATATAAGCCTTATATGATTCACTATATGAAGCAAGCCAAATCTGATGCAAGTCTTTTATAAGTTTTCTCTATTTCTTTTCCATATGGGCTGTTTCTTTTGCTGAATCCGAGGTAACATCAAGAACCAACCACATGTAATAGTTCACTCTGAAAACAACATGTCCTTCACTTTTTTCTTTTTGCAATATTAGACAAAAGACAGCATGATATTGAGGGCATTCAGGGAGCCGAGGACAGGGGATATTACAACCTATTTAGAGCTTAACCCTCTTTAGTTCTGATGGAGGACTGTGGTTAACACTATGAATGTAACTAAAGCCATTTTCTGAAGAACTATAAGCCTTTAAGGGTATAGCTGCAGGAGGTGGTAGGAGTGCATCTTACACTGGTACACTGAAAAAAAAAAAACTCCACATACACACAGTGCATGTATGGAAACATAGCTGGAGGAAAAGTCAGATGCAGGTGCACGGGAAGAGTTTTTTTCTGCTTTGTAACAAGAACGCCTGCTGCTAACAGCTGGCACTGATTGTGTTGTTTTACAGAGATTTCGTCAGGTAAACCCCTATTCAACAATTACACACAGAGGCCTCACTGTGAGGGGTGTCCTGACTTTGATGTCTCTCTGCTTTTCCCCTTGCTTGGTGGAAAACCAGGAAGAATAAAGACAGAGAAGTGAAGTGCCACTAAAGGGTTCCAAGCAAAGGAAACCAGAAGCAGATGTTTTAATGAAGCATTGCTGGAAAGAACAAAACAAAGACAGTATAAGAAATGGCAAAGAAGGGAAAATGGTCATATAAATGTATTAAATCTGTAACCACTGTAGTTCAGGGGTAACCGATCTAAAAATCTTGGGCTAAAGCCCACCAATAACACACGATTCACTGTGGGACGTTTCTGTATGACTTTTAAACGTGAATACATGTCAATCCTAAGTGTAGCATATAGGACATGATGCATTGGTGCTGTAATGCTTTAATATGAGCTGTGTTAAGTGAGGAAAAGTAAAAATGTTAGGCAATTTTTAATACCCTGACTGAAGAGTGGCGATTAAGGCTTACAGATTTCAATCACTAGAGAGGTTTCTGTTGCTCTTTAAGCAACACTGTTTGGCTTCCAGTTATTACATGTGCGTGAAAATGCATCACAGCACTATAGGCTTATCTGCCTCACATTGTTAATAAAGCAGCTCTCACTGAGATCAAAATGTGGCTTTATATTGGTCACAGTGTCAAACTATCTCCTGGAAGTAGACACGGAATATGAGGCCTCACTCACACAGGTCTAAAGTCCTGCCAGCGACCATCTGGCAGCCACCGGCTAAAAGAGAAAAATGTGTATGCTCTGACCGGTTATGAGTGGTTGTTGGAGGAAGTCAGCAGCCAATCGTGTGAAATTGGTTACAAAGAGGTTTACATTGCCGAATTATTTTCACCTGACAAGAGACAGCAAGCTAGACCCCTCTGCTTAGTTCACATAAGCTTTCTCTCAGGAAATCATATGTATTAATACTATGTCACTGTAAATTTGTGTTTGCGTTTCCATGTCTTACAAACATGATGGTCACTGTTTCACTTCACATGTTTTTAGTTATTTAGTAATTTTCTTATTCTCTAAACTGAGATATTTAATTATATAGCGAGCTCTGTGACTAGTAACACAACCTTGACATAAATAGGTGGCATGCTCCTTTATGTCTAGACAAAAGTAAATGAGTGTAAACAAATCAGTACGGAGCCTTGTGGTCTCAACCACCTTAACCTGGCCCCTTAGAGACCTGGCTGTGATTAATAACCCATGCAGCTAACCGAAGATATGCAAAACACCAGAAAACACACAACAGCATGCACTTATACTGCAAGTACAAAGCTCTGTGGTAAGTGGTGAGCTGTGCACGCTAACTAGTACAGTTTCCATGCAGTGTGGCCAATCAAAACTATAACCTGAGTGACTGGGACAGCACGGGCTGTGTTAGGGGAAGCCAAGATGGCCACTGTTCAAAAGTAAGGGGAGTTTTTAAAAAAAATAAAGGGGGGGGGGGGGGGGGGGGGGGGTCAAGTCACCAAAGTTTATGACAGGGATTTTCCAAGTGCCGTCAGCGGCCGAGAAAAGATTGCGGCTGGATGCTTGACATAGGAAATACACAAGCAAATACAAAAAGAAGAATTAAGTGAAGCAGGGAAAAGTAATTACCCTGTGGAGGGATATGAGTGTGTGCTGTTTATGTGTGTTTGACTTTGCATGTCTGTCTGCAGTTTTCAGTTATGATCATCCAATCTGCTTCCCTTCACCCTAAGGTTGGTTTGAATGTCCAAAACTGTCCCCAAGCCTGCAAAACGTGGACAGCGGACACACACACACACACGAGTGCACACGGACACACACAACCTCAAACAACAATACACACAGGAGGCTCCAGGCTCACAAACCAAGCCAGGCAGTTTGACTTTCTTTGGGGAGATGCTGGACTTGCTCCACCCTGCTGTCCAGTGCCAACCAAGCAATTCTAGGCCAGCCTCTGTGCCAGACTGGACTCTTACATCAGAAACACAGCAATGCAACATCATCACTGAACACTACAAGGAAACTCTACCTCTATCCGCATTATATATTTGAATGCATATGAATCAATTAGCGGTGATCTGTGGCATGCATGCGGTGGTTTGGGGACATATTTTGGTAAGAATTTGTGGTGTAAAGTTATTTTGTATACAGAATATTGTTTGGATCTGGTGGGGTTTTTTATGTAATCTCTTAAAAGCTGTAATTTATATTGGTTAAGATGTTACTGGAAGCTTTTATTTCTGTAAGCACCTCATAACAAAAAAAGGGATACATTTTTATGTCCACTGTGGCACAAATAAAATATAAAAATACATCATTTGTAATATGAAAGTTGTTTCAACAATCTACATACCTACATATCTTTGCGCATCAGTAAATACTTATTATTTGGCTTTTGGGGTTTTTTTCTAGCAAAGAAGATTTCTTCTTCCAAAACTGATCTCGCCAAGGGAACAAAGGGTGCAGCCAGGCCTTTCATTGGCCTGGTGCAGCCAGGCCAATGAAAGGCTGAGTTGAGCACCCAGCTGGCAAGAAAGGCAGATTGGCTTCCCCTCCTTCAGCCTCCAACCTCTTCTCCTTATCCTCTCATACTTCTTTCCACTACTCCTTCAACCACTCAAGGCCTGACTGTAAGCCTGCAGCCTGCTTTCACTCCCCAGTTCACTCAACTACACATGCTAAATGCATCTTTTTTATAGTCACTGCCATCCCCGTGTGAAAAAGGGGGTCATTGTGCTACACAAGGATACTATAAAACATTCCTTTCCATTTTCTCTCCCCCTTCTGTACATATGTGAAATACATGCTGAATCATATGATGCAAAACATACAGCCCCTCTCAGATCCTCTCTGGCTTCCCTCTCACAATGCTCACTCCACTGATCACTAGTTTGTTACAGTATTTAAAGATGCTGAGCAATATTTGCGACAGCCAAACAGGCAACACACTTAACTCTGATTTCACGGGGAGGATCTTGTGTGTATGCATTTCACATTATGGTGTTTCAGGTGACAAATATATTAGAATTATATCCAGAAATGCACGCAGACAGACACTGATGACATAATCAGATTTTTTGCCCTCAGGAATGGTTTTTCTATATGACTGTTTTTTTGTCTTCTCCTACACATGTTTTAATACGTATTTGCAATGACAAAAGTTTTGCTATTACATTGGTGCTCAAACTTGCTAATACTCAGTTATTCAAGTGCATTTGATTAGCAGCATCTTGTTGTCATTTACCCTCTTAATTCCTCTGGATTCCAAAGGGTGCGTTTAGTTTTTCACAGGACTGCACAGAGTCAAAGGAAAACTTTTTTCACATGACTGTATATCTACCACAGGTTTCTTAATACGACTGGTTGCCTGTGTAAAATTTAGCACCATCCTAATGCAGATTTTAAAAAAGGTATTAACCTATTCATTTCTATAATAGAGAGTTTAAGAAATGCAATTACTTTAAAATGGTTAGTTTGTGATAATCCCTGCACATAAAGCATGCAGTACTTATAAATAGGACAGATACAGTGGGTGAAGTTTTCTTAGGTTTGTCCTTTGCTATCCCTGCTATCCCACACGGATCTCTTGACCCAACATCAGGCATTCTCACTTTCTTCCCAGTAACGATCACTAGAGTTCGTCAGCGGTTCTGAACCAGGATAGGTAGTCCCTGAATGTGGGTTGTTGTGGGTTCAGGAAAGATTACTGGAAAGATTTTTCTGGTAACAGGTTGTTGTGTTGTTGCATTCCTGCACCTTATCAAGTTAGCACGTCAACTGAGCTTGTGTTTATATAGCCATTTGCTGGCTGTCAAAGTTGAGCATTAGTAGTTATGGCAACCACTGGATCTGTCCAGGGAACACTGGTGGCAGCAAAGTAAGGGACATCATAACCTGGACTTGCCAAAATGTTTGTGGGTTGATGAACTCGGTGAAAACCCTCCATCCCCTTTGCATCTCATGTATGGGCGTCAAACATGCACAAGCGTTGCTGGCAAACACCAACTTCTGAAAACAATGCTATACAGGTAGAATCCCTGAGCAGCGTTTGCAAGTGTTGGTGATCTCAAAGATTGATCCCCACTATTTTGACACCAAGGCAAAACCCAGCAATAAACCCAGCTAGCACTTGCATGGGCAAATGTAAGAAAATCCTGCCTGGTATAGCGCAAGGGGCAATTTTAAAGTGGTGATGGGGGACTCCGTATTCTTGAAATGATTTATCTCAGACAGACATGGTGGTAGCGGCGCTTCCGTGACTGGTCATGCCAGAAGGCGCTTTCCCCATAGTGATATATCTCACTCAGTTTTCAGAGAACCTGGGTTACGCTAGAAACAAAACATTTCGTCAGACTTTCCTTCAGATTAATTCATGGAAACAATGTATGAAGACACTAACCATTTTTTGGGCAGCACAAGAATCATTGCACTTTCTCTAATGAACTGACCTCTAAAAACTTTGAGTGGGTGAGATGTGTGGGTGGGGCTGGGCTGGGGAGCAAAACCTGAGTAGGGACACTTTCCTGCTACCGCTAAAAAATGTGAGTTTTATCAGTTAATCCCCATCAGTAGGTTTACCATACATAAACCAAATGACCTCCAAGAGTCCCCATATTTTTGTGTAGCTTTTTTTCATTTTTACTGTATTAAATTCGATTTTCTGTACTCGCTGTAAAAACAAATTAGAAAACTCAAAGTCAAAATGTAAAAGAAATGTGTCAGTCTAAGTCAGGATGAATGATTAAATGTTTGAGGGTATACTGCTGAGCTCATATTTGTTCAATCAAGTTCAAAAATGAAAAGCAGCCGAAGGGGTGGGGGGGAGGGGTAACCTGCCAATCTTCCCTGCTTTTGCCATTATCTTTCACTCGGTCATATCCTCAAAAGATCTGGTTGTTATATTTGTGAGAAGAGAAGAGAAGAGAAGAGAAGAGAAGAGAAGAGAAGAGAAGAGAAGAGAAGAGAAGAGAAGAGAAGAGAAGAGAAGAGAAGAGAAGAGAAGACAATGACCTGGCCAGTCGGCATTATCTCACAATACAACAATGGATCAAATAGTGGACGTTTACACCTACTTCTAAAAGCACTCCAACTTTAAGGTATAAGAGTGGGCATCAAGCATGTCTCTCTTTGTGTGCGAGCCTGGGTGTGTGTTTCTGTTACACAACGGGAGAGTTCTTCCCATCTGTGCCTCTTTCCAGCCCCCGCATCCCTGACCAATGAAGCGAGAAACGACAGCTCTGCCTTGCACTCTGCCTCCCTCAGTCTTCCTCACAACACCATCCCGCTCTTCATTATAATCAGCCGGCCACTAAAAACACATTCACTTCCTTTACTATCCCTTTACCTGCCTGTCAAAAAAAACAAAAACAAAACATACACACTAAGGGCCCAAACATGATGCAACATTCACTGTTATCAACATCATATGTATCTGCCCTCAGCTTAAACCCCAACTAGAAAACAAGACATCCCCGCAGGGTGTCTAACCATCATTTTTTATCTTTTGCTCAAATTCCAGATTATCCCACTAAATGTATCACCCCCATCCTGCATTTCCATCCCTGCTTTTCCGGCTCGCCTAATTTCCCGCAGGGCTCATTGTTGTGGAAAAGATGCTAAAACAAAGAGGGCAGACAGTGGAGTGATAATCCTAAACATACCAGCTGGAGATAACATAGCCATTTGCTGTGGACTAGCTATCTGGGTTTTGCTGCTAAATGAAAACATCTTAACATCTTAATTGCTAGAGCCAATAGCTTAGCATTGCTCTAAACTGCTACTTGCTATTTTAAAACAAAAAGTATTTTCCTTTCACTACAAGTATTTCTGGCGTGGTTGTTGAAACAGGATGCAATCACGCACCTTGACGATCGCATCCGGCCTGGAAAAGCATTTTAGCTGATCCCACCAGGACCACTGTGTCAGTGGTTCAATTCAAATAAATGAATTATAGATGCAAAGAGGCCTGTTCAACATTCAGGATATTAAGACAAATAGCAGTACTGGTATACACACAATAATGCTTTCGAGAATGAAGGTAGACAGAAATGTTACTTAGATTAGCTACATTTTTGCGTACTTGTACAGCTGTTAACACTGTTCCTAAACTTTCCTTGCTTTCACACTTTCTCTTTAACTTTCAATTCTTCTGGTCCCCCTGTATAATACTGCTTGTGTTTCTTTCCCTTTTTACCATCTATCAGACTACCTCCTCCTGTCTTTCCAGTTCATCCTGGCACTGGAGCACGTGTGTGATGCCAGCATCCTGCTGCCTGTCTGGTCAAGCAGGATGCCAGTCCTAAATCTGTTACAAGTGAGTGCTAAAACACTCCTCACTTCCATTGCAGAAAACCAGTGAGACAACACTCCAAAATGAGCGGACGTGCAGCTAACCACACCTTGGTAAACAACAATCTATATCTGAAAAATATACATATATATCAAATATTTGAACTACCCAAGCAGTGTTTGGCTTTTCCTTCTTGTGACCTGGCCCAGCCTCTGAAATGGAAACTTTACTGCGCAATTACAGTAAACTGTGCCCTCCTAATGTGCTTTTCCTCAAAGCAACACACTTCACTCCTGCTGGGCTTCAGCATGACAGCTCAGTAAGCCAGTACCCATGATTTCAGCTCCAGGCTGCACATCTCTCTGCTAGCGGTTTCTATTACAGGTGCCATAGCTGGAAGGCTGCACTTTAGCTGTTAGGTATATGGCAGATAATTGTAGATAATTGTTTGGAAAGATAAGACTGGATTTCTTTTGTTCTGCCGGTGAAGAGTTTCAGGCTGTGGTTCAGGGACAGTTTTCGAAATTCTGAAAGAAAGAAAGACAGGCAGGAAGACAGACAGTTGTTCGAATTCCATACTAACAGCCGCAAGAGTTATCTGGGAAAGGCTAGACCTGCCGTTTCAACGCAGACTGACCACATTTACTGTTCACCCAGCCGACACACATTCCAGAAATAAGCAGAGGTGGATCTTTCATCTTTCTCCCACGCAAGGCTGTCCAGAGGACACACAGTCCAGAGTGTTTGCATGCACGCACAAAATTGTGCTAACAGTATCTCTCACGAAAACGTTTGGCTGCTTTGTGGCTTGAAGAGGAAATACAAATTACATGAAGAAGGGTCTAAAAATGCATAAGAAAAATGAAAACATACCAACATAATTCCAGCATGACTAAATAATACTCATTCACTCAAGCTTTCACTCTTTTCCCCCCTCCCTCCTCACAGAAAGATGTCCTACAATGTCCTTCGCCCTCCAGCCCACCTGACCGCTAACAAAACATATATTACAGACAGCAGCCACCACTCACCTATGTGATCTCCATGGAAACTGTTGTCATGGGATGTTCTACAGTGAGGCATGAGGTCATGATGGGCAGCAGGTGGCCAGATTTGACCAGTCTTGCGAACACTCACAATAGTAGCCTCAGACATGACCACATGGCCTCCCTGCTGCCGGTGGTGACGCTTCTGGGACTGTGGCGTTGGAGGGCTGCTGCTGTCGAAGGAGTGCTGAGAGTTCTGGGAGTTCTGAGAGGGTGAACGGCTCTTCTCTCTAAAGGGACGGCGGAAAGCAGTGGTAGGGCTGGGGGAGACGTGGCTGGACTGACCTGAGGAGAAGTCCTCCTCACTGGATGTCAGGTTCTCGTTGGAGCTGCAGTCCGGTGTATAACCGCCACCTCCACCTACATCCTCAAAGCTACCTGGGGAATAGGAGCGACGAGGCCAGGTCAGAAGGTGATCATCACATCCACCATGTTCTCTCATTGTGACTCCACTGCTGCTACTTCCACCACCCCCTCGTCCATCTCCACTGCCACCTTCACCCATCATCACCCCACCAACATAGACGCTGGAGTAGGCTTGGAACTCAGAGGGCTGCCAAGGAGGGGGAGGTGGTTTTCCCCCATTGGCCCTTCCTGAATGCCGTTGATTGGGTTCCCCATCTTCATACTCTGCATCATAACCACAGGTGCTTTCAGTGGACCTTCCTCGATAGACTGGCCTGGCACGGAGCTCCCCTGCCACCGTAGCCAGATTACCTGGAAGGGAGTGAAGGGATCTCTTTCGCTCCATCTGCATGGCCTGGCTGCCTAGTGAGCTGATCTTGTCAGAGACGTCACGGTCATTGACCCTGACTAAACCCCTGTCATGGTGGAACTCCATGTTGGTATATAGCGGTGGTGGTGGCAGCGGCTGCTTCTCCTGGCCCTTAGCTACATCACCTGCTGAGTGCGAGTTTGCCCGTTTGATCCTCTCAAAGTTGGATCTAAGAGCTGCCACACCAAGTCCCATTCCAAGCTTGTCCTTGGGGTCAGTGGGAAGGTCCTTGTCAGGGGGTGGAAGGGTGGGCCTGCGGGGTGACACAGTAACACCACCTCTCTGCTTTGATGGCGACAGGCCATCGAGGTTGTCGCAGGAAGTTGACTCTGCTTGCTGAGGTACATCAAAGGCTGACTCCAGGCCATCACCGTGGGAGGCTGACTTCCTGGCAGGTGGAGGTCTGGGTTTGGACCTGCCAGATCCATCTCCTAGAGGCTGAAAACGGCTCCTATCCCCACTACCACCACCACCACCACCATATCCTCCACCACCTCCTCCTATGCCAACTACACCAGTCTCCTGCATGTGTGGCTGCTGGGATTGGATTTCAGCACCCTGTGTGGCTGCAGGGTCCATCCCCTCATTCAAAGGTGTCTTTCTGAAGCCCCACCGCTGTTTGTCATAGCTCTTTCTCTCTTTGGCCAGGAGGGTCTGGAGGTAGATCATGCGGAAGCGCTCCTTGTTCACCTCCTGCTCCAGGCGTCTAATGGATGCTTTGCACTTTTCCAGCTCCTGCTCGATGCCCCCGACAGACCGCAGCTCCATCTTGGGGGGCTCTGACTCTGGGAACTGCGCCTTCCACGCCTCAATGAATCCCACCGGCTCCACCATATTATGTGGAGATTTTTAGGGTGGGGGGGTTGTGACCAGCTCTGGTTCACAAACAGAGGGCGGGGGGTGATGTCAAGTGTGCACTGTTTTACCCTCCTTTGTTTTTATTCCGATCACCACAGATTCCTTATCGACAACAATGGCCACTTCCAGTAGCAGTGACAATGGTTAAAGGTAACCCGTTCACAAGCACACAGTCTAATTGCACACACTTGTCTTAGGTTGCGCAGTCGCAACAATACATCCCATTCTGAACAAGAGAAACCGGCTGTTCAGTTACAGAAAAACTAGGGAATGTGCGAGATATAGAGATGAATAAAAATCTGTAATCGAGTTCATAATTCTTGTGCATTATTCCAGAAAAGGCCACTTTTGAATCGTTTTTTCTCCCCTAAATCAGCGTCGAAACAATGACAGTATGTCTTCGCTGGGTGACACTGGTGGTCTGTTTCCCACGGAGAAAAAAAAAGAAAGAAAGTGTTTTAATCCTGCTTGGTTTACTCACTCGCTGTCTGTGTTTACCATCCCAGGTTTGTGCGCGGTTCATTCACTCTTTCCCATTCATATGGCTGTAATCCCAGGTGCTGCTGCTGGTCCTGACCAAGCGCCTTTGTACCATCAGCGCTGAAGGAGAATGGATAAAAAGCGCAAAATGCAAGCCACGACAACATCTGTTTAATAGGGGAAGGGATCAAGCGGTGGATCCGGTATTAATTATATTGCTCGTTTCGTTATCCCATTTTTCCACAGCACCTATGTGGTATTTTTTTATCAGTTCCCTTCCAGATTTATCCCGTTTCTTCGGCCGTGAAAGTGCCGCTGTGCGCGCTCCCATCTCAGGCCAGTAGCACTGGAGGGCTGCAAGAATGGGAGGGACCAGAGCCACAGTGAGTCTGCTGGTTAAAGAGACAGAGCTGGGGTACACATATTTGGTTTTCATTGAGCTTTAATTGTCTTTTAAATAAAATGTATCCGTCCAAGCAAGTTCAAATACACTACTGTAGTTTGTCATAAATTAATGGCTCTTAGTAAAATCTGAACTCATATCCCATCTAATACATCAGGAAACACAGGGTACCACTACTGCTAGTGTTCTCGCTGCTTTATACATTTTTATTAAGAGCAGTTAATATAGATTAAGAATTATTACAGCTTCTGGGTTCATTTGAATTTTACCTGTGTAGCAGGTGTTATTGATCGTGTAGGTGTACTGCTATCTATAACCTAACACTGCCACCCAGTGGAGTAACGTACATACGGCGAACGTGTAATGTAATTCCGTAGCTGACTTTTTTCTTAACCACAAAGTTCAGGTCAGCTCAATTTAATTTATATATCCACAAATCACAACAGTAGTGGGTCTGACCCTACAGTAATACAGAGACCCCCTATGAGCAAGCACTTACTTGGAAGTGGGAAGGAAAAACTCCCTTTTAACAGGAAGAAACTCCCGTAGTGCACAGTGAAAATGTGAGCTCAGGAAGTAGAGCAGCCCATCATCTAATTTGAAGGTTGGTGGTTGGATACCTGGTTCCTCCAGTCTGAATGCCAAATACGGTTGGGCAACATGCTAACCCAATGTTGCTTTCAAGTGCATCAGTGTGAATGTTAGAACTCAAGCACAGAAAAAAGTGCGTGTATGAACGGGTACATGAAGCCTACTGTAGAAAGAGCTTTGAGCGCTCAGGTAGAGTAGAGGAAGAACCAGTCCATTTACCATAACTTCAGTACAATAATAAAAGGAAGAAGCAGACAATTCAAATGCTATGTATTTTTATTTACCTGAAATCACAACCTCAGTAATGCATGGTAACCATTACAAGTCTTCAATAATGATCGTCTTTTGTTTTGTTTTTTTAAAATATGGTTACTATTGTTCTTCAACCAGGTTTCGCTGAAGAGTTTCTACCGTCCCTTCCCCCGAATTAGATCACAGTTTTACAGCAGTTCATAAGGATACATTATCAGAATTATACAGAGGCAATAAGAAAACAGAACACTGTTGTATTGCAGGATTACCAATGAATCAGTGTCAGTCTGTTGTACTCATCGCAAAAGACTTCTTCAAAGTAAATGGGTCAGTGATCAGCCTACAGTAGGAGTAAAATTCAAATGACCAAAGTACAGTCAAGTTTAGCATCACTCATTTATCCACATTAATATTGTGCAAATTACCCAAACCATTACAATAAAAACAGTGATTTTTGCAATATATCTTAATGTTATCTGACTATAATACATTAGAATCTATAAATACAAACTGCAAAGCCTACATACAGCTGAAACGCATGCATGAATGTTCCTATTTTTTACACTGATGTAGACCTAAGACCATTCAACCCAGTGTTTTAAAGATTCTCTATGTGACAAGCTACCATGGAAGTTGGAAATATGTTCATCATGCAAGAGGGATCGTTGAGGCCGTTAAGAAGTTCCCTGCACACAAAACATAAGTGTTGATGATTTAGCATCTGCACGCGGAGGTACAAGTGTCTCGAGAAGTATGTGGTCACGTGTCGTGATGCATTGGGCAAAAGGAGCTAGGATAAGCTCCCAAACCCTTTTGAAGTACATCCTTACATATTTGGTCTCATTACTGTAAAACGTGTCCTAATTATTTACTTTTTTTCCCTGTCTGCACAACGGTACATACTGCTGGTCATCATGGTGTCTGAGGTGTGTGAAGCCAGAGTGAGTGGACACCCTGGGTTGTAGGATGGCTGCAACTTTAGAGGCTACTCTTATATACGAAGCATTTATGAGAGCCAACCTAAAAAAGGAAGAGGAAAAACAGTTAGCACAAAACTCTTAAAAATGGTGACAAGTATTCCCATTATTTGTTACACTGTACATTTTCTACCACAAGAGAGGATTTCGTGAACATAAGCAAGTGTGAGAGGGGTGAAAAGAACAGCACTCGGTGGCATTCACAGTAGTGGCATGTGGCCAAAGTCAAGTTGTTCTGTTTGTCTATGTACTGGTAGTCCTTAAAGACTCCCTTGCATCCCTTCAGTTACTCGTATGCTTCCCAATTTAATAACAAGACACCCATTCGTTTTGTTTTATAAGAGTCTTCTCTTGTTAATTTAGCATATCTGGAAATGGATACTCACTCTAGTGACAGGGTGGCCAGTGGTAGGCATTGAGGGGGAGAAAGGAGAGAAAGAAAAAAAAGCACACAGCTGTTAAGAGGAACACGCACAAGCACGAATAAACCCAGGCTTCAAAACACATGCTAATGATGGGCTTTTCTCACGTCAGAATTTCCAAACAGTGATGCTTAAGATGAGTGTAGACTGAATAGGCTCTGATCCAACGAGTACAGACTACTGTAAAGCATGGTATACCAAACATAAACTAAGTCCCCTAAAGAATAGTCTAAGAGTCAAACACACAGGTTCTTATGCCATGAATAGCTCATGCCTGCAATGTTGTGCCAAGAAAACCGAAGCATTCACATGTCTGAAATGGTCTGTATTCAAGTATTATATGCACATACAAAAAATGGATATGAATAATATTGAATATCATGGGTCTATATTGTATTAAATAAAGACAGAAAACACTTGATTCAAAGGGTTCATGAGTGTATTTTTCTTAAAGTAAAAAAACAAAAATGACAACATTTGGGCGTTTTTTAATTTGTAATCCAAAGTCCATTCATTGGAGCAGCTGCTGTATTAGTATTCTTCCTTAAAATTTTAATATTATGATCCTTTGAATCAAACGCCATGGAGATGGTAGTCACCTTACAACATCCCCACCCAGTTCTGTCTCAGAACACACACACAAATAAAGTTAATGTCACAAATCAACACAAAATATATTCTTTAAAATGTTAGAGGGACGAGAGATTTTGTTCGTTGTTTTCTGCACAAGCAAATAGGGGCACACCTCAGATGTTACGCTTTAGCAAGACTGTTGAGGAAAAGTATCTCAAGATGAGCAAAAGAAAAATCTTATATTGAGGTAGCTGTGCTCTGCCCAGTGCAGAAAAACTTACTTATTTTCGATCATTATAGTTAAAAAAAACAAAAAACATCTATGAAGTTAATTTTCGCTCTAACATGGGGGACCATACACAATTAAATTAGAATGAGAAACACATACAGTTCATGCTTTGTCACAGGACATGCGGCTTTTGTTTATCAAAGGTTTTCTTTTGTTGTCTTTTTTTGTTGTTAGCTAAGCATTCAAATGTTTCACTCCCAAACCTTCCCCCCCGTCCTTGTCTGCCACATGGAGCTCGTCCTCTCTGAAAGAGTTCTGAGTTTATACTGAAGACACAATGGTAAACATCAGAAAATAAATCAAGGCGGTATGTCTAAGCCACGCTGGTCAAACAATTTACAAAGCCATAAAAAAAGTTGCATAAAATAGTGTTCAGTCTCTGTACAGATCAAATTATTTCTGATATCCTAATTTTCCTTTTCATCAAGAGGGAAACAAAACAAAAAAAGACCGAATTTTGCTGTTTATACTGTAGTGACACAGGACATGTTATTCCCACCATCATTAAAATATGAACCATAAAGGCAATATTGACATGAACAAAAATAATAACTGGCAACGGTACATTTTCTTTCACACCAGCAACAAAAAAAGTCCACAGCTATGGGAGTGATGGTCTTCTAACACTCACATTTAAAGCCTCACCCATTCATTATTCCTATACCACCTCAAAACAGACGTCTTCTCAGTGTTAACATTTTATATTATTTGTTATGTGTCAAAGTTGGTCCTTTCTCTTACGCACGTGGTGGCACGCAGAGGCACACACACTAACTCTACAAATGCACACACACACGCACTAGCTACGCACATTACAGAAGGCAGAGAGAAGAGGAGAGGGAAAGAGGGAAGTGATGGCAGTGGGTGGGGAATGGAAAAGTCGAGGTTGTGCTCAAGTCAGTCAGGACCAGAACATGTCGGCCATGTTAGTGTCGCAGCTGTAGATCCAGAGGACCAACGGGAGGGAAATGGCCACAAAGGGCCACGAGATTCCCTCCATACATGCAGACAGGGAGCAGCCTTTGGAGTTGGCAGGCTTCTCCAGGTCTTTACCGGGCTCCAGGTAGTTCCTGGCAGCAAACTTGAGCAGTTCGTCCAGTAGAATGACAGGGAGCGAGATCTTGAGCACCATAAGCCACTGGGTCAGATTCAGGGGTGTGATCTGGAAAATGATCTGGAAAAGAAGAAACAACAGAAACAGCAATGAACAAAGTAACAGAATTAGGAAATTTGCCAACACAGCAATGTTTCTTTTCTTGTGCTCTGCATCCAGATGACAATAAAACAAACTCTTTGTGTCAAAATGAAAAATAATGCTCACTGGCAGAGGTTCCACATAGAGGATGAGGAAGTGAAGGGACATGGAGAGGCAGATGGCTCCCAGCAGCCACACGTTCTCCCACGGAGGCATCCGCAGCAGGGACTGGTTCTCTGACACGCTGTGAGGAACACAGACAAATGGTGATGGTTGTTAAAAAGTCACTCACTCGAAAAGAAAAACTCATGAATCTTTATTTCCCAACATCACACACACACACACACACACACACACACACACACACACACACACACACGGAGAGTGAACGTAAAAGAGGAGCTGAAGATCAACAGCTGGGAAAGATGCCTAACCTATTAAGGGCATTGCACATCTCAATCGTGACCAGTACAGACAGGGCCATGGTCATGGGGTAAGGAGACTCAAACACTTTGCAGTCCATCCCCTGGTAGTCTGGATTTTCTGGACCACACTGCAGAAAATGGCTCTAAGAGGCAGAAAGAAAAAAAAAGATCAGCAACGTTCTCCAACAGAAGAATCTGGCATATTAAAGTGCAGCAAATTAGCATGATAGCGTTATTAAGCTCTACCAGCTGGTAAAAGGTGATCCTTGGTCCATCCTCAGCTGCAACAAACCACCAGGCAGCAGCACCAACAGTGGCAGCACCAACATAACCTGACGCACACAAAGAAAAAAATCATTCATACACAGACAATGGCACAGATGCTCATGAAACAGCAATTAAAACTTAAACATATAGGAGTAGCAGCAGCCGTCTTGCAAATTATTTGCTGTATACAGTATAAAGCAGAGTATCACATAGCGCATATGTACACTCTTTGATTTTCACTACTTACAGCCAATAGCTAGGTATCTGAAGAAAAGCCATCCAGAGATGAGCGGCTCACGAGCATTGCGTGGAGGCTTATTCATGATGTCCAAGTCTGGTGGGTTGAAACCTAGAGCGGTGGCAGGCAAACCATCAGTCACCAGGTTGACCCAGAGCAGTTGGACGGGAATGAGAGCTTCAGGAAAGCCCAGAGCTGCAGTCAGAAAGATGCTGCACAAAAAAAGAGGAATGACAAATGATCAAGTGCCCTAAAACCATAATGTGTGTTTATTTCAGAAGAATGAAGTGTGTTTGTAAAAGCAAGTCATTCTCACCAGACAACTTCGCCCACATTTGAGGAGATGAGGTATCTGATAAACTGCTTCATGTTGTTATAAATGGCTCTTCCTTCCTCAACTGCAGCAACAATGGTGGAAAAGTTGTCATCAGCCAGCACCATCTCAGAGGCGGTCTTGGCCACAGCTGTACCAGAGCCCATGGCAATGCCAATCTCAGCCTTCTTCAGAGCAGGGGCGTCATTTACACCATCACCAGTCTGAGGAGAGAATGAAAAGCAGGACAGGAAAATATTCAGAGTTTTATAGTCTGAAATAAATGACTCGTCTGAAATGAAATGAAACTCGTCTTTATCCAAGTGCTCCTTTAATCTAAGCAAAAAAAAGGGAAAAACAGCAGAAAACTGTGACAAAGCCAAAAAGTATAAGACATTAAAAATCTAGAAAAGAAATGGCACGGTTGGTTTTAGATGCTTTCGTGCATGCATGACTGAAGAACACCATTTTTTCTTACCATAGCTGTGATCTCATCATAGGACTGCAGATACTCAACAATCTTGGATTTATGTGAAGGCTCAACCCGTGCAAAGCAGCGAGCCTTGACCACAGCCTCTCTCTGCTGCGCAGGTGACAGATCATCAAACTCTCGGCCAGTGAAAGCCATGCTGGAAACGTCATCATCTTCTCCAAAAATACCAATGCGCCTGCAAATAGCCACAGCCGTCCCTGGAATATACATGAGAACGCAGTAATTATTACTTCAGGCATCTGGGAAAGAAACAAGCTGGTTAAGCCGTATTTGCCATGTTTTTTTATTATCTGTAGAGTAGCAGAGTGTTCTGATTTGTTTCGCTTTTAATTTTTCAGATACAACTGTCACATACCCTTGTTGTCTCCGGTAATCATAATTACTCGGATGCCAGCGAGACGACAGAGCCTAACAGAGGCTGCCACCTCTGCCCTGGGAGGATCCAGCATGCCCACGCAACCCACAAATGTCAGATCAGTCTGCAAGATAAGAAAATCACAGATTAAGGAACTTTAAAAAACAAAAAAAACAAAAAACTGCTTTCAGATAATAAAGTGAGCCGATCCATCTGCTTCAGCTCTCACCTCATACTCGATAAATCGAGAGGAGTCATCTAACATCAGCTCATGTTTGTTCAGGGGATTATCTCGTGTGGCCAGAGCCAGACAGCGCAGGGTGTCCCTGCCCGTTCCATACTCTCTGATCACAGACATTAGCTTTTCCTTGATTCCAGGGGTCATGGGTACCTTGTTACTGCCTACACGAACGTGCGTGCACCTGTCAATCACTCCCTCAGGAGCACCCTATGAACAGGAACAAATCAGTTAATGAGAAAGGCAAAGACCAACCTCTAAGATAATAATTTAACATGCAGCTGTGTCAAGGCTTCAAATCCTGTAATAATGCATAGTAGTTGCATTTCTTACCTTCACAAACATCTTGCCAACTGAGGAGCGTGCTTTGTTAGGAGTACAGTACACAGACATAGACTTCCTGTCTCTGGAAAATTCCAAGGTAAACTCTTTCTTCATCAGCTGCTTGATCACCTAAATATGCAACAAAACCAAACCACCAATAAGAATTTCTCTAATAAAGTGAAAAGCTGTACATTTTTGCACACTGACAGAGAAGGAAAAGCAGACTTAAAGCATTCAATTACATACAGAATTGCAGGCGTTGGCTCGCTCAACCCTGGAGAGGCCTTTCACGTCTGTATCAAACACGTTCATCTTCTCAACCAGGCATGTGAGAGCCGTCTCTGTGGCCTCACCCACCTTCTCGTACACACCTTTGGCCTGGGAAGAAGAAAAAACAACCAATGTTAATCTTTTATGTGGAAATTGCCACACAAAACATGTAAATGTCATTTCAAGGATCAAGAACCATTAATACTGCAAACCTCATTGAAGTCCAGCGAGGAATCATTACAGAGAGCACAGATAGAGGCCAGCTCCACCAACGCATCATACTGGGAACATTTGACTGTTTTTCCATCATGGAATCTAAACAAAAAAATAAAAAATATCAGAGGAACAGTTAGGAAACTCACATTTGCAGAAATAGAAATTTATCATTTATGTCTATCTTGCTATAAGATGCCCCAAATAAAACTTAGAGGCATAGAAGAAGACTGAATACTCACACTTGCCCATCTGGGGCATATGTGGAGCCGCTAACGGTGAATTCCTTTAATGAACAGTGATCGCCCTCTGCCCGATCAATGATAAACATCTAGAGGAACAAAAGAAACATTTTTGAATTTATTATAATATTTGAAACACACATAACATATTTATTGTCTGTATAAATAACTTTTGGCTGCTCCCTTTAGGGGGTCGCTTCCGTCTCCCTGCTAGGGATTAGAGATACAGTGAGATGGATAGATCATCAAGTAACTTTCAGGGTTTCTGCAGTTCTGAATGTAAGAGGTACAATAAAAAAAAGAAAAGAAAAACAGCAACAGACATGTCCTTTTTCACACTACATCCACAAACCACCTCTGAGGGTCTTCACCCTTTCCTCAACATCCTTTGTCCAATACATCCACCAACCCATCTCAACCTTACTTCTGTAACTCTTTTCTCCAAAATGCTCAACCTAAGCCGTCTTTCTGATGTACTCATTTCATCGCTCCCAATGAAAAACTCAACGTCTTCCACTATCACGTCCAGCTCCTCCTGTCCAATGTGTGCAATGCTGTATTCATTACATTATAACTCGAGTATCAAAGTCCGAAGATGGCAAAGGGGGAAAGCTGAGAGACTGATGCACACTGCATCCAGCAGATGGCATCAGACTACAATCGACATCAAAGAAACCTTCAGTCCACTCTAACATTGAACAGAGTGTAATGATGAAATGGTGAGCCAAAGCAGACACCACAAAGGGCTTTGATGGGAGGGTTCAATAAATGTCATCTTACAACAAGTTAGGACTCCACACAGGGATTCTTTGCCTAACACATAATTACAGCCTATAAATATTGCTTAAACATAAAATTAATATGGCAAAAATGTCAGAAAACAAGAGCAAGGATAACATGAGAGGAAACAAAGAGGTTTTCAGGCAGATAGCACTAGCTCTGTTAGGAATGTCATTCAGAAGTGTGCATTAATTCAAACATACATGGATTATTCATTCCACATTTGCCCCAAACTGAGAGGAGCAGAACAAAGCTGCTCAGGGGATGAAAATAGAAATATCTGAATAAAATGATGAGCTGGCATTATGGCTGCACTATCCTCAGGCACTAGCAAGACTTCAAAAGGCAGTGACGTCACTGGCTGTCCTACACAAAACACAAGAACAAGAAAAGGGCACTGCACTGAAGAGAAGCCTTCGGTCACTCATGGCAGCAAATTTCAGTAGTGCCCTAGTTGGACAGCAGCATCTTGGCCACTGCAGAGGTAGCTTGCAGAAAATTAAAGGATGAGCAAGGGATAGAGACACAGGGGCAGCCGAAAGAGACACAAGGTCAGTTACGCAACTCTACTGGTTTTGCTGCAAGTGACTAACTACTGCATACTGATCAGCATGCTGCCTGAATGAGGGTGGGGGCTGAGAGCACTGAAAAAGATGGAAGGAAAAGGGGGGAAGAATACATATTCTGCTGTACTACAACAGACTGTAAAAAGATGCAGTATAAAATTATTCATGCACTAATAAGGGATGAAAAAAAAAACCAAACACCTGTAATTCTGAATCTCATTTCATCCCCAAATATGTAAAACTCAATTCTTTCATTGTGTTATTGTTAGCCATTCAGCCCGAGTAGGCTTTATTGCTCAGTAAATCACTATGTTTAAAGACGAATTGGGGGAATTTTACAGTCAAACAGTGACACAGTGTTTAGTTAATATTACCACAATTCAGTACTAGTTGCTGGGTTCAGAGTCCAGAAAATATTAGGAAACTCCGCATTAAGTTATTTTCACTCAACATAATCACATAATGTTTAATTACAGTGGTATACCATTTAACAGATCCACAGTGAGGCATTTTTAGCACATAAAAACCAATCTACAGAGATTCCAACCAGTTTTCCTCAGTGTGGACTTAGCAGTAACCCCAAAACCAAACTCAGATTCGCTGATGTGCCTAGATGTTGGTGTGACAAAAATACATTAAATCCACTAAAGATACACTACGATCCATCTTCCTTCCGTCATGCACTCAAAACGACTGCCCACTGTTTTCTTACCCTGCACACAGACATCTGATTGGTCGTCAGTGTGCCAGTCTTGTCGGAACAGATGACAGATGTACAGCCAAGGGTCTCTACAGAGGGCAAACTGCGGACAATAGCATTCTTCTTGGCCATACGCCGTGTTCCTAAAGCCAAGCAGGTAGTGATGACAGCCGGCAGCCCTGCAAAACAGCAACAGCGGAGCCACAGCAGAAAAGAGGATTATTAAATGATGAAAATTCTTTAGTCGTCTCGTGAAGTAGTGGAAAATGAAGCAAGCATATCAAGGACAGAACTACATTTGCAAATGTCCAGCTTACCCTCAGGAATTGCAGCTACTGCAAGAGCCACAGCAATCTTGAAGTAATAGACAGCACCTCGGATCCAGGAACCTCCATGAACCGGGTCGTTGAAATGTCCAATATTGATGATCCACACAGCAATGCAGATCAGTGAAATAACCTTGAATTAAAAATTTATTTTTTATTTAAAGATCTTTTAATATCAAATGGAATAAACATTAGATTTTTATTCATTTATTTTTAAAAAAGCAAAACAATGCAATTTAAATAACCTTGGAGAGTTGCTGCCCAAACTCATCAAGCTTCTGCTGCAGGGGTGTACGCTCCTGCTCCGTTGTAGCCATCTCATCTCGGATTTTGCCAATCTCCGTGTTGCCAGCTGTGGCAACCACCACACCGACAGCCTTACCAGCTGCAATGTTGGTACCCTGGTGGAGTAATGAGGGAAAATAAAGAGGCAGTAGAAAACTAAAAATCTTAAGACAGTTTTTCCCCTTTGTCAATAACTACTTCTCTGAGACCAGTTAGAGACGCACAGAAGTAACTTTTATAAACAAATTTCAAAAACAGACGCTTAAAATGTAAATAGCAGCACACTGTTGCTTTTATAGGTGTGCTCTGGGTGATAGAAAAGATGGAAAGGAGGAATCATGCTCCCCCTCAAAAAAAAAAAAAAAAAAGCGTAAAAGTGTAAAATGACACCAAACCACCTAAGATGGTCTAGTGAGTGACTCACTGAAAACAGCATGTTCTTCTTGTCCTGGTTGACAGCACGCGGGTCAGGCACTGGGTCTGTGTGTTTGATCACAGACACAGACTCTCCTGCAGGTAGAGGAAAACAAAAGATAAGAGAATGGGAAGCAGACGCACAGTTTCTACACAGCAGAGCATGTAGTGGTACTTGTGATGGTTGGTTGACATTTTGGGCAGATATGTGCAGAAAAGGCTTTGCAGCTGACTGAGCAGGCCCGACAATTATCAAATACTGCAATTCCACTGCCTTTCAAACCCCTCATCTGATGTGTGTATGTCTCTGTGTGTAATCAACTGTGCAAGACTGCACATTTTCTGATAGAGTAAGGCAGGGAGCATTTGACAGGCGGCATGGCCATGAATGGGGAAGGAAAGAGGGGAGAAAAATAGCTCAAACACTAAAATATCCCATGGAATTTGCTACCAATTAAGGCAGCGGAGCAAGACAAGCGATTTAAGGACTTGGTTCACATAAACTCTTCTCCCCTACATTTTCCATCCTTCAATATTCTCCCCTTCTATTTTTCTTTCCATCTACCTCATTGTCCAATTATCCACCCACAGAATCATCCATTTACCTTTTATTCACATCACTCATTTTTGTCACAGCTGAGCAGCCATGACAACTAAGTGCAATGAAATGTGCAGAAAAGGAGACAAGGTGCTTATTCCTGCTGTTACATGTCTGGGTTGATCAAAAGGTCAGAGGTAGCTGGGCGAAAAAATAAATTAAAAAAAAAAAAGCAGCAATGCGTGAACAAGAAAGAAACCATAAAATATAAAGCTATGGAAAAGCATTAAAAGATGGTGGTATATGTACAATCACTCTTTGTGGGTACGACACAGAGCTCACAAATACAAAGTAAATATTTAAAAAAGCAAATGGCTGAACTCTGAAATTACCTGTAAGAATCGACTGGTCTACCCTCAGTGTGGTTGACTTGATAGAAGTGAGCCTGATGTCTGCAGGCACTTTATCGCCGACTGTGGAGAGAAACAAAACAGGATATAACTAAGTACCTCTTAACAACTTAAATGCATCTTTGAATGGGACTGACAACTAATGAATAGATACTTTGAACAATGCAACTTACAAAAGCAGTTTTGTAATTATCCGATGCAACATTATGCTGAGGCATGCACATACCCCACATGTAAAAATACTCTACTAAATTTAGAGTATTTTATCATGAAAAGGAAAACCTGGGTTAAAAGCTATAAATAAATATTAATCACCACACACAAATGCTAAACACATGAACTGCCATGTTATCCCATCTCATGCTCCCTGGGAGTAATAAAATAATCAAACTCAAGCCTGAGAGCGCCATGAATTCAAAAATGATTAATGTTCCACTCATCTCCTGCACAGGATGCAAGTAGATCGTGGCTCATTTTTTCCACTAACACCGGGCTTCAGTGAGCCCCAGTAACACGATCACAAAATGCAAATACACACCAAATTTCAAACTAGTGTTTTCTCTGAATAAATACAGTAAGTACAATTAAAGCAACAGACTTATTAGCAACCACTACTTTGTATGATTTCCTCATGCAGGTGGGTCTGATCTGCAAAGACTTACTGAACGTTTCAGGGATGAGGCTGGAAATACAAACATTTAAAAAGTCTTACTAGACTTGTGCTTCAGGTATCAAACTTCACCTTAAAAATGTTTTTTAAATTAAATGTTTGTGTTTTTTTTTTAAAGCCACTTTGGATTCAAATATACACTAACACTATTTTCATCATGCACTAAAACATCACATGGCCTAAAAGTGTAAAGGTAAAAGCAATGACCCAGAAGCTCTTAACAGACCCCTGGATAATGGAGAGTGATGACAGACTTGTAAACCAACCCTTAGGCCTGCGGTACCCTTCAGAGAAGAGGAAGAGAAAAAGGATGTAGGAGAGGAATGGGAAGAGGGATTAGATGAGTCCTGCAAACCACACATCCAAAAATGGGAAAACTATTTTGATCAGTTGAAAACATGCAGCTGGATTTGAAGAGGGGGATAGTAAAAAAGTTTTTTTAAGCAAGGAAAACCCGTTTTACGTCAGATAAGCTGAAATAGAAACAAATATGACATGTCCTTGCATACAGATAGCTCGTTAATTCAGACAAGTCTCGTGAGTTGGTGACAGCTTTTGCCACCAACAGAATTAAGCGAGGAAATTCTACTTAAAACTAAACCAATATAAGCTGATCACCACACCATTTCACATCATGTGTACAGCGCACAATTCATATAAAAATGTTATTACTGTAGCGTGTTAATGCTGGGTTCATGTTAAGTGTAATGCTCGTGGACTGCACCAGCTGTACTACCAAATTTGGTTCTGTAGTTGTCCAAACACTGTCAAAATCCTTATCATCGTCACCTGCGTGCAAACGAAATACCATTAACAGATATGAGACAGTGAAGAAGATGAACAAGTGCAGTATGGGGGAGGACAAAAAAGAAATTAGGAACTGTAGTCACTGGAAATATTAGAAGGCCCTGTGGGACTTTTAAAACTCACTAATTAGAAAACCTCCTACCTTAGGCAAGGCAAGGCAAGTTTATTTGTATAGCACAATTCAACAACAAGGTGATTCAAAGTGCTTTACAGAGACATTAGAAACAAGAACAAATAAAAAGCATGATTTAAAATTGAATAAAACAAGCAAATTAACTAACTAATTAACAAACAAACAAACAAACAACAGTATATAAAATCAAAACAGATAAAATCAGAACAGTAGATAAAATCAGTAGTTAAATGTAAGTTTTGAAATTTAAGCTTAAAGTGTGGATTTGGTGCTTTATTCAAATGCAGCTGAGAACAGGTGAGTCTTCAACCTGGATTTAAATAAACTGAGTGTTTCAGCTGATCTGAGGCTTTCTGGGAGTTTGTTCCAGATATAAGGAGCATAAAAGCTGAATGCAGCTTCTCCGTGTCTGGTTCTGACTCTGGGAACTGATAAAAGACCGGATCCAGATGACCTGAGGGATCTGGAAGGTTCATACTGGGTCAGGAGGTCATTGATGTATTTTGGTCCTAAACCATTCAGAGCTTTATAGACCAGCATCAGAACTTTAAAGTCTATCCTCTGACGGACAGGCAGCCAGTGTAAGGACCTCAGAGCTGGACTGATGTGGTCCACTTTTTTGGTCTTAGTGAGGACTCGAGCAGCAGAGTTCTGAATGAGCTGTAGTTGTCTGACTGATTTTTTAGGTAGACCTGTAAAGATGCTGTTACAGTAATCAAGCCTACTAAAGATGAACGCATGGACTAGTTTTTCCAGGTCCTGTTGAGACATCAGATCTTTTATCCTTGATATATTCTTGAGGTGATAGTAAGCTGACTTTGTTATTGTCTTAATGTGTTTTTCTAAGTTTAGGTCTGCATCCATCACTACACCCAAATTTCTCGCCTGGTTTGTGGTTTTTAGATGTATAGATTGAAGTTCTCTGGTGACCTGTAATCGTTTTTCTTTGGCGCCAAAGACTATTACCTCAGTTTTGTTTTTGTTTAGCTGGAGAAAATTGTGGCACAACCAGTCATTGATTTCCTCAATGCATTTACCAAGAGCCTGTACAGGGCCTCGGTCTCCTGGTGACATTGTGATATATATTTGTGTGTCATCTGCATAGCTGTGATAGTTTATTTTGTTGTTACCTTAGAGTAACAGTGAAGCATGTCGCTATTTTCAATCCACTGGTGTATACTAGGAATAAGGTCACAGCAAGCAGACTAACCCACTTTCACAGACAATACACAGAATACTCTGCCTACAACCACAGACTATAAATGCTATTCAACAGTAAGACCCTTAACTGCATACATTACCCAATGACGATGTACAATATGTTCATCATCATGACAAGCTTGCTTATCTGGGAATTGTGATCGTATTTTAATTCCAAAAGGAAAAGCATGCATTAGTTAATATTAGGTCGATAAGCATAAACTGCAGTTAACAGTGCCTCTGTGCAGTGGCTGTTTCCTTTTGTTAAGAGTAATTACTCTAAATATTTTTCAATTATCTACAAAACAAAATTTGCTGCAGTCACCCAGGACTGCAGCTGTATAAACTTAGAGGCATTTTATTTTTTCCAGAGTGGACAGCCCCTGGGATTGGGACCCCCTTCCTTTCCCTTGTGAACAAAAGGGTTTTATCTGTATTATCTGCTCCCTCGAGTGCAGGACAAATGTCAGGCAGCAACTTAACCGATAAGGCCACATCAGTTTCTAAAGACAGAAGCTGTTTTCAGACACTATTCAGGGTCTGTGTTCCCACTTTCCAACCTTATCGTGGACCAAAACCATGATTCAATGTGACTTTAAAATATAGCCTGAATTTCAGGATGTATGAATCTGTCTGTAATCAAGACAACAAGCACCCACTCACAGGGGGTCCAGTGAAACTTTCGCAGCCTTAGAGGGCTGTATATTTTCTCTCCCAGTGACTCAGACTCTCTGATGTGCTAGCACGTAGGCTTCCAGTCTCCTGGGACCTTTCATGAGTTCATCCACCTCCCCAATGACTTCTACTTCTTTTAAGAATTTGGGGGGGGGGGGGAATTCAAGACAACCCCTAAGGACACACAAACACAGGACATTGTCCATTTAGATGGCGCCGGTGAGGTCGACTGCTCCGACCACTTTTTCTTTGTCTTTGTTTTTTAAGTTAGTTTTCAGCGTTTCTAAATCGGCAAAATCATCACCATTGGGTACATTAGGTATGACAGTGACACTCTTGTTTCTATTGGTATACAATGTACTCACAATTCGAAGTTTTTAACTCCGGATCCGAGCTGGCCAAGTGAGATCTCGAGGGAGAACAAAGGGAAGCGGCGGCGGCCTAGAGGGAAGCGAGCCGGCGTCAGGAACAGGCTGAGAGCTCGTGCACACCGCACACCTCTGCCTAGCATCCTGCTCGCCAACGTCCAGTCACTGGAGAACAAGCTTGATGACCTCAGGGCCAGGATAAAGTTCCAGAGAGACATTCGGGACTGCAATCTCCTCTGCTTCACCGAGACATGGCTGAACCCAGCGGTGCCGGACCACGCCATCCAGCCGGCCGAGTTCTTCTCGGTTCACCGCATGGACAGGACACGGGACTCGGGGAAGTCAAGGGGAGGCGGCGTGTGTTTAATGGTGAACAACAACTGGTGCAACAGTGCGAACGTTGTTCCTCTCACACGCTCCTGCACACCAAATCTGGAACTACTGTCCATCATGTGTCGTCCTTTTTATCTACCTCGGGAATTTACATCGGTCATTGTAAGTGCCGTTTATATTCCACCACAAGCGGACACGGTCACCGCCTTATGCGAGCTGCATGAGGCACTCACACAGCACCAGACACAACACCGGGACGCTGCGCTTATTGTGACGGGGGACTTTAATAGCGCCAACCTCAAACGCGCAGCGCCGAACTTTTATCAACACATCACCTGCCCCACCAGGGGTGAAAGGACACTGGACCACTGCTACACTACAGTCAAGGACGGCTACAAGGCACAATCCCGCCCTCCTTTTGGCAAATCTGATCACGCCGCCATCTTCCTCATGCCAAAATACAAACAAAGGCTGAAACAGGAAGTTCCGGTTCAGAGGAAGGTCGCGCGCTGGACGGATCAATCGGTGGCCGCGTTACAGGACGCACTCGATGACGCAGACTGGGGCATGTTCAGAAACAGCTCCGACGATGACGTCAACGTGTTTACGGAAGCGGTTGTGGGATTCATCGGGAAACTAGCGGATGATACCGTGGAGACAAAGACTATCACAACGTTTCCCAACCAGAAGCCGTGGGTGGATAAAACCATCCGCGACGCTCTGAGATCCCGCACCGCTGCCTACAACACGGGACTCATGACGGGGGACATGGACCCGTACAAAGCCGCGTCATATAACGTGCGGAGGGCGGTGAAAGAGGCGAAGCAGCGCTACGGGAGGAAACTAGAGTCACAACTCCAACAGAGTGACTCTAGGAGCCTGTGGCGGGGACTAAGGACAATAACGGACTATAAAGCACCAACAACCGGTATGACGAACGCGGCCGTGACTCTGGCAGACAAGCTGAACACTTTCTATGCTCGCTTCGAGGCTGCAGCTAAGGTCTCCAACAATGCTAGTGTTAGCGGCGCTAACGGCTGCAGACAGGAAGATACTGCCAGCACCGGAAACGTGCTCGTCATCTCCGAGCATGAAGTAAGGAGAGCCTTCAAGAGAGTGAACACCAGGAAAGCAGCAGGACCAGACGGCATCCCAGGTCGTATCCTAAGAGACTGCGCATACCAGCTAGCTCCTGTGTTCACTGAGATATTCAACATCTCTTTATCTCAGTCGGTGATCCCCACATGCTTCAAAGAGTCCATCATTGTTCCTGTCCCGAAGAAACCCCACCCTGCTTCTCTCAATGACTATCGCCCTGTAGCCCTCACCTCAGTAGTGATGAAGTGCTTTGAACGCCTGGTCAGAGACTTCATCATTTCTTCACTACCAGACACACTGGACCCACTACAGTTCGCTTACCGTCCAAATCGTTCCACAGACGATGCCATCTCTCATCTCCTCCACACATCACTCACACATATGGTTCTTACACACACACTGGACTTTCTGGACATTGTTTTTGCACAACACTGGTCACTATATTCTTCATTTCCAGTTAATACTTGTACAGCTGCTGTTATTGTGTATATATTTATTTATATTTAGATTTCTTCATACATTCTTATATAGTTCTATATTGTGTATTTTGTTGTACAGTTATTTTATTTTCAACTTTAATTTATATATTTATCTTTATCTTATTCTTCCCAGTTAAATTTACCCTTCATTCTAATTTGTGTTGTACAGTTATTTTATTTTTAACCTTAATTTATATTTTATTCCTTCCTAGTTAAATTTACCCTTTTTAATTTTTCATATTTATTTCCTATCTTATTCATAGCCTTTTCCTTTTTTGTTTTCTTTAGGTCACGAGCAGTTGTCCAAGCATTTCACTACATATCGTACTGTGTATGACTGTGTACGTGACAAATAAAATTTGAATTTGAATTTAATGTTTAGTAAGTTACAACAATGGATCAATACTTTTGTCAACTTTTCTGTTCTCCTTAATTTATTCCTCTTCCTCTCTCGTGGCCAAAAATCAACAAAGAAATACCTAGGGGTGATGACAATAAACAGGCCATCCTGCACTCCTGAAAGAGAGAGGAAATCTGGCCATCTGGAGCAGAAATTATTCATCAAATTGAATCTGTATCTTTTCTACATGTTACATCCTGTCTAGTCTCTTCCTCTGGGCTAAAACACATTAATGGTGACCACTGGACAAAGGCTGGGGTTAAAACTGTAAGTCAATGAGAACAGAGCTGATGGGTTTTATATGTCAAGAAAGAAAAAAACAAAAAGAATTGTCTCTTACGTCAGTCGAGTGCAGAAAGCAAATAAAACCAGTACATTAACCCAGGAAACGAAGTATGCAGTTAAGAGAACAAAGCCTATAAAATAAATCAGCTGCTGCTACACTGACACCAATGTGTTTCCATTTCAAAAAGATTTTAACGGGAAAGTTGATCTCTAACAAGATGAGCATTTTAGCAGTTAATCTCCATCTACACCAACAGCCATCATGTTTTTTGGCATGCCCTGATTCAGATGTTAAAAATAGTTCAAGCCCTCCATTCCACATTTTTAATCAATCATTAACCAAAAAATGAAAAAGAAAGATGCAAGTTGAATTTTGTGTAAATAACAGGTCAGTAATTGCATCAGCAAACTCTTGTTTACATTCCTCAGTGAGGTCTGCCCCACAGTTTGAGTACACTGGTACAAACTAACACACCTGAAAATATTTATGATGGAAAACGGTGAAACGCACAGGCTAACTGTTTGTTCAATGTGTGCTTATCACACCAATTTTTTTTAATAGGACAATTTCCAGAGTGATTTTAAGGAGTTTTACGTCAGCCTTTCTGGCCTGATACATTTTTTTTATTTATTTTTTTAAGTAGGAGAAAGACTCCACTCACACTGGAAAATGCAACAATGACTGTTGGGTAAACCAATTTTTTTTCCTTCCCCATTTGCTAACTTCTGCTCAGAGTTGATTTCAAACTACCACCATGTTAATCAGTCACTGTTGTGGCTGCATTTTTAATATAATGGATGGCCAGTGTGTTTAGCCTGAACTTTGCATATCAGAGCTCCATAAAACATCAACTCATTCTACCAATTTGTGTTTACTGCTTTCAGTTTTGAATGTTGATATATCGGAGACATTTTTAATGTTTGCTTTCACAGTAGTTTTAGAAAAGCAAGGGCATCCAGTAACAGCTTGCTCTTCTCAGTAGCAGCAGCTATACCCAGACAATGCCAGATCCTGACCCTCTTGCTCACAAAAATTACTCAGACTGGATTTTTGTTTAATATCAGCTGTGAGACAATTTAATTTAATAATGAATAACTAACTAGTGTTTCTATTGAGACAATTTTGAGATAGAAACTGCTCTTATGGATTATAGTGAGTGAAAAGAGAGCAAGAGTGAGAAAAAAAATGTCTATACAAATGACGGACTGCAAGGCACAAAACCAGAGCAATTCACACACTCAGCACACACTTCAGCTTAGCATTTCACAACTGGTCTGACAAAGCATCTGAGATTGTGAAAGAAAGATATAAACCACATGCACCCCAGTCCAGCAGGGTACTTTGCAACTGACATTATACCCATCACTATCCTGTTTTATAACACATACAACTTACTGGTTTCACCAACACTGATAACAAAAACATATGCACACAATTCGTTAATCATGTTATTGTCAGTACTCAAGGAACCATTTATCTCATTAATGGCCACACAAACATCCTGTTATCACAGACCCTAAATCACACTGATCTAACTGCATTGATAAAGCTTGCAAAGTGGGCTGTTTGAATTAGTGACCGTCCCACTAAAATGTCAGATTTGCTGAATGTTAATAATTGTTGAATATATGGTTAAAGTACTTCATACTTATCTTTAGTGGATCTATTCAGGTCATGTCAGACAGGCAGAAGCAATTACATTTTGGTTTATCTTCACTCATTTTGTCATGATATGATGGATGCATTTGTAACTTATCATATCATGACAAAATGAGTGAAGAGTGGCAAATTTTAAAAAATAAAAACAAAAAGTGAATATAATCCATCAGGTTATACTGGGATTTAGGGCTGTGCAATATGACCAAAATCTCATATCCCAATATAAGAATTCTATCGTCCCGATAACAATATAAATCACAAAAATGTAACATTTTCTGTAAATTCTGTGAATCTCGGGCAGCTTGACTTGCGGGAAGTGTTTCCAGCTGCGCGTCATGTAGCTGGAGTCGAGTGTTTTAACCGATATATGAAACTATACATTTTTAGACATAAGTTGTAAAGGCCGCCGTTTGTGCCGTAGTGTGGTTATATAAAATATAAGCGAAAGAGAGAACTTTAAGAAATTAATAAAGCCACTACAGTGACCATCAAAACGATGAAAAAATATTGCCGTAAACAGTTTATTTTGCGACACCACGAAACAAACGATAGCGTAAAATGAAACAGACGTTTTTATATTGTCATCTGATATATATCGTTATATCGAACAGCCCTACTGGGATAGTTTTTCAAGTACAAATCTGTCAGAGCACAGCACAGCATTTACTTTAGAGGCAGTGGATCCTCATTCATTCTACAACCGTTCTGTAAGCTTGTGATAAACATTACAGACACACTCCGCTAAGCTTTCCTCTGGAATAAAGGGAAAAAAATATACAACCCAAGACAGAGTACAAGAACAAAGATAAAAGAGACCAAATGAAGTCTTGGTAAGAAAACACACAACACAGAGTAATGAGGAGCAGTGACGCAAAACGCATAAACATGTGTGGCTCTATCCAAGCTGAGGTCAGCCAACTAACGCTCAGTAACAGATTGAACCGCTGCTCTTGTATTGCATAATTTACTTGGTACTACAATTATTCTGAAATAGTCTAGGGAGATAAACAGGATGAGAGATCAGCTGTGTGTCTACATGTTGAACACTGTAAAAAGCACATCATAACTGGTTATGTTTACAGAGCTGTAATCATCTTATGTTTAACAATAGCACATGACTGCTGGACTACAGCCATGCTTTTAAACAGCTTTAAGTTTTTAGATAAGAATTACCAATACTGCATGCAATCAGTTTAAAAAAGGAAACTAAAACCAGATACTGATGTAGACCAATCAATAGGAAATTACATTCTATCCTGTTAGAAAAGCATGGTGAAAAAAAAAACATGAATAAATCTAACAATCGTTATGTTGCTTTGCACTTCCTGTTGCGATTTCAATGACCTGAACCAAAGCGACAAAAAGATGAAAAATTTCTCACAATATATCCTGAACAGTGTGTTTAATTTTGTTGTTTGCTTTTTTTCATGACAAGCTGGCAGCATCTAACAACATCTGGAATATTATTTTATATTAGTGCACACCTGATATTTTTAGTCTTACCTGCCACCTCCACAATGTCCCCAGGCACAATGTCCCTTGCCTTGATTCTCTGGACACTCTTCCTATCCTGGCGGTACACCTTCCCCATCTCTGGCTCATACTCCTTAAGGGCTTCGATGGCATTTTCTGCATTTCGTTCCTTAAAAGTAGAAACAGGAATTCGACTTAAAAACAAGCTAGCACCACACATGCAGCTCAGAGGCTGAGGATGAAAAGGGAGGTGAAACTAAAACGACTCTCGGATAGTCAGTGTACAGCTATTCACAATGTACATAATGGAGAGTTATCTTTATGTAAGCAAACCGACAAAGTGAACCAGGAGAGGAAGTGAAGCAGAGTAAACACTGCGGTGTTGCAAAAGGCTGAAATAGTAGGAATGCTACATTTTCAGAAGTGAAACACTTTACAGTTACCTTCAAAGGACCCCTAATTTATGTAAAACTGTCCTTATTTTAAATACTACAGCTGCATTTTTACATCAGTTTTCCCAAATATTCCTTTCAGTCTCACCATTTTCCTTCCTTACCATTCTTCACTTTTCTTTGTCTGGCCGATCGCTTACAGACTGCATAGTTTGAGTGGCAACTCTTAACATAGCGGTAAGTAGGCTGCACATGAATAGACATAACAAGACCAGGCACACAAGTTATGACCTTTGTAAGGGAGCACAGAAAAATGGATACAAAGCTCTTAAAATGGCTGCCAGTAAAGGTGAGGCCAGTTAAGGGAAGCTAAGCAACATATACAAAACTACAGGCGCCAAACCACCACCAACATGATAAGCAGCAAACAGATCACCCTTCCATTCTACATCATTCATAGTGGCTTTGTAGGAATAAGCAAAGGCAAACAGGCACTTAACAGCTCACCATTTACACAAGCCTCAGCAGGACTGTTCAACGAACATTTACTTTTACAGGCAATCCAGCGGAGATACACCCGCCTACCAGGTGTCTTTGACGAAATATAGTGTGGTGTGGTTTATAATCACATAAATAAATCAAAATAGTAAATTGGAATTTTATCCCCAGGTGGCTTTAACAAGCAAATGTGCAGTTTGGATTACATCAGCACCGAGTGAGAGAAGAAAACCTATTTAACAAAACGCCTGATCTTTCAATCCTGACCCCAGGGAAGAAGTTAATTTGTCTACAGATATTAAGCGCAGTTTATCATGAAGGGCTACCCCTAGTTGTTCCTCAGACATTGATAATCCTTTGATAAAATTAAACAAGAAGCCAATAAAACATTATGTCTGGTAGGTTATGTTTTCTTCATTTCTGAAATGTTGTTTGGATCTTACAAAAACAAAACAAAAAACAGGCAATATCAGGAAAAAAAATCCAAACTAGTCTTGATGTAGTCTAACAACTAATACTAGGAATACAAGGGTTGATGGAGAGGGGACAGATTTATTCTGACTGCAAAGCATACGTAGGATGAGGAGACAGGAAGAAGGGCAAATAAGTTGTCAGATAATCTGAATAATGGAGACTGGTAATCTGATCAAACCTTCTTTGTCCATAACATTATTAGTTTCCTCTTAAGAGAGACTTCTACAAGCTACACAACATCTATGCATATTTTTGTGATATTAAGCTTTTTAATGGCACGATGAATAACTGGCAAGACAGAAACTGGTAGGGGAAAAAAAAAAAAAAAAAACTATTCCCTGCTCACCCCACTAAGCACCATTTAGTAGATTTGGTTAAAATCTAAGCTAAGTGTGATGTTATGTGGAAAACCTATCTGCTTACAAGGAAGCCGAGTATTCATAACAGTACATGAAAATTTCACTCAGGTAGCCAAGTTTTAATGACCCATGTGAAGTCAGATTCAAAACTGCAATTTCGTTTACCTGCCAAACTCCTACAATGGCATTTGCGATGAGAATAAGGAGGATAACAAAAGGTTCCACAAAGGCTGTAACGGTTTCTTCTCCCTCTTCAAACCAGGCCAGGACCTGCAGACAAAACAGAAATTAAGGGAATCAAACACAATGCAAGCAATTTATATTTAAGTGTGAGCTATAAGTAACACTAAAGTCCCTGGCCTGGGATGATATGGCATATTTTTACCCAAGAACACCCAGTAATGAATATTCTAGCATATGTCAGAAAAAGTATTTACACAGAATTATATTTTAGATTATTCACTGAAGTTGTATCATTTGAGTTTACTTTGTTTCACAGAGTTGCAAGAATGTTGACTCGAGTAGAACAAGCTTGCAGGCTTGATGGTGAAGATGCCTAAATTCACAAAACCTGCCCCTTTACAACCAAATCAAAATACAAAGGACTTTTGAAATCACAACATGAAACAGAAAATATCAGAGCTGAACACCACATTGCGTCATTCACATGAATGGAGAAAAGGGAGGTGAAAAGGTCACAGCTATTTTCAGCTGATTGTCTATTTAATGGCCCAAGACAAATAGCTCCACAAGCGCAGTGACTCCAGCTTTATGTCACATGAAATGCTACAACCCTTTTATAGAACAAATATTATAAAAGAACTCAATAAATCAATTAAATGTGAGAAACCAGCAAACATAACCTCACAGCCAAACAAAATTAAACAAGTCAAACTGTGGCTTACACTGAATATTTATTTATGATCAGTTACTTACAATTTGGACTTGAGGCCTTTCAATCAACTTTCTGGACAATAGTAATTGTCAGGTTCATGTTGTTATTTCCTTACACTGTTTGCCATGAACTTTGCCTGTTGGTGGAGTTGTGGTAGAATCTCACTTTGCCTTAATAGTGGTTGGAAAAATTATTTTAATCATCAATAATCATTTAAAATTTTATACCAAGCCAGCTTCTGACAGCATTGCGAACGGGGCCAAGTGTGTGAGAGGGTATTAATCACTTTCCCTTCTTTTAGAAACTGTGCCAGGAGAGAAGTGTGTCAACTGCCTCTCTCCTACTCCAACCTATTTCAACACTGCCAATCAAACATCAAATTTAGACTTTATACTAAAGAAATTTACACTCCACCCATCAGTTCCTGAATGTTTTAATGTAACATCTAACAAATGTCTGCATATAACTTCATATTCACACTGAAGTAAATGTGTCTGCATGTGGTGTGACTGAGAGAAGGCCGAGTACTACAGCTGATGATTTATAAGCTCTGAAAAGCATAGCTGGCTGTTGTCACCATGCCTTGGTGTCTCAGGATAGTCTGAGCCAATGGGAGAGTGGCCAATCCTTGAGTAGAAGCAGAGCCACAGGATACTCAACCTACCACTGTGTCAAGCATACTCTACGCTGGGGATCGCCACTTATTGGTGGTAAGAATATAAAGCATTCAGAAGTTATGTTTGTTCATACCGGACAACTAATGACTCCAAATATTAGTCCTCGCTATACTGTAGCAGTATGTTACCAGTAAAATCAATCACCACTGAAGTATACCGACTTCTCATGTGTCTGTCGCCTTCTCTCTTTATAACAGCCAAGTGTTTGCTGCTCTTGTCAACAACACGCCACGCATTCAGACTTGTTACAGTGGCAGATTCACCCATTCTCAAACTGCCTCAGCGTCAGTGCTCCTTTTGAATTACAGACTTCTGGAGCATTGATGTGTTAACAGAATCTCTATAAAAACAACATGCTTGAAGAAGCCACGATAATTTATGATTAGCTTCAAGAGCAATGCCGTGTTTGCACAGAATCAGAAAAAAGAAAAATATGAATCTGGGTTTTGTCACCAGACAAATTCTGGGTGACTTTCTTTTCTTATTTTGAACAGTTTTCTTCCTAAGCTATAATCTGCACAGAATCAATTGCAAAATGATAACTATATACAATGTGTAGGCTGACAAAGCTGAACTGTGGAGAGAAAAGGGGAAAAAAAGCTTTCTAAACTCATCACTGAGCGGTTGAAAGAAGGATGGTGGTAGAAATGAACATAAATGATGTTCAACTGGCTGAAAGCCAAGTTTTAGTATTACATTTTGTACTAAGTAATCAGTCTTGAGGCGAGAGAGTGCTTCTATTCAAGTATTCCATATGAATGACTCTCTCACTATTCTATCATTAAAATACTGCCAGTGTACAAGTGTCACATCCTCTTCACTGATTATTACCACTATGAATAGCCAGTATTGTCTGAAAGACCACTGCACACATCACCCGCACTGCTAACATAACATGTGTTATACTTACAAACGATATGCAGGCAGCAAGTAAAAGGATCCTCACAAGCAAATCTTCGAACTGTTCAATCACTAGTGCCCAAAGTGATTTACCTGGGGAGGGTTAACATCAAACTTAAGTGTGATACATTTTAAACATATGCATGTCATCCCCCCCCCAAAGCATCCAGAATGGTTCACTCACCCTCCTCCGCTGGTAGTTCTGTAGATCATCCCATTCATAACGAAGGCAAAAAAGGTGGACAAGCAGTTAAAGTTAAGCAGTTGATACATAATAGCATATTTCAGCACAAGTGAAGTACATCAACAGCCAATGATACTGTAGTAGGATGATAAAGACAAGTTGCTCATAAAATTGGTCACAGAAGAGATGGTTTCCAGTATTTCAACATGCACATGGTGACGTAAGCTTCCTTTTTGCTCTTTCGCCTGTTACATATCTGGAGCCATGGGCCATAACGCGGCGCCGGGAGAATAGCTTCTTGTTTTTGAACAAACCTATGTAAACCAGCTCCTTACCGTTTGGCCCATATCGTTCCCGTTGTTTCTTCACTTCTTCTAAACTCAGACCCGTGCTTTCGTTCACATTAAAAAAGCTGTAAACTTCTTCCACCGTCTTTGTGTGTGCGTTGTCCATGGTGAATGGCCACTTGAGGACACCGCTTAGTTGGCTGGTTCCAACCTCAACCTATCAAGGTGGGTTTTCTAACTCCCCCTCCTTCGGTGTCACCGTAATTGAAATTTAAAAATAGATATATATTTAAGCGGAAACCCACAGCGATGAGTGTTACGAGCTAAGTAGTTCCAACACAGGATAGCGCGGCGCACAGGTGTGCGGCGAGAGTGGACAAATTAGCGGCTCCCGGGCTAGCGAGCGGCTAACTGGCTAAAGCTAGCTAACTATTGCCTCTGGTCCTTTGGCTCTGCTTGAATTCGCCGGCTTTGCTTCGCTAGCTGCCTCGTGAGACCTTGGAGAAAAAAACCATATCAACGCTGCTGTCTCAGCTGGATGTTGTTAATGTTGTCCCTTTCATTTAAAACAGCGACTCCCGGAAAAATTGCGTCCGAATGGATGATTTAAACATGTGGGTAAGTTGCAGCTTGGCTCCCGTCGCCCGCTTTGCCTGTGTGTTGCGGAATCAGCAGCGTCCTCATCAGCACCAATAGCGTTTCTTCTCGAATGCGGTGTTCAGTGTCCGCATGTGGAATCACCTCATTGGTTGGAGATACCGGAAGTCCTTCTCGCTCTCTTACGTACACACTCAGTGCTTTTCGTCATTGCACGGTGGGAACAGTACACTGGAGCATGTGTTTAGTCAGTTTGTACATGTGACAGTGAGTCGGAATGATTTTCAATCGTATCTTTAAAAAAATACTTATGTAATTGATTTTTACTGTAAGGACATGATTTGTTATTGATATTCAACTATCGTAATTTGCATGGTTTTTTTGAGGCAAATTGTACTTTCATAATAGAACATTCCAGAAAAAGTAACAGTCCGATAACATAGCTTCACCATTATTTGTAAATAATTAGCTAATGCAAATCAATTATTTAGTATATCCGTTCTCCTGTTTTCAAAATAATAACAGATAAAGTTTTAAAAATTGCCTAAAATTTTGTACTATAGGATATTGGTTATAATACATATACACAGTGCTGTGGGAAGTGAGCCCCCCCCCCCCCCCCCACCCACACACACACACACACACACACACAGCTTTTTGAGTTTCATTAATCACACCCAGATCTGATTACTGCCAGACCCTTATGAATTAATAAAATTATTAGCCAAAGACAAATAGAGTTAATAAAAAAATTTCTTTTTTAAAAATGGTTATTTCATTTATTGAGTCATTCTGTCATTCAAAGTCAGTCTGAAAAGGGTTACAAAGTTACTTTGAAGGTTGGGGGACTCCAGGAAACCACCATTACACCCATTATCCACAGATGGAGAGACCTTGGAGCAGTGGTGAACCTTCCCAGGAGTGGCCGGCTTACCTATTCCAAGAGTGCATCAATGACTCATCCAGGAGGTCACACAAGAACCCAAAACAACATCTAGAGAACTGCAGGCCTCACTTCCCTCAGTTAAGATTCAAGTTCATGATTCAACAATAAGAAAAAGATGCAAAAATGGCATTCATAGTTTCAAGGAGAAAAACACTGCTAACCACAAAGAAGACACTTGATTCATATCTGCCAAAAAACATTTTGATGACCCCCAAGACTTTGGGGGAAATTAAACCATGAATTCTGCGCTCTGCCAAAATTTTTTGAAAGAGAATGTCCAGCCATCAGCTGTTACCCTTAAGCTCAAGCACACTTGGGCAATACAGCGGGACAATGAACTGAAACACATCAGTAAGTCCACCTCTGAATGACTATAAAATAAAAAGAAAAAAAGAAAAACATCAGGCATTGGAGAGCACTATTCAAAATCTGGACTTAAATCTGATTGAGATCGTTGGTATGACCTTAAACAGGCTGTTCATGCTCAAAAACCCTCCAATGTGGCTGATTTAAGAAGAGTGGGACAAAAATTCTGCACTGTGGAAGACTCACTAGTTACTGCAAATACTTGATTGCAGTTCTTGCTTCCAGGGGTGGTAAAACCAGTTATTAAGTTGAGGGTGCAATTACTTTTTCACATGGGCTAGGTAGCTTTGGGTAGACATTTTCTTCCCCTTAATCAAATGATGTCATCCTTTAAAAACTGCCTTTTGTATTTCCTCCAGTTATCTTTGTCTAATAGTAAAATTTCTAAAACAAGTTTGGCAAATATGCAAAAGAAAGAAAGAAAGAAAGAAAGAAAGAAAGAAAGAAAGAAAGAAAGAAAGAAAGAAAGAAAAAGAAAGAAAGAAAATAAATCTGGAAGGAGCAGATACTTTTTCACTGCACTGTAGAATGATAGCAGTCTGGAGTCACAGATGTATTCTCCAAATAAAATAACAGGATTAATACAAGATTTGTTGATATAGAGCACAAGTTTCAAAGTGACACTTGATGATGCCATGAAAATGCTTACTTGCTTATTGTAACAAATTAGGTGTGTAATTTGACAGTGTTGACTCCAAGACCTTAACTAGCCAATTGTAAGAGGTGCTACACTACACTGTGGAGAGATAGACTGCTTCTGAATCTGTAACCAGACCAAAGCAGTGGGGATGTGTGTAGATGCTATGTTCAGTAACGGATGAAGGAATTAGCTTAAATGGTTTCTGTTATGTTTGCTAACTGTACTGACAAAACTCAACAATTCTATACTGAAGCATTCATATCTACAACCCTGTAAAACATTACTGTGTATGTTAATAAATTCTATGCTCATTCAATAAATGCAATACTTAACACATCGGAGTTATTATCTTATATTTGTCAGTGTGAGTTGTGTGAAAAGAATCCCAATAGTCTCTGGCAGACTTACAAACCAGCCTTACCAGTGATATAACATAGTCAGCGTTATCTTTTGCTCCCTGGCCTTCTAACGTTGTGTCAGAGAGAATTTATCAGTGGAAGTGGTCCAAGAAACCATCTTTAAACTGATACCGTACAGTCAGCTTGGTCAGTGCCATGTCTAACTTTTCTTTCACAGAAACATGACTGCTTTAGGGAAAAGGCTGCCTATAGCAAGAAAAATCCAGTTTCATGCTTTAAGCTGTTAAAATCAAACACACCAAAGATGTTGAGATAGTGTTGCTTGCGTAAAACGGCTTTGCAGACTGCGCTATCTGCTGTCTATCTGAAAGACAAGTTATTTTCAGCCACGGAGATTAATGTGTGCTGCCGCACTGAGACTTTCCTCCTCACTGAGAAGGAAAGTCAGAGCTTTCTCTGCAGGATAGAAAAGATAACTTGAAAACAAAATAAAAAATAAAACGTGTCAGTCAGCTACTCACACGACAGCTTCAGATAAAAAATGAGGAATGAACCGCAGTAACTGTGCTTTAACTGAATGTTTGCTTAACACTGCTTTATCTATAGTTTTAACTATAGTTACATCTCCAGTGTGGAGAATCTGGTGGCCCTGGGGAATTGTGCTTGCATTGGATCCACTCGACCTCCTATCATGAATTGTTAATGCATACCAGCATAAAGTTGCTCTGAGTGTTCACCTTTATCCTGTGATGAAACAGCTTTTATAGGATCGCCCTATCCAAAAGAGAGATGTCACTGAATGGTTATAAGAGGTAAAGAAAGTGGATGGATGTATTATTTTCTTGGTAAGACTTGATTATTATTAGCTGTTATGCTGAAAACACAGATCCTGTTGTTAAAAAAAGGATCCTGGCAGCACAATCATGAGCATTATTGTGACTTTTCCCCCTCAAATTTTAAATCAATAAAACACTTCTCACCTTGTGTCGCATGAAGTAAAAAAAGAAAAGGACAGCTAAATGACACGGTGTACTTACGTTGAAGTAGGTACTGTGGATTAATGGACCAAAGTGGAGCCATGATTGGTCACTTTAGTTGTTTACTGCAGTGTGATGAATGTTCAAAAATAAAGTATGATCACAAAGTGGTTGCAGTTTGAAAGCAAAGTGGTATGTCACTGCCCTTATCTCAAATAAGGACAGGCAATTATCACTTGACAGTTGAAGCACCTCTTCCTCGATGTAGTGTAAACAAATCAAGATGCGGGACTAAGTAGAATGAATTTAAGGACAGTGAAACTCATACAGAACCTGTTTCAGTATTTGCACATAAAATAAATCCATTTTCTTCTCATGTTTAGTAATGTCGGGTACAATCAGAGGCTTACATAACTTAGCCAGCAGGGTAATAGATGGTGTGGATGTTGTTGCTGACAATGAGGATAGTTTTTTTTAATCATTTTTATGTGTGGGAAGGAGTGAGTTTCAGTCCAGTCTCATAAAAGTTCTACTGTAGTTGTTTTCATATGAGGATATATCAGTGCGCACAGGAGTACAGGTGAGTGCAAGCTTTGCAAAAAAAAGGAAAAAAAGGCTTAGGTCTGTTTTGTTAGTATGCTGAATGGCATGCTGGGAACTCTTTTTTTTTAGATTGATATCTTGCAAGTCTTAGGATGAGACCTCTCAGCACGTTGAGAATAAAAGGAAGACTTAGACCAGTGGTTGAACCTTACTCCTTGTTCATCAATGATGTGATTAGTTTGTTGTGCAATGTTTTAATTGCAAAAAACAAAACAACCCCCCCCAGATGTATCTTTATCTTTATGGTTAAGCTTGTATTCAACAAGCCATACCCTTGTTGAATACTGTGGTGAAGATGGCTGTATAAAGGCTGTATGAAGTCATAAATTAACAGAAAAGTACACCTCTGAGCTCCTTTATTCACCTACATTTATCAGCTGTTCTACAAATCTTCAAGAATCACTATATTACAGTAATGGTCCCAGTCGAGCATCCAGTTAGTTCTAAGTTTACTGGAAAAATGGGCTCATACACTGTGTGATATCGAATTGTTGAAACCAAGGCCCTTTTACCATACCTTGCCTATGTTTGGCTTTGGGTTTTCAGCATAAAACTAGCTGATCACCTTATAAGGCTCTCTAAAAAAAGTGTAATTGTATAAGGGCATTCAAGGATGGCAAAGTTAATTTGTTACTTGGAAACCAGCACATTCCTTGTTGTTCTTGGGAAAGACATAAACACACTGTTCTGGGGGTGCTTAACCTGTTTGTCTCCATAATTTGACTTTAGTGTTTATACACCTGTGTATAAACACAGCATGTTATAAGTGGCAAAGGTGAGGTCTTTGTAACCCTCAAGAAACAAGCAGCTACCTTTCACAACAAGGCGGTGAGGGTTAGCCTTTGCCTTTAGCACATTAGGCTTCCCTGAGATGTCAATGATAAATATCTAATGTTAGATTAATAATATAATTTATTGTGTGTCCTTTACTCCCTTTACTGTTCAAGATCCTGAAGCGAACAGCAAAAAGCAAAAGGATCATTGCAGTAATGTCTGCACTGACACCATTGTTGTTTTGAAGAAAGCAAGATGACACCGCAAGCACTTAAACTTGTTCTCTTCATATAAAAAAGAATTTAAAAAAAGAAAAAGAAAACATGATTATTAATGTGTTTACTGGTTTTTGCTGCTCTCAAGTGGTCGAAAATATTACTACATATGCACAGAACTACATATGAATTTCCTCTTAGTTCCATGTAACTTTAGTTTGTAGGCATGTGTTTATTATCTTCTTAATTTCTATTCTCCCTATTAAATGTAAACACACTGAGCCATTATTGTTACATTGCTACCTCAAGACAGCAAATTTTTTTGAGTCGCCTGCCCAGACTGTGATTCTGATAATTTCCTGTTACACTGAAAATTATCCTATGTTGTAGTTATAAAAAAGACTTTTGATTTACACGAATATTATTATTAAATTAATAAAAAGTATAAATAGTCATATCTACCTTTTTGTACCCTTTTGGCGTTAAATAGTTAATAAAGTTTAAATTTAATCAAAGAAGGACAAAGCGGTATATATCGGTTACAATTCTCCCCAAAGAGTTAAATTCTAATGTCCTTTTCTGTGTTTGTTTTAAATACTTTATTTTTTCGCGATGACAAGAGCAGAAAGGAGAATGACGACAGTCTCGCGAGATTTTTGTTAGAGGTCAAAGTTGGCTTTTCCATGTGTGCATGTGCCTGTATGTGCAGCTTTACTACAGAGCGTTTCTGGGGGGCTTAGCTACAGTTTCCCCGGTGTTCATATATGTTTATGAGCGTGGTTATTTAACCTTGTTTAAATATTTAGGAGACCTTTTTAAAGTTGGTTTTAGTTTGTTAAATTCTTCGCTAATACGCGCTAGCCTCGGCTTTTCAGCTGGTAGAGCAGATTGAATCTTTTGCAGTCTCTTTTAGCTGCTAGATCTTCTAAAGATGGTTTAGCGTGACATGTTTCGGGTCAGACCGCTGCTGAGTGCCTTAGTTAACCACCGACAGACGTTAAAGACAAACGGTAAGCCAACCTGACAGAAGCTATGTGACAGTATGTGCATTTGCAGTCTCCAGACTGTGGTTGGTTAGCTTCTGGTATCTTAATTCACTCATCGAACCAACTGGAAACAAATGCATCAGTGGTAAACATATATATATATTTATGTGTAGTATATTTGTTTGTGAAGGTGTTTTATCGCCACACAGTATAAATGTAGAAGGCATCACGAGTGTCTGTCCGATTTTTGCTATTTATTACTATTTTGTTTAGATTTATTACCTTTATATTGTCTTTATCGTACTTCCAATCTTAAAAGGCCTCTCAATCCGTGTATCACAGAACAGGGTAGTAGCTGTCACTGTTTAATTTCTGTGTTTCCTTCACAGGGGGTCTTTATAAGCCCTTTTGCACGATGAGTGAAGGAGGCATGGATAAGCAGACAGCTACACTGTTAAAAAGGACCAATGAGGAAAATGAAGACTCTGCTGAGAAGGTCCAGGCAGCTAAAAGGGTGAAGACAGATGGGGAACACGCTGAAGATGAAAAGAAATATCCAAAGAAGAAAGTGGTCCTGCTCATGGCGTACTCGGGAAAAGGATATTACGGGATGCAGGTATTAATAATAATAATAATAATAATAATAATAATAATAATAATAATAATAATAATGATGATGATGATAATAATACATTTTATTTAAAAATAGAACCTTTCAAAGTACCCAAGGACACTGTACAACAGATAAAGATACATTTATATTCTGCAGTTGTCTTGTTTTAAAGTTTTTCTGCCCTTTACCACACTTTTTTGATAAAAGCTTATTTCGGCTGCTCACATATTCATGAGTCGCTACAGCAGGTAGCTCCATGTGTTTCATTTGGCATTTTTTATGCCGGATGCCCTTCTGGGGTGGACAATAGAGAATAAATGTAGTTATATACGTTTATAAAAACAGAACTTAGGTGAGCCACACAGTAAGAAGGTCCTGGGTTTGACTCCTCCATCTAGCTATGGATTTTGCATGTTCTCCCCGTGTCTGTGGGTTGTCCCTGGGTACTCAGGCTTCCTCCCACACTCCAAAGACATGCTGTCAGTGGGTTTAGGTTAATTGGTGATTCCAAACTGTGAATGTGAGTGTGAATGGTTGCCTGCCTCTCTGTGTTAGTCCTGTGACAGATTGGCGACCTGTTCAGGGTGTTGCCACCTCTTACCCTATGACAGTTGGGATGGGCTCCAGCCCCCCATATCCCTGAATTGAATAAGCTGAAGAAAGTCAATGGTTGGCTGGATGAAACAGATCTTAGATATGAGACTGGTGGAAACAGATGAAGATCAGCCGCTGCCATCAGTGAATGTCATCATAATTAGTGGCAGTCAATGGCACATAGAAAACACTGGCCAATAAAGTGCAACATCCTTATTATTTTCATTATTTATTTATTTATTCCAGAGAAATCCTGGAAACTCTCAGTTCAGGACCATTGAAGATGATCTGGTTGCTGCTCTTATTAAATCTGGCTGCATTCCTGAAAACCACGGTGATGAGATGAAGAAGATGTCTTTCCAAAGATGTGCCAGAACAGATAAGGTATGTGCTCAGTGCACAATAAGAATTTACTGGTCAAAGCTTGGCCAACAAGGCAGATTAGAGGATATGTATCTTTATGTGTTATCTGTCTGTTAATGTTGTGCTGGTTTTATTTCTTGTCATCATGTAATTGTTAATAAGAATTAATTAAATTGTGTATTTCATTGTTAGTATTTATTTATGTGTTGAGTTATGTCGTTGACTTTTATATGAATGTATTCAGGGTGTGTCTGCTGCTGGCCAAGTGGTGTCTCTAAAAGTGAGGTTGATTGATGATATCATTGAAAAAATCAACGAGCATCTGCCACCGCAGATCAAAGTGCTTGGTGAGACACTACTTTATATTGTGAATTACAAGTCTAGGTTTTTGGTATGATGAGTACTGTTGGCATGAGTGTGTATGATTCATTTTTTTTCTCAACTTTTGAACCCACAGGACTAAAACGGGTGACGCAGGGTTTCAATTCTAAAAATAACTGTGATGCTCGTACGTACTCGTACATGCTTCCAACACTGGCCTTTTCCCCAAAAGACTATGATACCGGGAATATAGCAGCATTTCGCCTGGAACCAGAGACACTACAGAAGGTGAATCGCCTTTTTGCTCTCTACAAAGGCACACATAACTTCCACAACTTCACCTCTCAGAAGGCTCCAAGCGACCCCAGTGCCCGCCGCTACATCACAGAGATGTCCTGTGGGGAGCCTTTTATCCGCAGAAATTATGAGTTTGCAGTGATTACTGTGCGAGGCCAGAGCTTTATGCTGCATCAAATCCGCAAGATGATTGGCTTGGTGATTGCAGTGGTCAAGGGCTATGCAAAGGAGGAGGTGATGGAGCGGAGCTGGGGACATGAGAAGGTAGATGTCCCCAAAGCTCCGGGACTTGGCCTCATCCTGGAAAGGGTTCACTTTGACCGGTACAACAAACGTTTTGGGGGGGACGGGCTGCATGAGAAGCTGGAATGGGATCGCGAGGAGGAGGAAATCAAGGCCTTTAAAGAGGCACACATCTACCCCACCATTATTGAGACTGAGTGTGAAGAGGGCTCCATGGTCTGCTGGATGGCCACTCTCCCCATCCATGACTTTGAGGCCACATCTATTGAAGTGCAAGACGATAAAGTTAAAAAACAGGTATCCAAGAAGATACATTTATTTTAAAATGTTTTTTTAACATTGAAAATCTGTTTTTTATTTTTAAATATAATTGTTCTCTTCCTGCAGGATGATGCAGATGAAGGAAATGACTCTGATTAGGCCACTCTGCCAGCAGAAAGAAGATGCATCATCATGTGTTTTTTTTTTTTTTGTTTGTTTTTTTAACTGCTGATACAGACATTTTCACTGGGATTAAATCTTGTTTCTTTTATACAAATGTTATTAACAAGCAAGTAATAAAAGCTTCTGTTCTTTAATGCAACCTGCTTGGTTTCCTAATATTAGTTTACCACTAAAACAACTTTGGATAGCTGGTTTGTTTGATGTTTCTGCAGTAATAACTGGCTGCCTACTCTTGAAAATAGACTCTTAATGCTACAGCGACATTTAAATTGTCAGAAGAATTGTGTACTACTGCATACTCAAATAACAACATCAACTTATGACGTTTCATCTCTTAATAAGTTTAAATCCCACATTTATGACTTTCTCTGATAATAGCAGTGAGCTGTATTTACAGGACTTTGCAAAAGTCTTGCCCCACTCCTCATTTCTTTATATTTTATTTTCAAGAAGAAGTTTTTTTAAAGTGATCTTCAGCAATAATCCTCTGGGCTTTCTGAAGGACTCTAAAAGTTTTTCTTTGGACACTGGTTGCTTTTTCACTCATTGACAGTTCTTTGAAGGAATCTTTTTCAGTTTGTTAAACTATTTAATGATGACCTATGGCTATGTGATTACTTAATGTGGGGAGGTTCAGGAAGAAATGTAAGAGAGCGTTGCAAAGCAAGGACGTGCCAGAAGAAAGATCAACACATCTGTAAAGCAAGCAGTACACAGGGGCGCCAAAACGACCCCAGTGCCTGCCACTACATCACAGAGATGTCCTGTGGTGAGCCTTGAAACAGTGAGTTGTTCTAAACAGATAATTATGAATTTCAAAATCTTATTTGGTTTTCACATGTGCCCATTTTCAGTGATATAACTTTTTCAACCGTCTCTTGATTTTGCCACATTTTTCAAGTAACCTATATTTGACAACAGCATAATAAAACATGAAATTCTGTTTTTGGTGTTCCACCAAAATCTTTAGTGTGCCCCATATGGAGGTGCCCCTGGCAGTATATTTAACATAGTACATCTGTCTTATGTGTCCTTCAGTCCACTGTCAGAAGTATAAGGAAAATCTAATTAATATTATAAAGCAAAAGGTTTTATAAGAGTGCCATATTTCTGGAAGATAGACGAACATCACTGAGAGGTTATGACGCTTCACACTCCATACCAGCTGGTGGCGGTAACGCACCAGTTCCTGCTTTATTACCGGCAGTAAACCTCAAAGAAGAAGCACCATCAAGTAAACATGGCACCGGCCAAAAAGCGCAACGTGAGTTCGGTAAAAACAGCAGAAAAGAGTGCAAAAAAAGCCAAAGTAGATCTCAGCAAAACTGTCGAGCGTATCCTCGAGAGCAGAAAGCATGCCAACGATGTTTTCGACATTCTCGAGAGCCTTCAGGTATAAATTTCCACACCTAAACATCCACGCTGTACTAAAACCTTGCCATTTAGCTAACCTTAGCATGATCACCGCTGGGCAGCTTTCAGTAAGTATACGTGTTTGTTTCCTTCGTGTTTGTGAGCAGGCAGAACAAGAGAAGGAGGTTATCAGCGCAGTCGCTGCGTGCAGCGAGCTGTTCTGTGCGCTGCTGGAGAGGAAGGAGCTGTTCTTGGGAAAGCTCCCTGGAGAGGAGGACGCATTGAGCGGTTAGTATACGATTGTAACCCGATTACCAACAGCAGTTCTGAGGTGGATGTATGCGTGTTGCTCCTGTCGCCATTTACCTGGGTTTGTCTGGTCCAGGGGGCTACAGCGCCGAGGACAAGTACCGGATATTTATGCGACACCGGTACACCAGTTGTGTTGAGATCCTGTTAGAGCACCTCAGCCATGAGCAGTATGACATCAAGGTGAGCTGTCTCTCTGTGACTTCTCCTTCCGTCACACGTTAATTAAACTTAAGAGAAACAAATTAATACATGTCTTCACTTTTTTATCCACCTGACTGTTAGAACGAAAGGCTCACATTAGACATGTTTGCTGGGGGTTCAGTATCTATTTTGCACAGACGTGTTGAAAGTTTCTGTGTTGTACGGGGAGTTATCTTTTACAGTTTTGCATTGTGCAATTGATTACGTTGCTTGCAGTTCTTGGGGACTTGAGGGAGGCAATGATATTCATTTAAATAAGAAAAATACATGATTAGATAACTTTTTGGATACAGGAGAGTGCCATGTGCTGCCTGATGAAATTTGCTGCCGGAGAAGGACTGCATCCTCTTGAGGACTTGGACTGGAGTGAACATTACAGCTTCCCAAGGGAACTGATCCAGGTAGCATGTTGGCTATGATTTCTAGGATTAATAAGTATTAGTAATTTCTGTGTTCTTTTGGGTGACTTAAGTACTTCTTTCAGCTTATTACTCAAGGCAAAAATAGCTTTTCCCGAAAGATACACTTTGTCATTTGTGGCTCCTCCTGATATTTCTTTTTTCTTGTACTGCCAGGCACTGGTGGACAACCTTCTGTCTAAAGCTACAGACAATTCCCTGCTGATCTCCAGGTTCCAGGAGTTTCTCGAGATGGAGGATGTGCGCTATTATGTAATGAGCTCCATCCGGGACAACGTCGGCAAAGTCATGGACAAAAGCAAAGGGGTAGGAAATCATCACCTGTCTGCTGTAGACGTTTAGGTGGATGCTTTCTTTCTGTGTTAAAGACATTATGGGATTTGCTAAATACTGCTTGTTTGTTCCTTCCAGGCTGTGGTGCCTGTATATCAGAACAATGTGTTCACACTCATGTCCAGCATCAGCATGCCAAACCAGGAGTCAGAGCTGACCAATTTTATGGTCAAACAGGAAGGTAATACTTTTTAAGATGTGATAATCACAGTGGGAGTCCCTCTGTCTTTTGTCGTGATGATAAAATGTCACTGCAGAGGGAGAAAATCCAGTTTGGGGACTTTTTTTTTTTTTTATAAGTCAATAATGGCATTTTTTTTCTCAGCCAAGCATGAGGACTGGAAAGCTGCCAAGCTGCATGTAAGTAAAATACTTTAAATCAAATCTTCACATTTCTGTTTGCCAACAAAAAGGTTTTCTGAATGCTATTAGATCTTCTGCCACACAGGAACATAAGCGTGTCTTTGAGAGGATGTGGCTTGGCTTTCTGAAGTATAAGGTAAGTAGATTAGACCAACAGTCTCTTCTCTGTTTTGTGCTCTGTGATATGTCTCATTAATGTTTGATGTCTGTATTGTAGTTGCCAAACAGCATGTATAAAAAGGTCCTGGTGATACTACATGACTCCATTCTGCCGTATATGAGCAAACCCACGCTCATGATCGACTTCTTGACTGCTGCCTATGAAATTGGTAAGTTATGTGTGTGCTCGTGGCTCTATGGTGACGGTACTTCACCATGAGGTCGACTGACATCTGTAACTTTTAAGGTATTTTCACATCTGGTCTGTGATAGTTTTAGAAGTCTGAACTGTAGTGATAGTGACTGTGTTTGAAATATAAAAGAATCCTAAAATTTAAATATTTTGAATTAAATAATTAATTTGGTACAAACACAACAAAAATGCTACAGTACATTGTCTACAGCATAAATGTAAATGCTCCATAAAAAACACAGGAAGATTTCATTATTAGAGTTACAGTGAAGCGATTCTTTAGCTTTGTTAGTTTTAGATTGATTAATGAGAATTTAACAGTGTTTTGTTGTTTTACTTACTTCAACTGGGATTATATCTGCTTGTGCATGGACATCAGCGAACACTAGGGGGAAGTAGTTGTTAGAATATTATTTTTCCAGTTCACTATAGTGACCTCTATAGTGAAATGCCCTCTGACCAAATTTATTGCACTCGGACCCAAGCCTAACCTCACGCAGAGTATAACGCGTCTGCGTCACCTGACTCGTGTATCTGTTTGTCTAGCTATCCTATGAACATGAAAAATATTTGAGAGCTTTGTGGATTCAAGTTGTTTTTATGTGACATGCTTTTTGGCGGGGCTGTGCAGTATGTACACTTTCCATACTGTAATTTTTTTTAAATGAACTTGAACAGCAGTTCTCCAAGCACTCTGAAGGTCTTTCAAAGTTTTTCTTTAGTCACTGACTGCTTTTTAACCTTTTTCAGTCCAGTCCATGTGCCTAATCATTTACAGAGGAATAACCAGTGTTGGGAAGGTTACTTTTAAAATGTATTCCATTACAGAATACAGAATACATGCCCCAAAATGTATTCTGTAACGTATTCCGTTACGTTACTCAATGACAGTAACGTATTCTGAATACTTTGGATTACTTAATATATTATCATGCTTTTTACAACAACGTGAATGTACTATTGCTGTGTGATTTATTACTATTACTGAAGGTCCGCGACTCCAAACTGTAGTAAAGGGACCTCTGACTAATACGGCGGGGTCCCTGTCAGCTCGTAGCCGAAAAATAGCTTTACTTTGTTGTCTGGGTCAACTTTTCTTATGAGAGACAGAGAGAGGCGTTGAAAGACTGCTCCAACGGAACTTATTGTTTCGGAGGAAAACACGAACACGGTGTACAGTCGAGTCTTAATAGCTTACTTACAACTGGGCTCGTCAGGCACTCTTCTTGGCTGCAGTGGTTATTATTATATTTACATGCTTCCAGCTCCCGTTTTTCCTCGATGACACTCGTACCTTTCCACTCCCCTTTTTCTCCCTCCTCGCTCACAGACACATAACGTGTATGGCAGTCCATTCTCCTGCAGCACGGACTACACTGCCCATGATGCTACATTCTTTAGAGCTATACTTGTAGCATTCTGCCTGTTAGCTTAGCACAACAATAACAACAACAACAACAACAACGAAAAGGCGCTCTGTCACCCAGGAAACACACAGTCGCAGAGAGAGAGAGAGCGTCGCCCTGTAACCATGGCAACCGTAACGCTGCTGCCTGGAACAACAGAACGTAGCTGTCAAACAAAACCCAAACAGTCCTGACCCGCGACAAAATGAAACAGGAAAGTACCCCAGTGTATTCCATTTATTTCAACAAAGTAACTGTATTCTGAATACCACCTTTTTAAACGGTAACTGTAACGGAATACAGTTACTCATATTTTGTATTTTAAATACGTAACGGCGGTACATGTATTCCGTTACTCCCCAACACTGGGAATAACAAACAACTTGGCAAAGAACCTGTTTTAAATTGTCTCTCTGCACTTTGTTATTAGCACCATGGTCACAAAAATAAATCATTTGTTGTTTTTTTTGTTTTTTGTTTTTCATTTTTGTAGCTGAATCTTAGAAAAATTCCATCAAAATGCTTTTAGCTGAAAACATGGCATATGTCAGCATAGCATGCAGTGTGTTCTTAAAAAATATTCAAGGAAACTGGACAAATGGAGGACAAAACAAGACATGGCAGGCTTAAACACCTATCCATGGCAAATGAACAGCATCTGAAAATCATGTCCTTAAGAAATAGGAAAAAAGAGAGGATGCAACAAAGACTTGACACAGAACCCAAGAGTCTCAGTGACATACGAGGACTTTCAGGAAGCCGTTTTTAAGGAAGCAAAACAAGGAGAAAAGGTTGAAGTATACTAAATTACACAAGAACTGGACTGAACGTCAATGTCAACAAATTTTATGAAGTAATGAATACAAGTTTTATTTCAAATAATTGTCAATGCGTATGGATGAGGTGAGTGTCTACATCTGTAAAGCACGGTGGAGGCTCTGTCATGGTTTGGTGTTGAGAATCTTGATAGAATTATGAGCACAAAAGTACCATCAGATGTTCAAAAATACTATTTCAGAATGTGAAAGGTGGAAAAACAACACTTTCATATGTTCATCTACAGCTTTGCTATAAAGTGATGGTAATCAGCAGGTTCTTGTCTTCATCGAACAGGTGGGGCAATCAGCCTGCTAGCACTCAATGGCCTTTTTGTCCTCATACATCAACACAACCTGTGAGTGAAAAGCACATTTTTTTTTGTCTCTTTTACTAGATCAGATTATTTACAGTAAAATGGGAGACATTTGATCACATAAATCAAAACCACGTGTTGTGTGTTTGCAGAGATTATCCTGATTTCTACAAGAAGTTGTATAATCTACTTGAGCCTTCTGTTTTTCATGTGAAGTACAGAGCACGCTTTTTCCATTTAGCCAATGTCTTCCTTAGCTCCAGGTAAGAATTCAGTCACATATTTCAAAATCCTTTTTTATTCATTTATAAATCAGATTCTGTAAAATGTTGGAACATTTAAAAAAAAAAGAAAAAAGAATTCACTGACTTTTGAGTCTCATAAATCGATATTTTATTCACAATAGAACATAGCAAACAGTTTTAAGATTTTCTATGAAAAAAATTTAGAATTTAATGGCAGCACATCTCAAAGTTGGGACTGAGGGGAAAAAGGGTGGAAAAATAAGTGGTATTAAAAAGAAATTGCTGAAGGAATATTTTGTAACTAATTAGGATAACTGGCAACAGGTCAGTAACATGATGGGATATATAAAGAGGATCTTAGAGAGGCAGAGTTTCTCAGAACAAATTTGCAAAAACAGAGTCTTTAAATTTTACAGCAATTTCAGAATCATGTTCCTTGACATACAGTTGTAGGCTACAATACATAAAATAAAAAGATTCGGAGAATCTGGAGAAATCTCACGCTGAAGTCAATACTGGATAACCATGATCCTTGAGCCTGTCATGGAAGTGTAAAGTGTAAAGTAAAAAGTGTAAAAGTAAAGTGTAAAGTGTGCGTGTTAGTCCCCATAGGGAAATAGTTCCTCTGCATTTAACCCATTCACCCAGTGAAGCAGTGGGCAGCCACCAGTGCAGCGCCCGGGGAGCAGTGTGTAGGGACGGTACCTTTCTCAGGGGTACCTCAGGGTAGCTGTTCAGTTGAGTCGAACCCCGGACCTTCCGATCATGGGAAATCCCTGCATGAGCTTAGGTGCAAATCCAGAAATCATTGTCTATGAACATTGTTCACTGTGTCGCTCACAATTGCAGGTTAAAGCTCTGTCATACAAAGAAGAAGTCGTATGTGAACATGATCCAATAAAGCCACCATCTTCTCTTGGCCAAAGCTCATTTAAAATGGACTGAGGCAAAGTGGAAAACTGTTTTGTTGGACATGGACACCACATCCTCCGGATTACAGAGGAGAGGGACCATTCAGGTTTTTTTAGCTCTTTGTTTAGTCCCTGATGGTATGAAGGTGCATTGGTGCCTATGGAGTCATCACTGCTGAGAGCAGCGTGTGCTCTCATCCAGATTAAGTCTTTTCCAATTAAAGGCCTTGCATTTTTTTACCAAGACAACGCTAAACTCCATATTGGAGATGTTACAGAAGCGTGGCTTCACTGTTGAAAAGTCACGGCGCTGCACCAGCAGTTAGCTGTTAGAATCCTGTATCAGAAACTTATACCAGCCGCTGCTCTCCTCAGTTCCCAGATGTTTAAAAGAAAGATGATACTACGCCCTGTCCAGACTTTTTTGAAATGTTTTCCTTTTACTCAGTTTAAACATTTATTATGTTTTCTATGTTCTATTGTGAGTTTATCAAATCTGTAAATTATTGCATTCAGGTTTTTACTCTTTACACAGCATGAATGTTGTTTTGTGGGTGACCTGCTGTTATTTTTATGAGCTTTGGCTGAACTATTTAAGCTGCTAAACAGACCAAATATAAGCGTCCTACTACTTAAATAATGAGCATGAAAGCTCAGGATCTACATTGCTAAAATGCATGTTCTGTTTTTGGTTTCCTTCAGTCACTTGCCAGTTTACTTAGTGGCTGCATTTGCCAAACGTCTGGCTCGCCTGGCTCTCACGGCACCGCCTACAGCCCTTCTCATAGTGCTGCCCTTCATCTACAACCTGATCCGTCGCCACCCGTCCTGCAGAGTCCTCATTCACAAGCCCAGCGCAGAAGATGGTGAGTTTCAGACTTTTGTAGTTGGGATCGGTGTGTTAACAGTCTATGAATTGTCTGTAGGATATGTGATAAATGTTTGCTTTTGTGTGGTGACAGAACTTTTTGAGGATCCTTATCTGACGGATGAAGAGGATCCTGCTCAGTGCCGTGCCTTAGAAAGCAGCTTGTGGGAAATTAAGGTGTGCAGGCAATAACTTTAGATTCCCAAATGAATTACCTCTGTCGCTGATGACAACTGACTTTTGAGTTTTGATATTTCTCATTTTTTTCTCTTTGGCGAAAACATGTTGAAGAGATGTCACAAACGATTGAAAGTCCAATTTAAGTGGAGGAGTCACTAAAATGACACATTTTCCTGTCGTCTTTTCTATAGTCGCTGCAAAAGCATTACCATCCAGATGTGGCTAAAGCTGCACTGCTGATCAACACACCTTTGTCAGAACAGGAGGATGACATCAGTGAGACACTAGAGGTCACAACGTATGAGGTGACGCTTCAAGAATTAGTTTTCCTCTTATTTCTGGTCAAATTAAATTTGGTTTAGATGAATAAGTTATTTCATTTTCTTTTTCACAGCTGATGGAAAAAGACCTGAAGCAACCCGAGATCAAGAGCGTCCCACTGGAATTTGAAACTGCCACACGGTTACTAAAAGGAGGGGGAGACGTGTTAGGACAGCACTTCTGTCTGGCATAAAATGAGTCAAAACAACGGACCACGTTTGCCTTGTTAGAACCTTTTTACACTCGTTCATCTTTTATCTCAAGTGCTTTTCAGAAAGTGTTGCCCAAATCTTCTCCATGAAAATTAGATGCTTTTTTGCTTTTTTAAATTCTATATTACTGTCCTCGATGTGTGACTGTTGTATGCCAATAAAAACATTTTCTAGAACTGATGGTCTTTGAAGGCATTGTTACTTGAAATCAATTATACACAATTTCAAGAATTCAAAGAAAGAATGTAAACAGGAAATTGTTGGTAAATGTTAAGCTATGCTAAAACTCAGGTTTTCTGCTTCCAGTTAAACAACAAAGTCATTCAGTGCGTATTTTCACTTAATGTGGCTGCATTTTGGTCCTCCAAAATCAGGCAGGAGATGCTCAATTTGTTATACTGTCCTGAGCAAAAATCTCGTCACCCCTCGTTATCTTTGGACAGTGGTTGTTTCTTTGCTCCGGTCCTTGTACCTGACCATTTTCAGAGGAACAGTTTTTTTTCTTAAGCCACTTATCACTGCCCTTGTTTTATGAATCATAACACATAAATTTTTTTTAGTTGAATATTTGAAAAAAAACCCAAAGGAAATGTTATGATGATTTGCATCAGCAAGGTGTTCTTAAAGAGCTATTAGCCAAAAAACTTGGTATATCTCAGCATGGTGTGTAGTGTCAGGCCTAAAAAACGTATTTACAGCAGATGAACGGTCTTAAAGTCATTACTGTTGAAAATGGCAAAGCATCCAGCAAAGACATGATACAAAAGCTGAGAGATGCATGTGGCCCTTCAGTTGATGTGTCTAATGTTCATTGAAGTCTCATCAGAAATGGTCTTAGTGGAAGGGTGGCTGTGAAGAAGCCATTCATAATGCAGGGGAGTGGGGAGAAGAAGCTGAAGTATGCCAAATTTCACCTGATCTGGACTAAAAATCAATAGCAAGAAGCATTGAGAATCTATATTTAAAGTTTTTACTTCAAATCCCCATTGTGTCATGACAGAGGTACAATAGTGGGGGTCTATAGGCATGGTTAAAACATGGTAGAGGCGCTGTCATGGTTTGGGGCTGCCGACAGTGGTGTTGGCGATCACGTCAAAATTGATACATTCAGACCTGGATCCTACATGCAAAACCAGCTGGGGAAAGCTGGGAAAAAAAGCACACAATGGAATACTATCAGTCATGAATTGGTCTCCACAGAGCACGAACCTCACATTATTGAAGCAGTGTGGGATCATCTTGACAGAGAATAGAGCAAAAGCCATCCAACATCCAAAGAAGAGATGTGAATTTCCTCAAGAAACCTGGAGAGCTATTCCCGAAAACGACTTAAAGAAAAGAAGAACCCATATGGAAAAGAAATAGTAAAAACATATACGAGTTACTCATGAAAGTGGCCACTTTCTCATTACTTTCATATATTTTTTTAGTAAGTATACAAAACATACAAGTTTCATTATATAATTTTTCAAGGGATCTTATATGTGTTTTCACTCTTGTATGCTTTTCATACAAGTGTCATACAAGACAGATAAAAACCTTATAAGATTTATATATATCTTTTCCATATGGGAAGAAAGCTGCCTTAGAGAGTTTAGGCTGTTTGAAGAATAAATGTTGTCCATATGTTTGAGTTATATACTTTGTTTTTATTTCCATTGTACATGTTTCCTAATTTCTTAGCAAAATATAAAGAAATTAAGGAGTACTCAAAACGTTTGCACAGTTCTGTGTGTCATATCTTAAACCTACATTAAAACATCACAGTTAATTACACTGCAAGGATACAGCCAGGCCTTATCGAGGGTGTTCTCCCCTCATACAGGTGAGGTTAAGGTTTGCCTTAGATGATCTTTTTCCGTCTGCTGTTCATATTTCATGCTCTTGTTAAGTTTGCCATATGGGCACACAGCAGGCCGCCTTGGGTACAAGAGCGCTGTGAGAGAAAGATTCTGAATCATAACTGAATTCTGTTTCAAAAGAACAAGTCATATGAGGGAGAAGCGCTCCAAAAATGTACTGAGACACACGCCACATGCAACAAACCATGGAAGCTACGGAGTCCGCAGTAAATCCCTACAGTTTTGAAGATTAGAAAATCTATTTATAATTTTTGTAGGCTTCGCTTATGGTGAACTACAAGATGGGCATGATACTACCCAGCCAAACACGATCTTTGTGAAGAGGATGAGAGAAGCTGAAGACCATTTGTTAAATGGGTAAGAACTATGAAATACAGTCCTTGCAGAAGTTTTAAAGCATCATAGATGAAGGCGTTTGCAGTTTTTATGATGCAGCATTATATCTATTAGTCCATAATATTTGCAAACACATTTTTTTCAGCTCCTGAACAGTTGTGTACAACGCTAACACTTAACAGCCATTCACAGCTAACTTAATAAAATATAATTTCAAACAATGCAATGAATCCACTTCTAAATTCAGTTTCTAGTTCATTTGTCTTCTTTAAATGAGCTCTTATTACTTGTGTGTAAACAGTGAAGAGCTATTTGCTCAGAATCAATATGAGCTAAGTACATTGCCTCACCACAGTAATAAACTTAAATCTTTAGAGAAAGGGGATGGTTTTGAATTTAAAAAAAAATACTGTAATGGAATTAATTAAAATAATGGATTTATAGATTATTTAATATATAAATAAAAATGATCAGGCCTGGATAATGTCACTCTCTCTGCCTTTGATAAATCTGCGACAGAGATGCTTTGGCTCTCAGAGGTGGTTCATAGAGGTCTTTGAAGGGTGGGATGCTTTGCATAAATCTGTAAGACTCCTGAGCTCTGTGTGCTGCTGCTGTTGTTGTTGTTGTCTGTCCTCCTCCTCCTCCACAATCCCCTGCAAGGAAGTAAAAGCTGTCCAAGGTGAGTCAGCACAGAGAATCTGTTCAAGCATTTGGCCGAGGTTAGAGAAACAATGGAAGAAGAAGAAGAAGAAGAAGAGGCCAGTTATTATTCTTTTTTGTCTTTGGTCATTAGTTTTTAACACAATGGCATTCATTTATTTTAAAAAAGCCACTTTTTGAATGAATGAATCAAAAAGGAAAAGCAAAAAGGAAAAAAAAGAAGGAATCTGATCTTGTTAGTATTAAAAAAACACAAATGAAAAAACAGACAGTCAGACATTGGAGCATTTGTTAGTGTAGATTAGGTAGAGTCCAATAAGTCAAATCCCCTGAGGTGCAAGCATCATTAACCGTCTCTACCCTGCATGTATCTGTGCTCTGTATGGTTAGTGTGAATGCAACACTCCAGTGTGGAAGTCAGTGTCTGTTTGACCAAACGCACAAAGCATGTCAACATAGATGGAGATTTAGTATCAATTAATATGAGCTGTTGTATTTTCCATGCCCCCCTCCACCATACCCTCCACACACTCACACACCCCTTCACTGTGTGTCTGTGCACTAATCCTCTCTTATGTAACCGAATGAAGCTCTCTCTCAGTGATAACACACACGCACACGCACATGGACACACACATGAACATACTAGTCAGTGCTTACATGTATATGTGGACGAACTTGTGCGGGTGGCAACGGAGTTCAACTGGAATAATGATTCATCGTTTAAAAATGTGGCTTTTACTCTCAAGGACTGAATGTGTTTCTCAAAATGAAAAAACAAGTTGCGTGTTGATTTTTTTAATGAAAGAAGATGAAGGATTTGTACAGTAAGTGTCAAAAGCTCTTTATTAGTGCATTAGTGCTTTTTCTCAGCAGCAGACCTTTCGTTTTTAGCTTATGCACTGCAACAATTTGAATTTTGCATTGAGAAAACAATAATTATGAATTATAATGAAATATTTGAAATGCTTTTTGTTCATGATGTACAGTTATTTGTCATTTTAATATCGATCAAACACACTATATGTTATTGTTTGTTTGGAAACATGGTGATTAGATGGATAGGTTTTTGAACTACTAAAGAATGCACATAAATATGCTCTATTTTCAGGTGAAGTTTAGTGAAACTAAAATATAAATCTGAACCAGACACAAAGTACAAAGGTAGCTCAAAATCCTTAAGTATTCAACTTTAATAAATGACACCTATTGATGCTGGTCAAAAAGCAATAGTTCTTGATTATTCAATGATGCGTACATGCTTCTCTTTGTATATATGCTGATGGCACTGTTCCAGCATTGCACCGTCAGTGTGTGTGCGTGCAGAATATGAGGTTTGCATCATAGATTCACTATGTAACCTGCAGACTGGTGTTGCAGGTGATAATGCGGGATCACAAGTCCAGTGCTAATGTGGAGAACCTGCTGAGGGAGTCTCAGAGGGAGTTACAGTGGATCCAGAGACAGCTCGCCATGATTGCTGCCAGAAACTTGCACCATCACCACCTGCAGAGCAAGGGCAAGGTAACATCATACTATAGGCCTTAGACACACTACTGCTTTTATAGCTAAGATAAACTTTAGTGTGGAAACATTAGTGTTGACCTTGGTGTAGGATAAATGGCATTTACTAGTAGCTGATAAAATTTTAACTTGTGATTTGAAGTCAGTTTTAAGTAATATTTGGTAGTGATCTTATAAGATAGGATTAAACTGTATAAATTAATATACTCTCACTGGGCATTTCATCAGGTACATCTTGCCAGTATTTGGTCAGATCCTCTTTTGCTGGCTTAAATCTCCACCACATCCTAAAGGTGCTCCCCTGAACTGAGATCTGGTGACTGTAGATACAGTGAACTTACTGCCATGTTGCAGTGCAAACTTTTAACTGTGCAGACTTTATTCAGACAGTAAGCCATGCATTCAATGTTAAAATGTTAAATGCCTACATGGGAGTCTTCATTTATTGCGAGCACTGAGATTTGAGTGCAAAGAGTTGCATCTCTTGATTATCTTGTCACTGCTTACATCTCTTTCTTTTTGTGCTTTATTTGATCCCAACAAATGTACACCTGTCAGCAACATTAAAACAATTGTAAAGGTTTTAACAGCAGCAGACATACTACTGTGTGATTCGGGCACTTTGAATTGAATCCCCTTGTCCTAAAGAAAAATTATTGATCTATCAGGTAAACCACTTGTCCTCTAGAGGATCACTGGTGATTCTAAGTCACTGACAATTATGTCTCAGAGAAGACAGCATGCTTCTGAAAACACAATGGCACAAACCTGCCATTCTCATCTCCAGCTCCATATTTTTATATGTCCACACACACACACACACACACACACACACACACACACACACACACACACACACACACACACACACACACACACACACACACGTGTGTGTGATCAAATCAAATCAAATCAAATCACTTTTATTGTCACATATATATTATAGTATAGTATACTGGTACCACTGGTACAGTACATGCGAGTGGTGTGATGTGTGTGTGTTTCCATATATATTTGGAAACACACACACACACACACACACACACACACACACACACACACACACACACACACACACACACACACACATATATATGTGTGTGTGTGTGTGTGTGTGTGTGTGTGTGTGTGTGTGTGTGTGTGTGTGACAGGAGATAATGATAATGAAAAGCATAATTACCCTGTTTTGAAGTACTTGAATTACAGTTTGCCTTCAGTTATTTGCATATTTAAAGGAGCCAGTCTGTCCAATCCAGTTTCCATCTTTTCCTCATTCCCAGCCTCACAGGGCGTCATGTCATGGCTGGAAACCAGTTCACTGCAAGAGTAAATGTGCCTACAGTAAAGATGAGAACAGACAGCAAGCACGTGTTGCTAAGCAACAGCGTGGAGCAGTGCGTACATCCCACTTTCACCTCTCCTTCCTGTCTTTCTGTCCTGTCCTCTGTCCCATGTGTCTCTTTCATTCTGTCCTCCCCTCCGTACTCTTTGCTCTGTCCCAGCTAAACCGAGAACTAGTACTACATAATACATTGAGTGCCTGGTGCTGATGTAACCTCACTAAAACCTAATTTAATTTGAGCCCTCTCTCAGGGATTTAGAGGAGGTGAAAAGAGCAAATAGGATGCAAGGTAGGACTGGGACCAGGAACATGACAGTGTAGATTTTAATCCTAGAGAAAAGTTCCAAACCTTAAAATGCTATAGGTAGACATGGATGAAACAGAGTGGAGTCGAGGGTATAGTCTGAGTTTTTAACAAGGTGTTGATTCTGAGGCATAAAGGTCTACTTCTGTATTGTTTGTTTGTAGAAGTGGCTACTTCCAAATAAAGTCTGACTACTTGGAAGTCAGACTTTCTTGTAATGTTTTAAGTTGTCTTGAGCAATAGTTCTCAAGGTTTTATGAAGGTCTTTCAAAGTTTCTGTTTGGACATAGGAGGCTTTTTCTCTCATTTACAGCCCACTTCTTGTACTTGACCAGTGTTAGGGGTTTTTGTCTTTGTTTGTTAAGCCACTTAACACTGACTTATGAATCATTCAAGCATAAAAAGGGACCTATCTCAAGGGATGAACCAGTGATATGGCTACAGATAACAAACATTTTAGCAAAAAAATGATTTCTCTTGTTACAGACCCCCTTTCTTTCTTCCCATTTCTTTATCTAAATCTGTGAGAAATGCCAAAGATAACAGTTTGGCTGTAAAGAAGCCTTTCTGAACAAAGGGAAGCAGGGAGAAAAGGCTGAGGCATGCAAAATTACATAAGAACACACAGAGTCATGAATCCAGATTTTACAGTTTTTTCTGATGGCTTGAGCACATTTTTTGTAACTATTGGCTATTTTTGCAAAACTCTACACACAAATAAGAAAACCTGTCACCCAATCAGCAAAACATTGTAGTTTTCTTGTAAAAGCGAATAACCCTTGCTTAACTCTCCACACCTTTGTAAAAATTGTATTTTTGTATCCAACAGTTAACACAAGCCATCATATTAATAAGCACACAATGCACCAACTACACACTGATGGTATGAATAAAAAACACATCTGGCTTTTGCTTTCTCTGTGCACAAGGTAGGCTATGTCAGTTTGAGCTCATACTTTTGTCATAGATCCGTAAGCATAGAGGGATCCAAACTTCAAGTACTGGTGTTTACAGTTTTTTCTGATTGCTTAAGCACATTTTTTGTAACTATTGGCTAATTTTGCAAAACTCTTCACACAAATAAGAAAACCTGTCACCCAATAATCAAAACATTGTAGTTCTCTTGCAAAAGCAAACACAGCTAGATTAACTCTTCACACCTTCGTAAAAATGGTGTTTCCGTATCAAACAGTACACACAAGCCATCATCTACTAAGCACACAATGCGCCAACTGCACACTGATGGTATGAATACAAAACACATCTGGCTTTTGCTTTCTCTGTGCACAAGGTAGGCTATGTCAGTTTGAGCTCATACTTCTGTCATAGATCCATAAGCATAGAGGGATCCAAACTTCAAGTACTGGTGTTTAGTCAAACACATCAAAACAAACACAAGTGTTTATTTCCAAGTATAGGATTATTTGCAATCGCCATAATGACTATATGGGTTACTTGGTCTGCAGTGAACATGCTTCCTCTGCCCCCAGCATCTGGTCATCTAGCAATTCTGTAAAGTAACAATTTCAGTATTTTTACATCAATGGTATTGGTGTGTTTCTCATTGGCATATGGCAGTGCTACAAATCTTTGTGCGAAGTGACTGTACTAACCGATTCTCATTTCAAGATGTCCTTATGGTGCTTGCTACAGTGTAGCGGCTCGAGTTAGGCTGGACCCGTTGGCCAGCTTCCCTCAGGGTCATTCCACGGTTGATTACATGGTCCACTATTGTAGCTCTGATGTCATCAGCAATTCTATTTCTTACTCTTCCTACCCTTCCTCTCCCCCCTCCTCATCTTCCTCTCCCCCCTCCTCGTCTTCCTCTTGCTCCTCCTTGTCCTTGTCGTCCTCTTCATCCTACTTCTCCACGTCCTCTTCCTCGGCCTCCTCTACTTCTCACTCTTTCTGCTCCCTCCATTGTACTCCACACACAGCTTACCTGTATTATAGTGCTTAGGCTGATTGCAAAGTGAACTAATTATCTAAAAAAGTTTTCACATGTGACAGTGTGCCAGACAGTTGGCAAAATAGTGTAAATAATGGCCTTAAATGTGTATAATAATAATGGAGTGGATTTATATAGCGCTTTTCAAGGCACCCAAAGCGCTTTACAATGCCATTATTCATTCACTCTCGCATTCACACACTGGTGGAGGCAAGCTACAGTTGTAGCCACAGCTGCCCTGGGACAGACTGACAGAAGCGAGGCTGCCATATCGCGCCATCGGCCCCTCTGGCCAACATTAGTAGGCGGTAGAGTTTATAGTTCTGCAAAAAGAGTGCTGTGCAGTGGATTGTAGCTACAGGTTTGCAAAGTGTGTGTTACAAAATGGCAAACTGAGTGCAAAGCAGTGTTTGTGCTTTTAGTTTTGCAAACTCAGTGAGTGGTTTTGCTATAAGTATTAATAGTTTTAGAAATTGTGCTATAAGAATCACAGTTAGGGTTTAAGCATTCAGTAAAAACTGTAAATCTAAGGTTTGAATCATCATTGATATGTGCAGAGGACGTCAGGAGAGAACTACAACAGTGAGTGTCTATCTGTAACATATGGCGGATGCTCTACCATGGTTTGGGACTGCTTTTCAGCTTGGAGATCTTGTTAAAATTGATGGAATTATTGATATAGGAAAGTACCATCAAATTTTGATCCATCATGTAATACCTGTCTTGAAAGCATCTCATTGTTAATGGCTTCATTTTTCAGCGTTACAGTATTCCCAAACACATACCTAATGCAGTAAAAGCATACCTGGATATAAAAACATACAGAACACTATGAGTGATGGATGGGCCTCCTGAGAGCGCAGACCTCAGCATTATTGAAGCATCTCGACAGATAAAGGAGCAAAAACAAACTAAAACAACCAACTTAACACAAAAACAAACAAAAAACACCCAAAGAACAACTTTAAATGAAGTTCAAGAAGCAGGAGGAACTATATAATCTTATGACTGCTTGAAGATATCACAGGAAAGCTCTCCTAAGAGAGTTCAGACTGTCTTGAAGAATAATCAGAATCAGAATACTTTATTAATCCCGAAGGAAATTATAGGTTACAGGATGCAGCACTCTAATGGCGGATGCGCACTTACAAAGGAACCTAAATACTGAATATTGACTTTCAAGCTCATTAGAATGGTACAAACTCTGTTTTTGCCTTATATAATGCATTTCCATGTGAGTTTCCACACACCTTTCAATAAATTGCTGCACATATTTCCCATTTTCCTACAACATTATAAAGAAATGTGGGGTGGCTCAGTACTTTTACACAGTGTTGTATGTTTCAGCAAAAACTCTTCATTTCTGGAAACATGTACGTATCAAGTGAGAAAAGCAGACATCATTACCTAACATCAAGATTATCTAAGATTATTTAGCAAATTACAGAAGACAACTTCTGAACTCAAAATATGAGCCTCACTTCACCTGCGAGGTCAGGTGAAGTGGACGATGTATGATGTAATGCCGTGCATGCCCCTCCAACACATCCCTCCTTTTTTCGCGTGCGTGACGTTGATGTTTGGTCAATTGAACACATCCTTTGGATGACAGACGTAGTAAGAGAGAAAGGTACTGACACCAGTAGAAAGGTGGAGGTGGGGGGTGTTTGGCAGCGATGGTGAGAGGGTGCAGGAACTGTTTGGGTGCCAGGAAGGTGGCACTGTTTTTGGTCTCGCTGTTAAGGTGATAATCCAGGCCAGCCACGGGTGTGTGTGGACTAGGCAAGCTGTTGAAGCTGCAGCACGCACACAGATGCACTAAGACCCCGACACACACACACACACACACACACACACACACACACACACACACACACACACACACACACACACACACACACACACACACACGTGGGTTACGCACAGTGACGTGTCGCCTGCGCCTCCGCTGCCGGTCCGTGGTGTGACGGGAAGAAAAGAGAGACAATTCGGGACAAAAAAGATACTGCGTTTGCAGTAGGGACAGTGTTATTACCGTGGGTCTCTTTGCAAAACCACTGCACGCTAGCATCACTGTGCAAACCTCTCTAAAATAAATAAATAAATAAATGAACAAATAAATAAGTAACTGTATTAAAAATATAAACGGTTCTTCCTCAAAGGAGCAGTGGGCGAATTGTTTCTCTGAAAATCTTGGCTGGATTTCTTCCTTTGCTTCGTCCTTTCTTTCTTTGTTTTTGATCATATGTATCCACCTCAGGCATCAGGCAGCACGGATGCAAGTGTTTCACTTCCTCACCAGATGGCGACATGACAATAAATTTAAATTCCCCCTAGTCAAAAAAAAAAGATTACCTTCGGGGTATCCTGGCAGCTCGGTTGGCTGAGCACACGCCACTTAACCACAGTGCCCTTGGTTCAAGTCCAGCCACCACATGCTGCCTCCCTAATCTATTCTACTGTGTCCCTTTAGCGGGAGTCATCAAACAAAGCAGCAATCCACAGACGTCCCAGAAAATGTGATTCTTATTAAGCAGACTCTTGAAAGCACACAGCATTTGTCTGCGTGCTGATAAAGTTGGTAGCTATTAATTGCTGGAAAATGGGAGTGAAGCTTAACTGTGAGGGGTATAAAGAAGTAAAAAGCCCGTATTACATAATCATATGCTGTAATATCTTAATAGCTACCCACATTATCTGCTTTGGTTAATAAACAGTTCCCCCAGCCTCCAGTTGTTCATTAGTTTTAAATGGATAATGCACTCACTGTGCGTCCATCACCGCTGTTGTCACCGGTATTGTGCAGAAATTAAGCTCCCTGTATTTTTAGGTTTCTGCTGCTTGCCTTCATAGCCTTTAATGAATGTTATTTTGCTATTTTTATTTCCCAGAAATGTGTTCTTGTGCTGTACCATATTGAACATTTTGGCATAGATTACATACCAAGTAAATGCTGGGCCAATATTGTTGATACCGATACTTTTATCTGATAAAGGAAGCTTATGTAGAGAGCAGTGCCTCAGTGTTTATGAGATTAATCATCATCAATTGAGAAATTCTTAACACATTTTAATAACCACTAAATCAGTGAGATTTTCAGTTTCCAAAATACTTAGTTAACACAATACACACCTTTCAGCTTTTCATTATTTAACACAAATCAGTGGCCATCATACTAAACGTGGAGGATAGAAAGAAAGTATCTATCCTGTCACACTAATATCGACCCAATACCAATACCAGTGTTGGTATCAATGCAATAAATATTTGCGTCATTCACCTGCCTACCTTTTTTAGTGCGCTGCTCCTTGGCACTTCATCAGAAAATTATGAACACGGCTCTGTGAAATATGTCATGGAAGTTAAGTATAGCAGTCAGTAAGCTCTACAAATCCCTTTGTAGCAGTTACCTGCTTTACAGACTTGCCTTTGAGCAGTACACACACTACAGCACTCCACAGCTGTGACCTTTACCGATTGCAAACACAAAAAAGGAATATATCCCTTAGATGGAAGTAAAAAACAAACAAAACAAAATTAAAAAGACTCTCGACGGAACATATAAAATCTGAAGTGAAAGTATCTTACATTGTGGGTCACTGAAATCAACAAAGACACACACAACAGCAATATAAACCAACCACACTGCACACAGGTAAGAACCTTGGCCAGTGCATTAAATCAGACTGGAGGCATACACTTCCTCTGAGAGTGGAGTATTGCTGTATTCCCAAAGGTTGTCACGCAGGCGGAGACTGCATGAGTGGAAGTAAAACAGACTGGTTTTATGGGGAACAGGCAGATTTTACTACTTCAGAGCAACTTATGAGATGCTGTGGCAGATTTATACAAACACGAGTAAATTATTATTACTATTTATGTAAAATCATTGAGATATTAAATACAAAAGAAAATTCTCAGATGGTAAAAATCTTATGTATACTGCTGCAAGGTCTTCTCGCTGATTGTTTCTGAGACTGTATTGCGTCTGAATTTTCTCAACTAATTAATTCATCTCATCCCTCTGCCCTCAGTCTGCCGATTTATATGGTATTAATATTGGTAATATTTTCTGTTGTCTTATGGTTATCCATAGCTTGTGCAGAATATTGGATGTACAGCACTGTGCAAAAATCTTGAGCCACCCCTCAGGAGCTGGATTTTCTTGTAATTTTTATTTGTGCTCTTGACCAACAGTTCTCCAGGCCTTTTAAAGATCTGTTAAAGTTTTACTTTGGACATTGGTGGCCTAAATCAAGAGATCAAGGTGAATTGTTAGCTACACCTATACCTTTTACCTAGTCACACATCTGAGTCACTCCTAGTCACCCAGGAGTGACTCAGATGTGTTTTATGGAAAAACATTTTGCCTTTTGCTCATTCTCTCTGAATTAAAGGCAGAGAATGGATAAAATACCAGCTTAGCATCTGGACTTTTTATAATCTTCCTTTAATTGCGCCTTTTCTGGCTCACACTTAGAAGCAAATGCTGTTGGTATTTCCTGTGACCCCAGTGTGCATGAGTGTGCCATTATTCTAAACTCTGACGTAACTGCTGTCAGAGCAGCTTTGCCAGCTTTCTCAGTACAAGGATGACGACTCCTGTGTGGACGGCACAATTGGGCCCTGCCAGACAGGGACTGGTTACAGTGCTTAGATGCACCAAACTCTGTTAAATTAGGAGTCTGATTGTATGGTATCATGTCTCCCTTGGATGTCTTAACTGCCTGTGATTAGAGTTTATGTGTTTGCTCCAGAGTCCAGTCACCCAGATGCTAAAATGTCCAAAATATTTTAAATGAAGCTGAGAAAATATTTTCATTTTGTTGTCAAGTCACTAAAGAGGTTACCTGCCTTTAGCCATATATATTTTTTAGCATGTTAAATCTGGAAACCAGTGGTTCTGTGGTAAATGACTCACAAAATCAGCTCTCATAGGGACGTCAATATGGCCTAATATCTTGCTCTGAACAGCCTGACAGAATGTGTTAGTCTGTCTGTCTGTTTGGAAAACCAACAGCACTGGTTGGCAGGTCCATCTCTCTGTCTGTTCTTGGAAAGATCACCATATTACACTGGTGGATATATGTGTAGGCTCGACTGCTTAGCGGGTCTGGTGTATTAACAGGTGGATCTGGCTGTCTTTCTGTCTACTTGGCACTTCCATCGTACTGGCTTCAGAAGCTTACGCTCTGTGGGTAAACTGTCATCTTGTCTGCAACTTTGTTTTTTCATATGTGCTTTGTGGAGTGTGATGGTTTGGCTTTCCATCAAGGGGATCTGGTTATTGTTTGTATGTGTGCGAGTGTGTGAATTGTTTTGTGTGCCAAAATACCAACTGTTCTGGTAACAAGCAAATTGATATATTAGAATAATATAAACTGAAGTGAGAGCCATCTGTTGGTTGGTCTGTCAGAGATTGGTAAAAAGAAATAATGCTTGATGAGAACAGTGGGCTGACAATTTGACCACAGCTTTAAAGTTCCTTGAGATGGGTTTAGTAACTTAAAAAAAAATTAGATGAAAAGCTAGTATAGGGAGGGAAAAGACAAAAGAGAACAGACTTCAAAGTAATGCAGGCAAAAGCTTTCCTTTGTTTGAGGTGCTAATGTGGTAATACTTGTGTGTCTGGGCAGGCTAAGTGTGCTTTTTCAGGAGGCAAATATGAAAGACTAATGCTTTTTCGGGCATTTCAGATTATACTTCTCTAACATTTTCCTGTAATACTTAAAGTAAGCAGAGTGTAGCACAGCACCAAATCTTTCTTTAGCCTTACGTACAGGGGAATGTTCTGTATATATATCAGAGCAAAATGCATCCTTCTATCTTCGGGGTTGTGTTTAATTCCAGGAGGCACAAATACATTTTTACTGTATCTTAAATCAGATTTTCTCTCACTTCAGCAAAAAAGCTGCCTAATACCTCTGCTATCTACAGTCCCTCTGGTAGCTCCAGCGTGATTGGAAACTTTGAAAAAAGACAGACAGCATAGCAGTTCTATTCCAAAACACGACAGCTATGAATGGAAAAGTGCCACCAAACTGCTCCGATGGATGTCTTTCATGAAAGAAGACTAACTCAGCAGCACAAGGGATGCTTCCAGCCTGCCTGTTGCAGATATGCACTACATTTCCACTGAGAATTTAAGCAAGTGAAATTTTGGATTTTAAAGGCTTTTTTATGCCATCAAGAAAATGTTAAAAAAAATACACTGATGTGCAGACTGAGCTGCAGCAGCTTCATTATCAGACCCACTAATCCCTTTCCTGTCACTGACCATATGGGACTGAAGCAGTAGACTGTTGTAAGAAACACTGTCAATATGGCTTCTCTTTACTGTATATTAATCATGCGAATTGGTTGGTTAAGTAACTTGAATAAAGTGCCAGATGATTTTATGCAGATAATGGTTGCCTTACGTTTCCTGTTAGGTCACCATGAGGTTGCCAGGTTTTGTAGTGAAATATCTCTAGTAAATGTGGCACTGATATCCACATTAATAATATAATGTGATTGTGTGTTTAAATATTATTACAAGGGTGATGACTCCTGTGTGGACAACAGATTGTTTTATACACACCGGAGGATTTCATGACAAAACTTGTCCGCTGCACATCTTCCATGAGATCCACCTGAATTTCACTTTTAAGGTTTTGGGTAATTGCCATTAGACGATAATAGACAGACACTTTCATGTTTCCCTGTGGATAATATGTTTGCTAATATGCACAGGGTCACATTTGATTTAGTTTTTTGGTTTAGGACAGAGGTATCAAACATAAATCCAGGGGGCCAGAATTAGCCTGGCAAAGACTCCAATCGGGACCACTGGATGGCTCTGGAAAATGTGAAATGTGAAGGAGTGCATAGATTTCTAAACTTTTTATAGCTTTTCCCATCGATAAATACTACAGCAAAGTAATTATGTAACAGATAAACAATTAAATGACAGAAAGTTCCTGTTTTTCACTATCTAATATATATATCTATATATATATATATATATATATATATATATATATATATATATATATATATATATATATATATATATATATATATATATATATACACCCAGCATGCCCCTGCGGGCGGTTTTATCCTTCAAGCTTGGGTCCTCTACCAGAGGCCTGGGAGCTTGAGGGTCCTGCACAGTATCTTAGCTGTTCCCAGGATTGCGCTCTTCTGGACAGAGATCTCCGATGTTATTCCCGGGATCTGCTGGAGCCACTCGCCTAGCTTGGGAGTCACCGCACCTAGTGCTCCGATTACCACGGGGACCACCGTTACCTTCACCCTCCACATCCTCTCGAGCTCTTCTCTGAGCCCTTGGTATTTCTCCAGCTTCTCGTGTTCCTTCTTCCTGATATTGCTGTCATTCAGAACCGCTACATCGATCACTACGGCCGTCTTCTTCTGTTTGTCTACCACCACTATGTCCGGTTGGTTAGCCACCACCATTTTGTCCGTCTGTATCTGGACAAATATTTATGTATATATATATATATATATATATATATATATAAAAAAAAAACACCCAGCACGCCCCTGCGGGCGGTTTATCCTTCAAGCTCGGGTCCTCTACCAGAGGCCTGGGAGCTTGAGGGTCCTGCGCAGTATCTTAGCTGTTCCCAGGACTGCGCTCTTCTGGACAGAGATCTCCGATGTTATTCCCGGGATCTGCTGGAGCCACTCGCCTAGCTTGGGAGTCACCGCACCTAGTGCTCCGATTACCACGGGGACCACCGTTACCTTCACCCTCCACATCCTCTCGAGCTCTTCTCTGAGCCCTTGGTATTTCTCCAGCTTCTCGTGTTCCTTCTTCCTGATATTGCTGTCATTCGGAACCGCTACATCGATCACTACGGCCATCTTCTTCTGTTTGTCTACCACCACTATGTCCGGTTGGTTAGCCACCACCATTTTGTCCGTCTGTATCTGGAAGTCCCACAGGATCTTAGCTCGGTCATTCTCCACCACCCTTGGGGGCATCTCCCATTTTGACCTCGGGACTTCCAGGTTATACTCGGCACAGATGTTCCTGTACACTATGCCGGCCACTTGGTTATGGCGTTCCATGTATGCCTTGCCTGCTAGCATCTTGCACCCTGCTGTTATGTGCTGGATTGTCTCTGGGGCATCTTTACACAGCCTGCACCTGGGGTCTTGCCTGGTGTGATAGACCCCAGCCTCTATGGATCTTGTGCTCAGAGCTTGTTCTTGTGCTGCCATGATTAGTGCCTCTGTGCTGTCTTTCAGTCCAGCTTTGTCCAGCCACTGGTAGGATTTCTGGATATCAGCCACCTCCTCTATCTGCCGGTGGTACATACCGTGCAGGGGCCTGTCCTTCCATGATGGTTCCTCGTCTCCCTCCTCTTTCTTGGGTTTCTGCTGCCTGAGGTATTCACTGAGCACTCGGTCAGTTGGGGCCATCTTCCTAATGTATTCTTGGATGTTCGTTGTCTCATCCTGGACTGTGGTGCTGACACTCACCAGTCCCCGGCCCCCTTCCTTCCGCTTAGCGTACAGCCTCAGGGTGCTGGATTTGGGGTGAAACCCTCCATGCATGGTAAGGAGCTTTCTTGTCTTTATGTCAGTGGCTTCTATCTCCTCCTTTGGCCAGCCTATTACCCCAGCAGGGTACCTGATCACGGGCAGGGCGTACGTGTTGATGGCCCGGATCTTGTTCTTACCATTCAGCTGACTCCTCAGGACTTGCCTGACCCTCTGCAGGTACTTGGTGGTTGCAGCTTTTCTAGCGGCCTCTTCATGGTTCCCATTCGCCTGTGGGATCCCCAAGTACTTGTAACTGTCCTCTATGTCTGCAATGTTGCCTTCTGGTAGTTCAATCCCCTCAGTTCTGACTACCTTCCCTCTCTTTGTTACCATCCGACTACACTTCTCCAGTCCGAACGACATTCCAATGTCATTGCTGTATAGCCTGGTAGTGTGGATCAGTGAATCGATGTCTCGTTCACTCTTGGCATACAGCTTGATGTCATCCATGTACAGGAGGTGGCTGACAACTGCTCCGTTCCGTAGTCGGTATCCGTAGCCAGTCTTGTTAATGATCTCACTGAGGGGGTTCAGGCCTATGCAGAACAGCAGTGGGGACAGAGCATCTCCTTGGTAGATCCCGCACTTGATGGTGACTTGTGCTATGGGCTTGGAGTTGGCCTCTAGTGTTGTACGCCACATCCCCATTGAGTTCCTGATGAAGGCTCTTAGGGTCCCATTGATCTTGTACAATTCTAGGCATTCCAGTATCCAGCTGTGGGGCATTGAGTCATAGGCCTGCTATATATATATATATATATATATATATATATATATATATATATATATATATATATATATATATATATGCGCGAGAGGAACTGGCCTGAAAAATAGGATCATGGCCAAGCTTGAAACCTGGATCCCCCGTAGCCGGTTACCAAGATTACAGGAAGTACCTTCAGAAGGTCTGCTAGATGATGTTAATGCAGCACTATGGACGATACCTACAACCACGATTACCGACGCTAACAAGCTGATCTACAATACAGCAACAGCGATCAGTGAGATACTTGGCTACAAGTTGAACAGCCACAAGGGCAGTACCCTCCATGGAGAAGGAGGCTAGAGGGCAAGATCAAAGTAGCACGGAGGGAGGTTAGCCAACTAACGGAGTTGCAGAAAGGTGCGGCAAAGAAGGTGCATAAGAAATACGGCAAACTGTCCATACCTGAGGCCTTGGAAACTGCCAAGCAAAGACTCACAGCCTTGGCCATCCGCTTGAGGAGGTACACCAGAGAGATAGAAGGCAGGAGAATAAACCAGCTGTTCTCCACAGAACCAGCAAAGGTGTACTCTCAGTGGCAAGGGAACAATAAGAGATAAGCATCACCAAGGCTGGAGACGGAGCAATACTGGAAGAGCATATGGGAGAAGGACACAACCCATAACGGCAATGCTTAGTGGCTAGTGGATCTGAGGGCAGACCATAGCGACCTCCCTGAACAGGGTCCAGTAACCATCACAGTGGCAGATATCCAAGAAAGGGTCTCCAGTATGAAGAGTTGGACAGCACCAGGGCCCGACATGGTTCACGCCTACTGGCTAAAGAAGCTGACTGCACTCCACGAGCGTCTGGCAGCACAAATGAACCAGCTGCTAGTTAACGAGAGACACCCGGAATGGCTAACCGAAGGTCGAACGGTCCTGATCCCCAAGGACCCCAAGAAGGGACCGGTCCCATCCAACTACCGACCAATAACCTGCCTCAGTACCACATGGAAGCTCCTGTCAGGCATCATATCGGCTAAGATGAACAAGCACATGGGTCAATACATGAGCGGGGCACAGAAAGGGATTGGCAAGAATACCAGAGGTGCAAAACACCAGCTACTGGTAGACAGAACAGTCAGCCGAGACTGCAAGACCAGACTGACCAACCTGTGTACTGCCTGGATTGATTACAAGAAGGCCTATGACTCAATGCCCCACAGCTGGATACTGGAATGCCTAGAATTGTACAAGATCAATGGGACCCTAAGAGCCTTCATCGGGAACTCAATGGGGATGTGGCGTACAACACTAGAGGCCAACTCCAAGCCCATCGCACAAGTCACCATCAAGTGCGGGATCTACCAAGGAGATGCTCTGTCCCCACTGCTGTTCTGCATAGGCCTGAACCCCCTCAGTGAGATCATTAACAAGACTGGCTACGGATACCGACTACGGAATGGAGCAGTTGTCAGCCACCACCTGTACATGGATGACATCAAGCTGTATGCCAGGAGTGAACGAGACATCGATTCACTGATCCACACTACCAGGCTATACAGCAATGACATTGGAATGTCGTTCGGACTGGAGAAGTGTAGTCGGATGGTAACAAAGAGAGGGAAGGTAGTCAGAACTGAGGGGATTGAACTACCAGAAGGCAACATTGCAGACATAGAGGACAGTTACAAGTACCTGGGGATCCCGCAGGCGAATGGGAACCATGAAGAGGCCGCTAGAAAAGCTGCAACCACCAAGTACCTGCAGAGGGTCAGGCAAGTCCTGAGGAGTCAGCTGAATGGTAAGAACAAGATCCGGGCCATCAACACCTACGCCCTGCCCGTGATCAGGTACCCTGCTGGGGTAATAGGCTGGCCAAAGGAGGAGATAGAAGCCACTGACATCAAGACAAGAAAGCTCCTTACCATGCATGGAGGGTTTCACCCCAAGTCCAGCACCCTGAGGCTGTACGCTAAGCGGAAGGAAGGGGGCCGGGGACTGGTGAGTGTAAGCACCACAGTCCAGGATGAGACAACGAACATCCAAGAATACATTGGGAAGATGGCCCCAACTGACCGAGTGCTCAGTGAATACCTCAGGCAGCAGAAACCCAAGAAAGAGGAGGGAAACGAGGAACCATCATGGAAGGACAGGCCCCTGCACGGTATGTACCACCGGCAGATAGAGGAGGTGGCTGATATCCAGAAATCCTACCAGTGGCTGGACAAAGCTGGACTGAAAGACAGCACAGAGGCACTAATCATGGCAGCACAAGAACAAGCTCTGAGCACAAGATCCATAGAGGCTGGGGTCTATCACACCAGGCAAGACCCCAGGTGCAGGCTGTGTAAAGATGCCCCAGAGACAATCCAGCACATAACAGCAGGGTGCAAGATGCTAGCAGGCAAGGCATACATGGAACGCCATAACCAAGTGGCCGGCATAGTGTACAGGAACATCTGTGCCGAGTATAACCTGGAAGTCCCGAGGTCAAAATGGGAGATGCCCCCAAGGGTGGTGGAGAATGACCGAGCTAAGATCCTGTGGGACTTCCAGATACAGACGGACAAAATGGTGGTGGCTAACCAACCGGACATAGTGGTGGTAGACAAACAGAAGAAGACGGCCGTAGTGATCGATGTAGCGGTTCTGAATGACAGCAATATCAGAAAGAAGGAACACGAGAAGCTGGAGAAATACCAAGGGCTCAGCTCAGAGAAGAGCTCGAGAGGATGTGGAGGGTGAAGGTAACGGTGGTCCCCGTGGTAATCGGAGCACTAGGTGCGGTGACTCCCAAGCTAGGCGAGTGGCTCCAGCAGATCCCGGGAACAACATCGGAGATCTCTGTCCAGAAGAGCGCAATCCTGGGAACAGCTAAGATACTACGCAGGACCCTCAAGCTCCCAGGCCTCTGGTAGAGGACCCGAGCTTGAAGGATAAACCGCCCGCAGGGGCGTGCTGGGTGTTTTTATATAAATGTATATGTATATATATAGGTTGTTGGTGTCATGGAATACACATTTATCCTAACAACCAGTGGTGCCTGGGGCTGACCAACTGGTCCCAGTCTGCCTGAGGCTTTAAACCTCTAAACCTGCATGGCATCATATGAACATGATCACTTGTAACATCTTAGCAGCAGGATAATGTTGGTCTTGAAGGACTGCTTCACAGAAGTGTTAGCCTGGCTCTACCAGCACTATTACAGCTACTACTAAAATGATATTGTATTTAATAATACAGGAATGTTCAACACTGGTTATTCTTATCTTTATTATTTGTCTTGCAGTCCAGATATGATGTTTCATCTCAGCAAGCTACAGGCCACTCCACTGTCTACCACGCAAGCCGCTTTCAACTGCTGGAGGAGAGAAACCGAGCTCTAAAGCTTGAAGTAACCACACTTCGCCAGGAGAAACAGCAGTATAAGAAAGTGGTATGCTTGCTACTTTATGAACCCCAGTTATGTCATTTTCCACAGACATAATTTTTGACACATAATTTCTACATTTGTCTGTCTCTTCTGACAGCGAACGCAGTCATATTTCAAATGATATATATTCTTTTGGCTTGGATATACCAGATGAAATATTACTAAAGGAGCACAGTAGGCTAGCATAATTCAGTGCAAAACAGATAGGCGGGTGGTTGGGTGTGTGTTGTAGATGCGAGTGCCAGTTTGCACTCTGCCTTCATGCATGTATTTGTGTAGTGAAGTCAAGTTAGTGAAGTTGTCTTTTGGAGGCCTCCACCAGGTGGTCCCAGATGGCAAGGTGTTTGAGCTGTTGTCTTGGCAACATGCCCATTAGCAGGAGCGCTGACACACTGACAGAGGGGAACTGACAGAGCGTAGTGGCTGCTGCTGCTATGAGCGGCAATCGTTTGAAATCAGTTCGAGAGTGAAATCTGCAAGCTCCGTTCCTCCTTTGCAGCCTTTTAATTTGTTTTATTTGAATGTGTTTTTCAAGTTAAAATAATAACATCAATTACATAATTTCATATTTGAAAATTTGCCACAACCTGCTGTTAAAGGTTGTGGCCACGATCGAATTGAGACATCTTCTGACAGTTCCTTCCAGACAAAAATTATTAAAGCTAGATACTGTACAAATGACAAAATAACCAAACTTTCTGTCTCCCATCAGTCTTTCTTCCACTGAGAAGTAACGTTATATGTAAAACTTTCTGATAAACTGCTCTCTCTATGTAAACAGAAAACCGTCAAAGCAAAACTTGTCTTTTATTTTTTTTCCCTCCCTAACATTCAAAGTAACCACAACATAAAGCAGTAATGTTGTGTAATTTTGTGTGTGCGTGCTATTTTTAAATACGGGAGATACTGTTAGGAGGCAATCCAGCTGGGTGCCTGACAATCTTTTTGGTGTTGCTGCTGATAGCTTCACTCACACAGTCAGCACTGCACCATGGTCATTCATGCAAAGACAGACTCAGCTATGGATCAAAGAGAAGCTCAGTAATGAGAAAGGGTTCATTTTAGACATTTCCTTAAGCAGATGCACTGTGGCCTTTGTCGGGGCATTAAACGAAACCAAAAAGAGCCTATTTTTGGATAGCCCTTCCATCACTTGTCTTGTTGAGAATGCTGAAAACAGTATGAACAAAGGACTTAATCTGTAACATAATAAAATATAGAGAAACATAACTTAGTATTTGTCCTAATTTGCAGAATGTTTGATTTGCCGGCAACAGAACGCTTACACAAACAAACCCGGGATGGTGAGTGAAGCAATGTTACTTGACAAATAGCAAATCAATAACAGAATAATGTGTACAATGTGCAAAAAAAGGTAAACACATATGGGACAAATGGAAAGCATTTCAACTGCTCTTCCACTTTGTCACAGTCAAAAGATGCCTAATAACAAATTCCAATAAAACACACTTTGATGTAAGATGAGAAGAAATATGGTAGTACACCAGAACTGTTTCCTGGATTTTGAGGTCTGGCATCACACAGTTGCTGGAAATTTCTCAGCTGTGCATTCATGGCAAGAATCTACTCTTCCAACACATCCCAAAGGTGCTCTATTGTACTGAGATCTAAAGACTTTGGAAGTCATTGAGTACAGTGAACTCACTGTAATGTTCAACCAACCAGTTTGAGATCATGTAAGCTTTGTGACATGGTGTGTTATCCCACTGGTAGTAGCCAAGATTGGTATACTGTGGTCACAATGGGATGGGCCATTGATACAAGGCAGGATGGATCCATGCTTTCATGTTATTTACCCTATATTTTTACCCTACCATTGAAATGCTGCAGCAGCAATGACCAAGGAGGGGCACCTGGTGTGGTATTCTGCTGCTGAAGCCCTTCTGCTTGTAGGTTTGGTTTAGAGATTTGTTCTGCATACCTTGGTTATAATGAGTGGTTATTTGAATTATTGTTTCCTTCCTGTCAGCTGGAAGCAGTCTGGCTTCTCTCCTAGCATCAACAAGGCATGTTCACCTGGAGAACTGGCTCACACTGGATACATTCTCTTTTTCAGACCATTTTCTGTAAACCCAACAGTTGCTTGTTTTTCAGAAATCTCAGTAGATCAGGAGTTTCTTACTTAAATTCTTTCTTCCCCATTCTGATGCTGGGTTTGAACTTGAATAGGTCATCTCGACGATGTCTGCATACCTAAATGCATAAAGTATATAATCACATATTCCCAAGGTAACAATAGCATACAATTTACTTCGGATTATAATAAACTGAGAAAATATTTACATTTTTTTTAACATTTTAAATTATTTTTATTTGGGCCAGCATGGCTTCATGGGTCTTTTTGGTGTGGAGTCAGTCTGTTACTACATGAAGACTCAGGACTAATAGGGAGAGCTTAAATGCTCATGTTGGGTCAGTATTAACTGGATGAGAAAAAGGAAACAGTTTGCTAACATGTTTGCCCCATGTCAATTTAAAAAGGTGCTAATATATTATAGGGAGGTGTGAGACCAGGGTACCAGGAAGTTATATAAGCTACTATTTCAAAGTTTTTAATTGAATCTTTGCTGTGATGCTGAAACTTAATTTCATTGCCTGCTTATTAGTTATATTCCCATGTGTCTGCTTTTTCTTGAATTTAATTGGTTATTTTGCTTCCTAAATGGCAAGAGGAAACACTGCGAAGATGGAAGAAGGAAGAAAAAAAAGGGCTTTTGACCTGTTGCCTGGAAACAATCTGTGATGGACAGTTGGAGAAAGGTTCCCTCGGTGAGGAATGACCTTCTGTCTGTTGTGTGGCTGCTGCTAAAAGGCCACAGCTGTCTCCCTGGACACCATCCCTATGGCAACAATTGTGTACTGCTAGCAGCTGGCCAACTAAGATGAGAGGCCTCACAATGATATGAGTTGTGCCGATGCAAAGAGGAGCAACGGCTAATCAATAATCCTAAATGGCTGTGTTGCTTTACCTGACCCCACAATCTGTATCTTAAGTTCTTCCAATCAATGACACACGAATAAAACGAGGTTAACAATAGAACAGTATGCTGAAATTAACTTCACAACTCAGCAGGAATAACACTATCACCACCCACTTTCTCACACTGTTTTGACTCACAAGGTTGTTGTATCAGCTGACATTTAACAAGATGTGTTTTACTCTTTCTCTCCAACTCAATTCATCCCAGGTGTGTTCTCTAAGATATTCCTGTGTAACTACATAACCCCCCCCCCCCCCCCCCCCCAGTTCATCCCCTTGCCTTTTTTTACCTACGTAAAACTGCTGAGAGTTAAAGCAGAGCACACTGAGATTTACCCTGTAGGAGAAACAGTAGAAAGAGAACAACAAAACCAACAGGTCGCACCACATTGACCTCTAAAACCTGTGGGATGAGTTTAAATGATGAATTTAAACAGTTTTAAAAATCTGTTATTCGACTTTAATGGCTATTTTCTGTGGCGTCGTTCACAGTGTCTTGAAAAAGATCTGATAATGGAGAGAGAACAGCTCAGTACAACGTAGACGCAAGCACAAACACACATACACACATTCTTTTTCATTCTTGTATTTTGCTCGTTTGTGTTGTTGTGTTTGCACATCTCTGTTGCTTGTGGGGCTCGCACACAAGAATTTCACTCGCATGTGCTGTGCCAGTGTGCCTGCACATGTGATGTGACAATAAAAGTGATTTGATTTGATTTGATTTGACACACCTTCTCAGTGTCCACACCCAGGCAGAGAGGTTGACTGACGCCACAGGCCTGGCCTGTGCAGCTTCATGTTTGTGCTAATCTAAGCAGATATGATGTAAATCAGGGCGGGCCGTGCCTGGCCACGATCGAATTGAGACATCTTCTGACAGTTCCTTCCAGACAAAATTTCAGATGAGTTGCTTTCTAGCTCATGACCTAATAATTTTTAAATGATAAAACCAGTGTCAGTTGATGTCAATGTCATGTCATTTCCCTATGGTGCCAAGAATACAACATAATTACAACATATACAAGAACAGATTCAAATATCCAGATACGAGCGAACACATTTGACCTTTGGTTCCAACCAAATGGCACTCTGTCTCTTATATAATATATACCTGCTATAAGCTATGGCTTTGAAAGTGTGACACTGACTAAAACACAGGAGGTGGAGCTGGAGGTGGCAGGGTTGAAGATGCAGGAGTGATCAGAAGGGACAGGATTAGAAATGAGGACATCAGAAGGACAGCTCAGGCTGAGCAGTTTGGAGACAAAGTTTGAGAGGCAAGGCTGAGTTGGTTTGTGATTTCATCCATTAGTGACACAGGAAACTAAATTCTGCTGCATTAGAAGGAAAAAATCACCTTAACTGGATTAAATAATTTTAGGGGTTAACATTGGCATACCCACATTCACACATGCACATCATAGAAGGTTTATGTCAGTATAACTATTACAACAATATAAGTAGTGCAGTTAAAGTCCAAATCTTTGAAACTACATCGCACTTGGAACGCTCATAAAACTGAAAAAACAAAGCAACATTAGTTTATATGATAAAACTCGTGACTTCAGACTTCTACATAATGCGACTTCCTTTTGCAGCTGCAGGAGTCATTCCCTGTTGGCCTTTAGAAAGAAAGCACGTTTTAGGCACTTTCATGTTGGCTTCATTTTTCAGACCTGGAATCCAGACCCATCTTTTATATACAGTCTGTGCATCTCAGCAGGCAACGTGTCAGCCCACGAATGTGGAGTAATGATCCTGTGAAACATTCACTCTCTGCAGCCTAAAAACACCGCTGTGAAATATGTTTGGTATACTTGATTATGAATAAGCCATTGGTCATTGTGACAGGGTTGATACAATTGATTTTCAGCCGTGATAGCTGTAATGATTACAGTGTTTCTCACAAAATATTAGTTATTGTATTATTTCTTTCTTTTTCTGCCACATTTTTGGCTACAAGTTATTAAGAACTCGGGAAGTTGTGTAATAAGTTGTAAATTGGAAGATGTCAAACTATATCAGTTCTTTTATTTATTGTAGTTCATTAACAATGCAAATAGATAAATTCTCACTTGTTTGTAAATGATTAAACTCTTGCTAAAACCTCCGCAAGGTTTATAAGAATCTGTGAGTTGATCACAACGCACACAGCATTATTGCCTCTGGCTAAAGTTGGAAAAGTTGCCAGCATCAATAAGGGGGGGGGGAGCAAAATGTGCTGGGTGACTGGTCAGGTCAAACCCCTAGTGTGTGTAGCTGCCCTGAGCAGGGGCTCCCTCATTGTTCCAGATTGATCTGGACATAGTTTAGGAGATATTTATAGACAGTGATGTTACAAGATAGGAATATTGGAAACATTGGGATGTCTGGTTGTTCTTGATTGCATCATTGTTCAGGTGCTTTTGTGTCTTTGGCCAGCTTTTCTCATATGTAGCCACTGTGATGCCAGTCATTGGTTTGTGCCCATCTTGAAGCTTTTCAGATCTGCTTCCTTGGTGCTCTGAAGGGGCAAAGGGTGGGTGATCTGAGAAACAAAGGGACACTACACAGCATGCTCATAAAGCAGCTACTCAAAGCATAGCCTACTTTATAGCCCTCTTGGATTTTTAATGCGGCTGAAACTTTGCAACCAGTACACCAGTAATAGTTGAAACTAGAGACTAAAATCATAAACCCACCAGGAAAGCGTACACCAAGGACAACATTCAAGTGAGAAGTGGAGTAGTTTTCTCATAGACTTTATGCAATCATAGGTATTTTGCAACCGTAAAGTTGTCCCCCACTGGCAATTAGAAAGGAATTACACATTGGTATCACTTCTCCAGAAGATTTTTATATACATATAACCTGTGACCATAAGAGTGCAGAGCACCACTTAAAGACACAGTGAGACATAAATCCTACTAGAATACTGTAAAAACAAACAATAAAACTCCTGTAATATAATGTATAAATATTATACACAGGCTCCTGCACAGCCATAACTACAAAACCTGCCAGCTAACGCTACGCCTCATTTATTAATGCCATAAACGTTTATTAGATGTGTATCTTAGCAGAAAAGGCGAAATGAGAAAAAGCAGCATCAGTCAAGACCTTGTTAAATTAGTGCCACGACTTAAGACATGAAATTGGGAGAAGCAGAGATGAGGGCGGGTCTATTTGGTTGTTCATATTCCAATTGCCAGTGACACCTTTCCTCCGTGGACTCCTGATGTAACCGAAGGCTGTAGCGGTGTTGATTTTTATTCAACAGAGTGGAATTGTGCAGCTCGCCGCAAACACATGCAGGTCCAGGGAGAACGGGGGGAGAGAACGCAGGAGAGAAAAGGAGAAAATGATGGAGGAAGGTTGTTAAGAAGGAGGGTCTTTGGGGGTGGGGTGAGAGAGTGAGAGGAACGGGAGGCTAGGAAAGAGAGTGTGTGGAGAGGGGGCGGAGGAAAGAGAGTAAAAGAGAGAGAGAGAGGCCCCAGAGCTGCTACTGATGCTGCCGCTGCCGCTGCTGCAGCCGTTTGACAATTCCCCACCCATACAGAGCGCGGAAGAAGGGAGGAGATCAGAGCAAGGATGAAGAAGGAGTAAGCGACACCTCAGTAAAGATGCTCCTGTGCTAAGCCGGCGCGAACGGTAAATACAAAGCCTTTATCACCACTCTGCTTCCTCTTCAGTGCTGCTGTTTGTCTCCGCATCACCGGCTCGAGTGTTTTTGTGTCTGATTTGGCTCTGCTGAGTCCTATATATAGTGCTCAGGGTTAGCTTAGCCAAGCAGCTGGGGAAAACCTGTCTGTGCAGTGGCTGCAGGAGGAGACAGATGTGCACAGGGAGACGGAGAGGAGGGGAGGATTTGTACATTTTGTCTCTTTTGGGATGTAATGAGAAGAAAGCAACAACCAGCTTCCCGGTTTCCTGGCAGAGGCAGAGCCACCTGTTTGGAGATGTGTGGGTGTGTATGGAGGGGTGAGGGGTGGGGTTACAGTCTATGGTCTAATTGTGTGCTTAGTGCATGATAAGGATATTGTGTGCATGTGTGTTTGCATGGATTTCTGAAGGAGTGCTGCTGCCTTGTGACTGCTGTCAAATGTTAAATAATGAATAAATCCTCCTCTCATTGTGTGCTTATGTAAGAAATGTGTGTAAAACAAGATGTATAGACACTTGGAAATGCGGGAAGCCAGATAAACAGAAATAGGTGGTGCTACAAATTTGATTTTCGGTGTGTGTGTGTGTGTGTGTGTGTGTGTGTGTGTGTGTGTGTGTGTGTGTGTGTGTGTGTGTGTCTGTGCTTTGGCGTTGTCAGTTCCGGTAACCTGAGCTTTTCCTGGTTGCTGCCTGCTGAGAGGTTGCCAGGTGTTGGTGAAGAATATTAACCCACTCATGACTGACTCACGTTTGCGCTCTGCTGGTTGTTTATTCACATGAGCAAAAGTCTCTCACTAAAGGTCTTGGTGTGTCTGTGAGTGCTTGGCAAAGTGATCTACTATATACACTATAGTGGCTAAATGGTCTGCAGTCTAATAAAATAATCTTGCAATAAATTCCGCCTTCGTAGAGGCTATAAATGTTTGAGAGAGGTGTTATTTCGTCTGGCTTTCTGGAAGGTTGTAGATTAAGGGGTTATTGAACTACACCACTACTGAGTGGCGTTTCTTTTATTTTGGCCACTGGTTTATGGCAGTGAGGGTAGACTTTAAGTGAGGGTAGTATTTAAATTTATTCACCTCATAATACGTGAAGCACTTCTCTTTTATGCATGAAATCTTCAAAAATAAGTGGCATGTTTAGTGAGCACTGGTGTGACTGCTCTGCCATGTAGGTTGTAAGGGTTAGGGTTATTCCCATTCATTAGGCATTCATCTGCCTAATGAATGGGAACGGTTATGCAAAAGTTATGGTAAAAGTTAAATATGATGACAATATGACTGGAAATAAAAACTTAATGGAAAGCGCAATGCTTCTTTTAATCGCCTTGGAATTGTTTCACGATACGAAAACTTGACAGTTGTGTTAAATTCACAGAGCAGAGATTTGAGCCATGAGACAGCTCTCAGACATGAGAGCTATCACTACACTACCAGCTACTTAGCAAATATTGAAATACCTCTTCAGGAAATGTGTTCGAACCTGTATGTGCATATTAAGAACAAGTGAGTGTGTTATATACCTTCGTCTTGCATATGTTTGAATATATGGTTGTGTGGGTGGGTGAGACACCAGTGGACGAATAGTGTACTGTTAGCTTTACAGTTTTACTTTACTGCATTTTGTTTTATACATTTGGCATCACTTTTGTTCTCTGTGTACAGTAATTTTGCCTTTTCTGTTCCCTGTGAGGATACGAATGCCTACTTTTTTTGCTTTTTGCACTATTCCTCCCTGTTTTCTTCTCCTTCTACTTCTTCATCTTCATGCGGCAGGCTGGTCGGCGTTGCCAACCGACGTTCAGTTGGATGCCAGAGGGCAAGAAGGAGAGAGATAGAGGAAAGAAGGCAGGGGAAATGAAACATGTGTTTTCAGTCTTACAACTGATTTTCTCTCCTGCTCTTCTCTCGAGATAATCAGGGAGTCTGGCAGCCAAAAGACAGCCTCCTTGACTAATCAAAATGTTCCTCCAGACATACAGGCTCTGCAATAATCCCTATAGTCACAGCCTTGGAGGGGTGTGGCAGCACATATCAATTTTTATGCATCTACTAAGAGAGTAAAACAGCGTATGCCAGCAGACGTGACATACAATCAAATTTATTCTAGACTACATGTCTTTAAATACATACTTGTGCACAATTTCACTTCATTATAAATGAAGAGCCTGGATTACTGGAAATCCACATGATATTCTGTCTGTCTTCAGTGTGTTTTTTGTCATGCATATTTCATATCTTACAGCTGTGTATCTTAATGTGCATCCTCAGTATGGAAGGCTTTTGTTTGCAGTGCTTGTGTGCAGACTCTCAGGGCATAAGATATGTTGCATGTGATAGTTCATTGCTACTTTTTTCATCTTGACACGCCATACCTGAAAGAGAGCAGTTTCTATAGCAACCGCATAAACCGTCACCACACTCCTATCCATGTTGTGTGTGTTCATGCAACATGTGTACCTGCACATGCCCCGAATGCGAGTGAGCGCTGTATTGATTGGTAGCGTATGTGTTGTCACCCAGCCAGCGGGTGGTGGTGGTGGTGGTGGTGGTGGTGGTGGTGGGAGGATGACGGAGATAAAAACAATAAAGGAGCGTTTGTGGGCAGCATTTCAAGATACATAGAAGTTATGATAAAGGAAAGACACAGAGTACTGCAGAGGCAGGAGGGTGGGGCAGTGGAGGAAAGTGAGGGGAGAAAGAGCTAATATCACAGTGGAAAATGGATGTCTCTGAAGTCTAAATACAGACAGTCAAATAAACAAAATAATGAGTAGTGCTTGATTCATGTTGTCATGCATGGTGCGTATTTGCTTCTTTTTTTAAAAGTTATATCCCATCTCATGGAATAAGTAGGTGCAGATTTGCACTTGAGCAGCGATTCGCTTTAGCTGCTTTCTAACTAACTCACTGAGCGTCAGTGTGTGCACTCTGTTTACATCATCAGGTAGTAAAACAAATGTGTTTTTAGTTGTTTTTCCAGGTAGTCAAGATTTACTGCTGGACCTGTTGAAATCTATATCACTGTAACTGAGAATCACTTAAGGACACGTGTAGATGTCCGCTGGATAATATTTCTAAAAGCTTCTGGGACTCTGAGCCAAGTTATACAATGCTGTTCATATTTTTAGCATATTTGTAGGAAAGGGTTGCAGCTTGAGGTTCTCTTTCAAAAAAATTTGGTTCTGTATTGGTACATAATCCCAGCGTGACACTGTCAGGCTAGGTGAGCCCTTTGGCAAAGGAACATGCCGATAAAAGCCTGTTAATTCCACATCACTAACAGTCCCCCCACTGTCCCCTCTAAGTTTTTTCCCCCACCTTTCTCGCTGTGTTCAGGCTGCTTTCTCTTTTGATTATACGCCTCTCTCCCAGTCTGTCGTCTCTCTTCCTCTTAATACCGACTTGATTATGCTTAAGCTGTACCAACTGCTCCTATTGAATTCCAAAGCCTTTCAATCAATCAATCAGTCAATCAATTAGTTGTGTAACATGATGAGTAGTATTAGGCAGACTGCCCAATTTCCTTAACTTCCTTAGTGAGTTACAGCTGTTAAATGTCGTTACTATTGGGTGCCAGTATATGTCAGTAGGTGAGCAGGCAATCACATCCCGCATGAGCAGTGGCCCGGGTTTGAGTCTGACCCACGGCCCTCTGTGGCATATCTCTCTCCATGCTTCCCTGTCCCGCTTGGCTTTCACTGTCCAATAAAGGCTAAGTTCTATTACCTAAACAATACCTATTTAGGTAAGGTTAGCTTTGATTAACAAAAACATCAGATACTGATTGCAGTTTTTAACTAAATTTCACCTTCCTTCTAATATAAGTATGTAATATTTTAACACCCTCAAAAGTTCTTTTTTACACTCCAAATATCTCCTGTCTTGCTCCTCTATCACTGCTGCATTTTTTGTCTCTCAGCCATTCTTCTTCTCCCTTTCATTTAGTCCCTAGTGTCGTGTGTCTGGGAAGGCTTGAATGATTAAACATAGGACAGAAACCTTCAGTGAACTGAACATCAAGGGCACCTGGAAGGAGGAAGGAGGGATAGAGGAGTACACAATGTCAGACAGGCGCTCCTGTTTGGACATAGATGACATGACAGGACCTGTGCTTCTGTAAGTGTCACCTATTGCTCTGTGACACTGAGTCCTGCTCAGTAGAGACTTAAGACGCGGTCACATCTACCACACTGTGTTACAGTAGCAGTTGTAAAACTATACTTTTGTCATTGAATCCTAAATCTATTTCTGGAGAAACCAGCGGATGCAAATCAGTCTGTTGTTATGCAGTAAAATCAAAGCCCCAAGAACATTTTTATAACTCAGCGCTGGGAACCAGATGTGCGGTTTTTGCTCAGATGTGAGTGTTGTTAGATTTTTTTTTTTTCATCGCACACTCTGAAACAGCTGTGACAAGGCAGAAGTCCAGGGGAGTTTTAAGTGCTGCTTTGCATGTTTTGTTTAAAGGCTAAATGTAGCGGCAGCAGCGCTAATTCTTTGTCCCATGCTGCACTGCAGCTCTTTTGTTGCTCTGCTCACAAAATCAACCATCTGGTGGCTCACACACTGCTAATATAAGAGACAGACTAAGTCTATACCTGCACTATGAAAAGATTTAGATATAATTCGTTACTTTAATTGCAATTTACAAATCGTTAGCTTCATAGCATAAGTGCCTAAGTCATTGACTTAGTCAAATGACTTAGGCAATTATGCTATGAAGCTAACGAAATAAAGAACTATAACCTAAATAATAACCAACACAAAGGCTACAAAAATGAATTGCTGACAAACGTTAATCAGTCACAGAAACGCTGCTAAGTATCTTTCCAAAGTTAAGTAGTCAAGTCAGCTTAACGCTTGATCTCTCATTATTTTAAAAACCAACTTTTGAGGCTGGCTCTGCAGCATACTCTGTTCTCAATTGTACTCAAGAGCTTCAGTGCACAGTGGCAGATAGGTTAAAAACAAAAGTATTATAATCAATTTGAAGCTGTAGTGACAATGGAAAGAAGCATGCACTAATATAACTCATAAAAGTGATTTGGATGATTTCAAAGTGTCTCCTGATGAGTATAAAAATGCTTTGCACTATTTGCCACTGGATATGTACCTTATATATACTCACAGTGCATGCATTTACAAATATATTGCATGTGTAAGGGGTTTATGGTTGAAACATTGGTGAAGAAACCTGTGGTGAGGCTCTGCTAATGTATTTTAAGCGTACTGTACATTTTAGCAACTGCATAATGGGGTCAGATCTAAATTATTTAGCATTTATGTGGTATGTTCTGCTGCAGATTGGGGTCATGTGAGTGTGTGTCTGTGGGTATTGGGTATGTGCATGCTTCGCCTCGTTGCTTAGTGTGTGTGTATATGTGAGCAAGTTTTTTAAATTTGGTTGAGGAGTTATGTGCTGGCTTGTGTGTGTGTGTGTGTGTGTGTGTGTGTGTGTGTGTGTGTGTGTGTGTGTGTGTGTGTGTGTGTGTGTGTGTGTGTGCGCATGCACTTTTCTATTCTGAACATGAAGGTCCACCCAAGCATTATGTGAGCATTAAGTTCCATCCAAGCACATGTAATCCCTAACCAGCTCCTGGGCTCCTCATTAGCATTACACTGACGTTCCTCCGAACTTATTTTCCAACCCTCTGATATTCTCTGCGTGGCCGGAGGGAACAATAGGTCGTGCTCACATCAAATGTGTTATGTCATAAGTGTGACTTGAAGCCTTACTGCCCATGTCAGTCGGGCCTGATTTCACTCTTACTGCCTGCTTCCACATTTTTCCACATACCACACAGACACACACTTCAGTGTTTACACTCCCATGCCTTAATGTTTCCTGTGGGGCATTTGTACTCTTAAGGGAAGCCAGAGTTTTCCCTGGAGGGCTGTGCATGTTCTGTCCAGCTGGATCACTCCTACACAGCATATATAGTTAAGTTTGCACATCTGGGCTCACTCTTTTTTCCTCGCCCTGTTAAGATCATTTTCAGACTGAATGCTTTTTATATTATATTCCAGTTTGTGCTTCTGATACCTATTTTTGGTGAGCGCTTGGTGGAAGCCATGGCTGCTACTCTTACTTACATTACAGGACCCTTTGCATATTCTTACTTTCTGGTTCTCCACCTGATGATTTAAGAGCTTTTGTGACCAGAATGGGGTCATAATTAGTATAATATTAAAGCTTAAAACATACTTACATCAAATGTTACCAAACACATTTTTCTGACACTCTGTCTCTTTATGTTCAGCATGCTTATAGCTAAAACAAGTGCAAGCTGTCTGTGCCCAAAGTGTCTTTATCATTTTGTAGTAATACACAGTTGTAGCATCTGTCACAGTTTTGGTTGGTTAAATGTGTTAAAAGTAAAGAAAAGTAAAACTACTGAAAATTATTTCATTTAGGAGAATGTAGCTTGTTCAGTTCAATTCAATCTAGTTATTTGTATATAGCGCCGATTCACAACAAAAGTTGCCTCAAGGCAGTTTCTATTGTAGGGTAAAGACCCTACAATAGAAACAACCCCAACAATCAGACGGCCCCCTGTCAGCAAGCACTTGGCGACAGTAGGAAGGGAAAAACTCCCTTTTAACAGAAAGAAACCTCTGGGGTGTGCTGGGGAGAGGAGAACAGAGAGAAACAGGTGTAAACACACAAAAAGTGGAAAGAGGTGAAGAAGAAATGCGCAGTGCATCATGGGACGTTCCCACAGCAGCCTGAGCCTATTGCAGCGTAACAAAGGGATGGTTCAGGGTTACCTGATCCAGCCCTGGTTATGTGCTATATCAAAAAGGGAGGTTTTAAGCCTAGTCTTAAAAGTAGAGAGAGTGTCTGTTTCTTAAATCTGATCTGGGAGCTGGTTTGACAGAAGAGGGGCCTGATAGCTGCTGCAAATTTGGGGAAGTGTGCCCCTGCTGGGGAACAGCTGTAGCTACTTGTTACCTTGCCTCAGGCTTGAAACTTTGAGATGTCTGACGTGAAAAAGTCAACTCCGGTTTGCTGCTGAGTCAAAAGCAAGCACCGTAACACAAATAAACAAGTGCAAATACTACAGTTTACAGTACCGGTATTATCTTAGCTGAGCTCAAGAGTAAGGAGAGAAGTGGCAAAGTAGCTTGAAGGGTGACGTGAGTGAGGATGTTTTGCTACGTGAAGGAGAAGTTAATCTCTTCTGACTGTAGCGCCGGCCTCTCCCTGCCTCTCCTCTGGTTTTTTCACTGAATAAAACCACGGATGGTCTCCTGCTCTTGGTCCTGCTGATATGGTAGCTGTTTGATTTCTGCTTAGAAGGCGAGCAAAACGTTAAACTACACATTCAAGAAGAATCTGTATATGTGCGATTTTACTAAATGCAAAAGACTGTACTGTGATTTCTTCTCTCCAAGAGGGTTGTAAATGTGCATAAAATTTGGTTGCCACATTGAACTGAAGTGGAGCTTTTTGTGTTAAATTTAAAAGTCTGGGACTACATATAGGCTACAGATGTGCAGGAGTGAGTCACATAATTCATGTGCAGACCTTTTTTTCAAGCCTTTATTTACATGTGTGTGAAAATTCCCCAGATTGTTACTGTATCTTATGTTAGGACAACTTGCTGTATTAAAGTGACGGAGCGTGTTCATCATATGAGGTATTCTAACTACATGAGCTATTTCGAGGGGTTGTAAATGCGTGGGATTCAGTTGAAAGGTCTGCTCTGTGACACAGTGGGCGCAGAAGGGCTTAAGGCTAATATATGCCTGGAGATGCTAGTTATGCAACTCATTCATGCTTGCATGCACACACACACACACACACACACACGCACACACTTCAGCTCACGCTTCACTGTATTGGTATTACCCCATGCCATCTGTGTCCACAGTTTGCAAATAAAAGAGATGACCTCATAGGTCTTGTGTGACGTTCTATTATGACTGCTCACATGTACACACGGGTTTTAACCAAACACACACTACTCTCAAAACTAGATTGGCCACTCAATTATGTTTTATGAATGAGGCACTTGTAGCTGCATAATCAGCAGTACAGGTTAGAGAAATCAGCTGAAAATGCTTTGAAACTGACATTAAAAACTGACATCTTTACAGTGTCTTTTAAAAATGACATTATGGTATAGTTGCTAAAACAACATTCCATGCTAAGGGAAACAATATTAAGTCAATCTGCGATGCAGAAGGTTGCGGTTGTCATCGGAAGGGCAGAGTTTACAAATAAAATAAACACACATAAACACTACTACGTATTAAATGTTAACGCAAATCATTTGTTGTGAATGGACTGCACAGTTATAACCCAGCATTTGCTTTTGTGTCATGCCTACCAATCCAAAAGTAATGCACGGTATTAACTGCATTATAAACGACTGATCTCAAAATGCTCTTGAGACTTACTACATTATGCCAAGGAAGCTAATGTTTGGCTGAAGATCAAGTGGGATGGAAGTCACACATTCTCTCACGAAAGGGCAAACACCTATTAAGCTCTTCAGAGGACAAAGCCTGTGTTATACATCATCTTTTATGCTGAAGTGTAAAGCTTGCTAATGCTATACAATAAATCCTCCAAAATGTCCCAGCTTTTCAAAACCAATTCCTTAAGTGGGGACATACAGTGTCAATGTACAACTGTCTTAAAGTTAACCTTGAGAGTGTGTCCTCTTTTAGACTCTTTTGTGTTATGTTGTAGCTCAGTGCTTTGTAATCGGCACTGAAGTGACTTAGTTGGTCTCTTTTGGTTCAGATGTGCTTCAGGTGCACTGTGGACAGCACTTTTATCTCTCCATAGCTGCTGTCTAACATTTGCTACTCAAGGTTCACTATCTTGTCCAAGGATACTTCAAGGATACGGCATGCAGACTGGAGTAGGCAGGGATCGCTCCCCTGACCTTCCAGTGGGTAGACAGCACCACGGGAGTCACAGTGGCCGTGTTAAAAGTAAAGTAATACAAGAGTATAAATTTATTACTAGAATGATTACACCAAACAGATTTATATGCATCTTTGACTCTGAACACTAAACTGAGTTCTTCTATTGGAAATGTTACATATAACATATCCAAAGATACGTTTTTGTATAGTTTAAATCCTACTCTGCTACACCCTAGTTTACGCTCTTCTTCGCTGCCTTTGTGAGCACACTGATATCATAATAATGAATGAGAATTTCATGAGAGCTAACAATTACATATATACTGTACTAAATACTACAAGGAAGTAAGAAAAAAAACTGATGTGTTTCAGCATAAGGCTTTCCTCAGGGTTTCTGATACAAGTGGGTGCTGCCAGCCATAAAACACAACCAGGACCTAATCAGTAACAGGCACAGGTGGCAACAACTAACAGTTTGTCAACATGCAAAACCAACAGTGCGCTCCAACCACCAAATCAACAAAATGTGCACAAAACACTGAAACATACTCACAGACAAAAACAAACCAAACACTTGAATAAAATTCCTTTTTTAATCCACCAGGATACACAGTTTGCAAATGATACGTCTAATGTGCTTCCCTTTGAAGAAGTTTGTTTCTTATTGCTCTCTCTTTTCAGTGACATAATGACTCCAATTCCCTTGAACGGTAGACCAAAAATGCCACATCCAGTCAGCTGAAAATGTCTCACTATAAAGCACCTCTTTCTTCTCTCTCGATCTTTTTTCGTGTTTAGAAATTCGAATCCTTAACTCCCTCTTAGTCTTACTCACATAGCATAACCCACAAGGACGTGTAAGTAAATATACTCCATGTATAGTCCTACAAGTCATCACATTACTCACTTGTATTATTTTACTCTTGTTGATTTCATTTTGTGTAATAAATGATCGCATATATCACACTGATATGCTACTCTGTCACCTGCTTCCATATCACAGTTGTTTTACAGTGAGATATTAAAGGACTGGTGGCTTGCTTTTGTCTAACGTGGCCCACTGACACACTGTACTTGGAGTGTGATTTAAATAATTGCAGGCTTATAGAGGTTTTTAAAGGATGAGTTCAAACTGAAATATTTCTTCAATTAAGTTCATAAATGTTATTTCAAATTTATAGATGTTAAAACCCTTCACATTTTAACCTTAAAGATGTACATAAAAGCAAAACCAGCTGTTCTGTTTTTAAAATTATGATCAATAAAAAAAAAGTTAAAGGTAACATTTACAGTCTCCAGGTCAGTTTTCAGGGCGTTTGTGCTGGTCTGCATTACTAAAGCTAAGGAGCTGTCCATGGTCCTGACTGCATCAACTATTCAATAGTGGTGAGCTTGATTTTCTTGCAGAAGATGTCAGTGAGGATATAACATTACCAATTTGTCCACTCACTAACCACAAGTACAGAACAATCTCTCTCACACACTCAGTTATTAAGGACAGCTGCATGCATAGATACATTGACTGTAGATGTCCTATTATACCACTCACTCACAACGGCAGTCCAGAGTTTAATGAAGAGATCTGGAGGAAATAATCTGTTTATAATATCTCAAGATTTAAAGAGGACTGAGATAATCTAATGTAGCAAGATATGAATGTTATATATCTTAAACACAGAGGAGAATATGCCTTTTGGACGGGAAAATGGTATAAAATTTACATTCAAATACGAATGTTCGTCAACAGTGAGGAGAATATAGTTTCAGAAACTTAAGCCATGAACTTCTTTTTGCATTTTACTTGTATAAAAAGGTCATGTCTGTAGTAATTACCTATTATGGGCACATCTCTGTTTGTGACTTGCTGCTCACAGTGACGACGGCAGATGTTGTCAGTGTGTCTTTCCGCCCACAGTTAAGTGGAACAAAGTGTTTCCGCCATGACATCTAATTAATGACAATCCTCCTGCGGAAAACAGCACCAATCCTCTCCCCACAAGAATCCTATTTAGAGTCAGGAGTAGCCATCCCACAAATCTCTGCAATCATGATTTCATCCCCCATCAATTCTCCATTAGAAATGCATCATCTCCTGGCTTATTTTCTCAAGTATTATTTTGCAACATTTAATATTGCTATTAGGATCCAAAATGTGTTTTTCTAAATTCAGCAAATCCAAGATCACATCCATAAAATCCTATATTAGCTTGCAAAGGATATTTGAATGCTGCATTTAATGTCACTTAATTGGTTTTTTAATTAAAAAACAGAAGAATTTAATCTCTTAAATATTTTTTAAATTATTTGTTATTTCATCAAACACAGCTGAGTGTCCTCTGTGATTGACATAAGGACTTATTTGCCATTTTTCTTTTTCCTATGTAGCCCAGTTTAGATTCAAGTGTGTATGAATCTGAGTAGATCAAATATAATTATACAGTCACTGACTATTTTATTAGCTGGACCTTGCTGGTTATGGTATACACTGGTCAAAGAGATGGACGTGCAACAATACTCTGGAGAGCTGTGAACTTTAAACAATGGTCAATTGGTACTAAGGGGGCCAGAGTGTGCCAAGAAACTATCCTTCACACCATAATGCCACCAACAACTGAACTTTTAATACAAAGTTGGATGGATCCATGCTTTCATCTTGTTTACAGTATACCTAATCTGACCCTTGAACTGCTGGAGCAAGAATCCAGAGTAACTGACCAGGGAAGGTTTTTCCAATATTCTTTTGTCCAATTTTGGTGAGCCTGTGCCTTTTGTGTTGTAACAAGTGGTTATTTGGGTTACTGTTGCCTTCCATTCAGCTCAAAGCATTCTGGCAAATCTCAGATCGACAAGGTATTTTCACTGGATGTTTTCTCATTTTCGGACCATTCTCTATAAACCCAGAGAGGGTTACCAGTAACTCTGCTAATTCTAAAATGCTTATCATATATGCATATCGTCTCATCACCAACAACCGTGCCACAGTCATGGTCACTTCTTCCATCTTTCTTCCCCATTCTGATACTCGATGTTTACATGTCTAAATGAGTTGCTGCCATTAAATATTTCTGTTAACAAGCAGTTACACTGGTATAGCTAATATATTATCCTGTGAGTTTGATTACTTCTAAGCCACTCTGCTGTATCCTACATTATTGTGTCAGTAAAATGTGGCAGAACAAAAGAATAAGAAAATAAATATTTTCTTAAAAGGGCATCTTCGGGCCTGGGTAAAGATATATTTATAGTCTAACTCACACAATAGTGCAATCCATATAACAAAATAATGTAGCTGCAGCTTGTTTTTTCGTGACTTGATGAATCATTGCTTAAATACACTGTATTTGTCTTATTTGTGGCAGGTGCCAGTTCATTTTTTTGGAAATTCTACTATTATGAAGCTCCTAAAGAAAGTGTCAACAAGAAAGTAAGATATGAGCCAGTAATATAGATGCACAGAACATTTTGAGAGTTTAGGACCTTGGTGCCTGGCAGCCGTGAGCTAAGGTGGGTTCAGTAGCTAAATTTGTGGTTTTATGGACAGAATGATAATTATGGTGATGGAAGGGAGAGTCTGTATGAGTGTGTGTGGGTGTTGTGTGGTAGGCAATGAGAAATTACAGTATGGAAAGGAAGAAAGAAAGTTATCAGAGTGAATTAGACATTAGCTGTATTGATGCCTCTCCCTTAAGCCAATCCAGCCTCTCTGCATGCACATATGGAACACAGATTTCAAGATTCACACATGCCTGCTACTCTTTCACTTGCTCTGCACAGATGTCAGTGGTGTTAAATTGCGTTTTTTCTTAAGAGTACACCACATTTCCATATCCTTCATATCGTCAAACCAGATTTCTTTGTTTATTTGTGGATATTGGAGGTTTAAATTGGCACGAAAATGTGTGTGTCCTTTGGCTTCGCAGTTTAGCTGTGTGTATACAAGATGTTAGGGAGTGTTAAGCTGAGCTGTGAATGTGTGATTCACTGTAAGGGGAGGAAGTGGAGAAGCAGACATCATTCCTGAGGCCCATAAAAAGAAGGCTTTAAAAGGTCATTCTCTTTCTTTCTGTGGTTCTTTATTACTCTCTGTCTTTTCTTTCAAACTTTCTTTTCCTTGATGGGAAAGAAGGTTGAGCAAAAGAAAGTTTAGGGTTTCTATTGCTGTCTTCTTTCCAGTTATCTGTACATTCAGTCCATCTCCTCCCCGCCTGTCTTATGGTGTCTGCTACAAGACCATGTCCTGGAGATTTAGTGAAGTTCGTGACTGAGACTGACATCTCCCTGTTTTTCATTTCTGCTTAATTAACAGCAGCATAGCAGGAGGATTTGTAACTGCTGCTGTAGGTGTGGCTCTGTACATTGAAAAACGCTGTAGTCTGCAGGGCTGTGATGTGGCGACATGAGTTACACAATAACAGCAGCAAGTGAACTCACTCACCAGTCTCTGTGTCTTCCTGTCCTTGTCTGTTCTCTATCTCGGTCTTGGTTTGATTGTGTCTCTCTGACATCCCTGGCTGTCACTCTGCCTGCACACAAAGAGATGAATGAATCTGGCTGGCCCCTCACTTTGTCTGTTTTTCTCTCTCCTCCTCTTGTCCAGAGTTTATTGAGTTCCTCGATTTATTGTACTGATAAATTTGATCATAAACCTCTGAGCTCCACAGTCTTTTCTCTTGCAGAAGGTGATACAAAGCTTTGGCCATTTTTTAACTCGTGACAGTCAGGTTCACAAGAGCATATTGCGCTGATGTATGGTGTGTCAATATGCGATTAGCGCTGTTAAGCATAATACAAAAGAGAATGTAGATAGACTGAGGGTTGTTATACTAAGCTGTTGAAGGGTAACAAACAATCCAAATGAGAAGCACAACAAAGACAAAAAAAATGAGATGGAGAACAAGTCAGTGAAACATACAATAGCACAAAAAATGGTAGACACACACAATCTGACAAAGGCTGACTCAAACTAAATAGAATACTGTGCAAAGGTTTCCTTTATATTTTGCTAGGAAAATGGAGAATAAGGGCAGTAATTCACTGAAAAATGTACAAACATGTGCAGTTTGTACAATTCTAACAAGGTGGAAAGTCAATATTTGGTATGAACACCTTTATTCGTCAACACAGCCTAAACTCTCTTAGGCAAACTTTCTTGTCATTTCTTCTTCAGTCTTCAGGAACAGTTCTCCAGGCTTCTTAGAGGACATCCAGAGCTCTTTTTTGGATGTTGGATTCATTTTCTGTCAAAATGATCCCACACTGCTTCAGTAAAGTTGAGGTCTGGGATCTGGGGAGGCCAATCCATGTCTGATCTGCAATTTTTCTAAGAACACACTCCACAGCACGCTTTCTTACAGCTAGTTTTAGTGCAAAAATTCTATTTTATGCCTATCAAACTGTGTTATTTTTTTTTTATAGATTCAGCTAAAGACATGCGAACAAATCATGTACGTTTTTGACAGTCTACTAATAATTGGTATCTTGCTAAGAGGGACTTATTCAGTTAGGTTGATTGGTTCAAAGGTCATTCAACCGAACTTCAAAGTGGATAAACAAACAAAAAAGAAAACACAGCCAATACCAAAAGGAGAACTGATACTCAAGACGTCTTTAAAAATGACAAGAAGTTATGGCTCTTTGGAAGCAACATATAAAGAAATTATGTTGTGAAGTGTAGCTCAAGACTTCTGTACAAGGAGGCCAGGTTAAACAGGAACAACTGAAACTAATGAGGAATGACACAATAATAGTAGTAAGTAGTAATATAGTACTTTCAATGCAGGAGAAACAAAGAATAACCCAATATCAGTAAACATAACATAAACCATTACAAGTGTGGCTCTGCCGTTTTGAATATAAATGTATAGAGGTTGTGTTTCAGTGTATCTGAAATCCAAGTTTACTTTCAAACCTCCCCTGGACAGTAACTGTTGCATTTGGAAACAGTATTTTTAAAAACAAGCCCTGCTCTTTTTCCTGACTAGACATAACAAGAAAATAAAACCTGTCATTAACTCCTGTTGCTTTTTGTTTGAAGACAAAGAGGAAAGGCCTTGCTGCTATTATAAAATACTTACCCACATTTTAATGCCGTAGTGTTGAGAATGGCAATGAGCAGTATCAGTGAAGTGGTATTACGTGCCAGGATATGAACAGTCGCAGTAAAAATCACTCTTGAGTGCGCTGCGGCGTGATAGGAGGAGAGCATTGGCCTAGTTTGAGTCTGGCGTAATTATATAATGCTTGAGTACCTGCAGCACCAGCGGCATGACAACTTCTGAATGTAGAGGGAGCAGACAGGAACTGCACATCACTTTTCAATCCTTTTACGTGGTTTGCAAGTTAATCTCGTCTTTAGCTAGGAGGGTTTTACTGACAGTGTGCGCACGATTGCTTATTTAGTACTCGACTAACATTCTGGGACTCCCTTGTTACATCTTTTTCTCCTCACTTTAGTTTTTTCCCCCTATCTCTCCCTCAGATATTTTCTTGCTTCCTGTTGCTCTTTCTCACAATTCCAATTTTCTTCATTTACCCCCCACCCCCCACCCACACCCCATTTTCCTCTCTTTCTTTCTTCCCATTCCCTCATCTTTTTCAGCTTTCACCCTCCATTCCTAAAGCCACATACCAAATGGAGGGTGACAGTATGCAGCTGTGGGTTTTGTCCTCCAGACGGCATCTTAGAAAAAGATTATCCACACAAACACACACACACTCGCAGATGCATACATATGGAGGGAGCGATCGACGCTAACCTAAGTTGCTTAGGTCGCTTCTTTCACTTATATAATAATTTTGAGGTGTAGTTTTGCTGTGTGGCTTGCACTCAGATGTAAATTTCCTTGTAAGCAGGAGGATAATGGAACAAGACAACCAACTCTTTCTTTGTTGCTTTCTCTTCCTTCTCAGAAAGCAAAGCTCCATGCTGCCTTGCAGGAGAAAAATCGTTTGAACCTTGAGTTGATCAACCACCATCTGAAGGCATCCAAGTATGACCAGGTGAGAAATTCACACATGTACTGTGCAAGTATGCATTGGAAGTACACACACAGGAAAATGAAAGAAATCAGTGAATGAGCTTGGTATGATCTGTTTTTTCTGTATCAACGATGCAGGAAAAGAAACGCACACACAGTGGCTTTGAGAAAAAGGAGCAGTCAAACGACGGAACTTGTCCATCTTGTCAGATCAATATATCAGATTGATTTCCAAATATTAACAGTGTTGAGCCACAATTGTTTGTTTTTTTTATGTTTTGCTTTCAATTATATAATTGTTCTTGAGCAATAGTTCTTCAGGGTTTCTGAAGGTCTGTTTTTCATTGGACATTGGCTTCTTTTTCACTCACTTTCAGTCCTGTCCTCATTCCTGGCTGGTTTCATTCACTAATTTCTTTAGGTCAATCTACAAAAGAAAATAACACATATACCAGACAGAAATGGTCTCAGTGGAAGAATGGCTATTAAGACACCATTCTTAAGCAAGGAAAACACAATGGAAGCTCTCTCATGGTTTGGGCCTACAATTCAAAATGTGTCAGATTTTGGTCCACCTTCGAAAGCATTTAATTAGCTACAGCTTAATTTTTCAGCATGACAATGATCCTGAACACAGTGTCAATGCATTAAAAGGAAAAAAGTAAAACACCTGAATAGAAAAACACACAAATGAATATTATCAGTCATGGATTGACCTCCTTGGAGCTGTTATTGAAGCATTGTGGGATCATCTTGACAAAGAACAGAACCAGACGCCAACATTCAAAGAATAGCTTGAAGAAGAAGCCTGGAGAACTATTCCTGAAGACTGCTTGAAGAAATCACTAGAAAGCTCACCTAAGACAGTTTAAGCTGTGCTAAAGAATAAACACAGTCATACCAACTATTGACTTTAACCTCATTAGGATTGTGCAAACTCTTATCTACTGTATTTCCACGTATGTTTGGACGTGTTTCAATTAATTGCTGCACCTATCTCCGATTTTTCTAGCAAAATAAACAGAAAAAAGGGTTTGCTCAAAACTTGTGACGTGTTGTATACACACACACACACACACACACACACACACACACACACACACACACACACACACACACACACACACACACACACACACACACACACACACACACACACACTACTGCTACTTTCCCTTTCCTAATATTGTGCTTTTACTAATGCTGGCTCCCTGGTTTCCTGACTTCACATACTGATACATACGCATGCACACAGACCCATAAAGAGAGACAGTGACCGTTTGTGATGGTAGGCGATTAGCTGCTCTGGCGCTAATTGTGACTTTCACAGAGGGGACAGATCTGACATGTGTCCAGGGACTCAGCTCAGAGCTTTTGCTCCAAAGTGTCACAGAAAACGATGCCATCTGTTCACCGACAAGGTGGCCACGGAGATGAAAAGAAAGTGGGGCAAATGTGTGTGCAGTCCTGCCACATATACTGTATAACTGAGTGTGACTGGCTTGTAAGGGCAATTAAGACAAAGGCACAGTGAAAATGTATTTACGTGTGCATAAATAGATAGTGAATTAATGACAAGGGGAGAAGAGAACGACAGAAGCTGAGAGTAAGAAATGAAGAGACGGGAAACAAGACGGGGGATGTGATTAGAGAATCAGAGTACATAAATTGCATTTGCTTCGTAGGATCTTTGATAGATTAGAGAGAACTGATCAACTTAACTATTTTATGTTTATCACAGAAGCAGTGTTATTTTGATTGCTCAGAGTCGTTAGTGGTAACTTTTCTTTTAGCGACTGAGTTTTTAAGAAATATCAGACATATAACTCATTAAATCGAAATGTTAAGCAAAGAATGTTGAATAAAAAACAACTCCTTTGCTTGTCTGGTTTAATTAGTAACATCAGCAGTGACACAATTGATCTCTAAATAAAATGATTAGATAAAATAGAAATATTCATCCGTGTTAAGCCGCATGTATCTTTGATGTACTTCTAAATGTTATTTTTGTGAGTAAGCTTATCTATTGTGTCTCTCATCTCATGCTAATTAACGAGATGATAGGTGTGGTTCAGCTCAGTCCTTTGAGGAACCGGCTTAGCTCAAGGCCTCTGACCGATGAAGAGACGAGCGGCAGAAATGCTCAATTCAGCAACACTGTCTCATAAACGCTAAATGAAAATGTGCTGATTAATTTCTCTTCAAACTGTGAACTCTCAATCAACCCTCGAGCCACAAAAATGCAGCCTCTATTCATAAATGTGAAAAGTAGGTCTGCTGCAAGAACAAACCTCATAAAAATTGCATGCTTGTTTTGCTCTTTATAAAACAGACTGCATTTTGAGACTCTTCAAGTAAAACAACGACGACGCAATTAAAGTGTTTTCTTTCTTCGCTTTGTTGTGGTTTTCTCTTTGCCTCTTTTGCTGCTGACCTTTTTTTCTTTTCCACCCACAGTTATTCAAATTCATGTTTTAACAATCCACTTAACCTTCGCTTGTTTCTCATCTATCCCTTCTTTGTGTCTGTGCTCAATTCATGATTCGAATTCTTGCAGGTGCAATCCGACTATGATCGGCTGAGACAGACTTTTGCTGTAGTGAGTCAGGAGAGAGACGTGGCCCAGGAGCAGAGGAGCCAACTCCAGGAAAAAGTGGATAACCTGGAACACGTTTTAAAGGTGGGACAAATTTTTTTGCCTTAATAATATCAGATTTGAGTTCCTCTGTGCTATTTGACCACACATAAACCCCTGGACTAAAGATTTCACTCATTTCTTCTATAAATTTTATTGTCTTACCTACTTTTCGCACAGATTTCAGATGTAATTACCTGTAATTATTATTCAGTTTCTGTGCATTTATTTGAGTCTAAATTTAGTTCAACAGACCACTAAACAATCTGTAAAGTCAACCACACACCTGTTGTACCTATGAGTAGAAGATGTGATGACCCAAGCCTAAACCACCTTTTCTTGCTTCTTTTTCTCCATTACATCAATCCATCTCACTCCATTTCTCCAGCATTCCCATCTTCTTCATAGTCCAACATGTGTTCACTTCAGTAGTCCTCACACGAGTCACGATAACTGATTTTTCAGGCCCAGTTTTACTGTCACTCTTTCGGAAATATTCCCATTTCCCATGCATTTGTGTCCTCAGAAAACCTGAGAAGGAAACTGAGGCAATACATGAGGTGTAGTGTCACCGGCTTCATGGAAAGGCTGTTTTCTTTATTGTGTTCTGGTCTGCCAATAGTAATCAGACACAGTCTCCCTGCACTGCGAGAGGGACTCTCATTACAAATCCTCGCCTCCCTGCATCTCCTATCGATTGTGTGTCTGTCAGGATATTTGAGAGCGAAATGTACCCGCATGAGAAAAACTGACCAGCTCCCCGATACAGCAGAGAAAGCTTTGTCACTTTCTCATTGTGCATTGATTATGGAGACAAAGAAATAATTTAGAGAAAATTACACAGGATAATGTGGGTGGAGAAAGCAGAGATGGTAGAAACACAGTGTGAAAGAACAGAAAAAGACCTGGTTCAAAACTAATGAGATGCAGCACTGTCTGTGTTATTTTTAATCATATAATCTGATAACAAAAGTTTTCTTTTTGTTGTTTGTTTTGGTCAAAGTCTGGTATACAAGTTAGAACACAAGGTGGGAGGAAATAATTATTTGATCCCCTGCTGAATTTGTGAGTTTGCTCACTTACAAAGAAATGAAAAGTCTCCAATTTTTATGGTAGTTCAGTGTTAATGCAGGCAGACAGAATATCAACCAATTATCCAGAAAAGAATAGACATTTGATCCTCTTCAACCCAGCCTGAATTCTGGCTCTCACCGATTGGCTGTGTTTGGGTCTGGAGCTCCATGCAAGATCCTGATGAGAATGATCGTGAGAAAGGTGGTGGATCAGACCAAAACTACATCGGAGGTGTTTGTTAATATTCTAAAGGCAGTTGAGACCACAGTCACCGAGGACACCAATGGTAACACACTTTGGCATAATGGATTAAAGTCTTGAAGCAACTGTAAGGTCCCCCTGCTCAAGGCCACATGTACAGGCCCGACTTAAGTTTGCCAGTGAACATCTAAATGATCCAGAGAAGGCTTGGGAGGCAGTGCTGTGGAGAGATGAACCCAAAATCAAGCTCTTTGGCATCAACTTGTTTGCCATACACGGAGGTGGAAACATATTCTTTTGGGACGTTTTTCTCCAGAGGGTGCAAGACAACTTTACCACATTTAGGGGCCAGTGGTTTGGGCCTCGTACCACGAAATCTTGGATGAGAACTTAGACAGCAAGAACACTAAAGATGGGTTGTGGATGGATCTTTCAGCATGGTAGTGACCCAAACCATACCACCAAGGTACCATAGGAGTGGGTAAAGAAGGAAAACTTCAAGGTCATGATCTCTTAGCCCTGCGATGTTTGGAAACCTGGTAACCAACTACAAGAAATGCTGCTGTGCTTGCCAACAAGGGTTTCTCCACAGAGTACTAAGTCATGTTTTCCTCATTTCATTCAATGTCGTGCAAATCAATTTATAATTTTCACATAATTTGTTTTTTCAGGATCTTTGGTTACTATTCTGTGTATCCATTACAATGGAACTACTATAAAAATGAGAGACTGTTAATTTCTCTGTGAGCAAACATACAGAGGATCAAACACTGCCGTCTTTAACCTCCTAAGACCCGAACTCTTCCACGACATGCATTTTTAATTTCTCTTTGATATTTGGGCATATTGGGACCCAATGAATGTAAAAACAAAGAATTACCAGATTTTTTTTTTTTTACCTTATTTTTGTTTTTAAGAAAAATAAGAGCCACATATGAGGATATTCGTTTAAAACTGCGATAGAACAGTAGCAGTATAATGTCCCCGTAAGTGGATATCAGGCCCTTGCAGAGCAAAATTGAGTATTTTGGTCTAAATAACCCAAAATGTGATGTCCACATATGTGGACGTCAGGTCCTAAGAGGTTAAAGCGAGCAACCAATTTAACTAGGAAACAGATTTTTTTAAAAAAGAAAAAACCCCACTATATTGTATTTAGTAGTTTTTTTTCTTATCTGTGGCCATGGCTCATGTTACACTTACAAAACAGAGTTTAAGATGGTAAGATTTTCATTGGCAGTGATCAGAAGGGACAGGATTAGAAATGAGAACAAACATATAAACTAATAATCTGCAGTGACATCAGACCTTTGTTAGACATGTATGTGTGTCAACAGAGGTAAATCCAGAGTGTAGTCTTAAAAATTGTGAATTATAGTATTATAGTATAGTATATAGTATAGAATTATAGCGTGACTATAGTAATGTGATGGAGAGCTGACCATTATCAGGCCGTGATTTATCTTCCAGTTGGATTTTGGGGACCTCCTGGCTTTTGTTTTGGTATACTGTTGACAGATGTTTTTAATTTGCCAGTGTCTTCCTCCTCATTCAGTAGAGACACAACCAGTTTATGGATGTTGACAAGTGAGACTGTCCCGAGGAACAGCCAAAGCATTAGCTCCAAATAAAGTCTGAAACTTCTCAACAGCAAATATCAGGTCAAGCCTGAAGTTTTTGACAATAATTTTAAGTCAGTTCATAAGACGTCATGAGTTTTATAGGCAGTCAGTTGCATTTTTTTTTCCAGGTGCCTGATGTCATGTGCTTTTAATGCCCAGTTAAATAGAGTCTGTTTTGATTCCTGTCTCTAATAAGTCAGCATCTTTCTTTTGCTGTTTCAATCCAGTCTTAGTCAACTTTTCAAGGCCTCGAGTCCACATCAAGCAGTGTAGACCTTGGATAACTCTGCAGTAGTCCAAGGGTTGGAGCTGTTTGAAATTGTAATAAGTTAACCAAAGCAGATAAAGTGAAAGATCGCAGATCTTTTTAAAATGACAAAACGAGGTGTTTAAATGCAGGCGTGACCATTGGTTCCCGTGTGAAAAAGCAAGGGTTAAAAAAGCAGTTTCACTAAGGCTCCAGTGACAGCCTCTCAGCTACCCCGGTCCTCTGCAGCTTAGAGCTTCTCCATGATTATGCAAAACAGCGACTGGCTGCTCAGGACACCTCGAAGCCACTCCCGGAGGTAAAGAAGATTTTCTTTTTTCAAGGGAGAAAGAACAGGGAAAAAAATATGAATGTCAGAGCTTTCTAAGCTGTCTTTTCTTCTTAAGCTCACAGAGACATCCTATGGCCTTAATTCTGTTTCTGCAAGATGTGGCAGCTGGTTGTGACTTCATGCATAGATACTGTACAGTCATGACTTGGCTAATTTGGCAAAGGGTAGATTTGGATCAGGAGCGACTATGCGTGACAGCTTTGTGTAAGTCAGTGCAGACTATAGAGTATGTTTGGTGCCAGAGATATATATGTTACAGAAGCCAGTGTTACTTAATGCTCTTCTCTTCACGTACCTTGCCTCTTAAGTGACATCGTATGTGAGGGTGCAAAATCTTTAAACTTTAAACAACCAACATATAATGTGCTAATTACTAAGCTTAACGGGCTGCTAGTTGGCAGATCTCTAAACTGTCATATAGAAGCAAGCTGTTTTCTTCCACTTCAGCCTTAGATAAACTAGGTGGTAATTGGTATTAATATTTTTATCCAACTCTTGGCAACCTTTCAAATGAATTGCTTGGTTTAATCTTTGAGGATTAGGCAATGCTTCACTTCAATTTGTGGGATTTATTACACTGAAGCTGATGCAACAACACTGTGGCTATTCCTATTTTTCCAAGCAGTCCTCATTTTTCCTCAGAAATGGATGCAATGTCGCTAAATCAGGTGGACAGGGCTCAGATTCCTCAAAAGCTCTTGCCAGAGTGGCAGAGAGAATAGATTTACTCGATGACATTGAAACGTGAGAATACTGTTTTCAACAAAAGATTGCAGCTGGGTAATTTATTATTTTTGCAGTAGTGTTGGAAATAATCTCTCCTCCTTCTGCTTCCTCTGTTTCTTCCTAGCATATGCATGAGGCTGTAGAGCTAAAGCAACAGTTGCAGACAGAGCATGAGCAAGCCTTGGTGGCCCTTCACACCAAGCAGAAGGAGATCAATCAATTGCAAAAGGTATGTTTAAAAACCGCTTTAAGTCTATTCTTTTAATACTTTTGGCAGAATCCCTCCTTGGTTATCAACTTTTGTGTAGTGAATTTATGCCAAAGGTCTTTGTTTGGATAATGATGTGTCTTGAGCCACTTTATGCTGAATCACTGCTACTGTATCAGAAAATACAGATACCTCATATAGCCCGCCCCAAAATCAGCAGATGTGATTACAAATGCAGCCATGGTCCCTTTGATCGTGTGATGAAGAACACGGCTAAAAATGCTGCGTTTGTAGTTGCTGATATATTTGTACACATTACAAATATCTTGCAGCATGAAGATCTGACCTGTTGTGGTTGTTTTATTCTTTTTTGATATTTCGTAAAAAAAAGGATATACATGTGCGCATGTGTTCCTGCTTACTGTTTCCTTCCTATGATGATGACTGAAATAATATCAAATACCTTCTGGATTAGACCACAAGTTTAACATGATGAAAAGTGTCTCTTTCTCGGAAGTCTGTGAGGTTTGTTTGTCTCATTTTGGTCCCATTTTTGCATTGATGTTTGTTCAAAAGAGAATCATTAATGTTCAAAGATGCAGATCATTCAAACTGAGACAAATTGATTTGCACAGTCGCTCAAGAGTGGGTTTAATTTCACTGCCTTTAACAGCCAGTACTTGGACACTAACATGTCCTAAAATAAGCCAGTTGCTTTTTATTGGAGCTGTACCATCAGAAGTAGGCATCTCTTCAAGTACCAGCTCTGTTTGATGAACCAGTGAGCATCCGCCAGGGTATTGCGTTGACAGTATGTCAGCTGTGTACTGTCTATTCTACCTCATGGACCGTGATCACAGTGTCAGCTGTCATTGTGTGTTTCTGTGTGTTCTCTGCAGGCTTGGGTTCAAACTGACCAAGAGCATGAGGAAGCAGTACACCTGTTAGAGGTACAGTAAGCTGAACAAACCCTTATGTTTCCTGGATTGCTGTGTTTCTTAAACATAGTGGAGCTTTCTGTTTTAACCAGGCGAATCAAAACACATCCTTAAGATGGTTCATGTAGTATTGGGTCAGTTTTCCAGATGAAATAAGGGGAAACATGGATAAGTTGGTGATGAAGCTCTCCTTTTTGGAACATATGGAAAAGACTCGAAGCTTGTCTATGTATCAAGTTAGCTGCTGTAAAACATCCTGTCTGGCTCTACTACAGCACCCAGTGCTTTGAACTAGCCTTGAACTTTTAGCTTCAGTTTTAGCTTTATGGTTATTTCCATCTTCTTTTCTGGAGCAGGAAGTGGCCATATTTAAATGAGATAGTGGAGTGTTAAATTATAAACTAAGGCCAGTAATCTTGATTGTACATATCATATCTATGGGTGCAGTGTGGAGACTTCTTCGATTGTTTTATAGTATAACAACTGCACAGCAAGCTATATTAATTGTCTGATATATTAAAAGTACTGTAAGAGGCACAAAGACACCACAGAGATGGTCAAAATGTCCAACGCTGGGCTCTAAAAGTGAGAATTTTAGGCTATGTCCACACGTAGGGTGTTTGCTAAAACTGAGATTTTTCTGAGGTCATTTTGAAAAACATCTCAGTCCAAATGTAAATGCAAAGAGCGATCTACTGTCTGTCAAGAACATGCCAAAGCAACAAGCTGCGATATAAACGTAACTGGGAGGAAATGTTAGCTAATCAAAAGCTCACAATCTGACATCAAAAAGGAGATGAAAGCGCACACCTTTGATGTTGCAAGACACAATATAGAGTTTTTCTTTCCAACATTCAATTGTGTAAATGCAGAAACTTGAAGGTTGTTTTTTTTTTTAAATCTTCACCCCAGCAGTTTTTTTTTTTTTTTTTTAAATGTCTGTTTCCAGTGCAGTTCTTTAGATATTTTATCCTGGGCTAACATCAACCAACACTGCCATCCTCAGAGCCATTCTACATTTGGGGCTAAAATAAAATAAGCGAGGTATATTTGTCAAACGAATGTATTAGTTTAACTGCGTGACTCACACCCACACCATCTTCAGTAATCACCTCTGCTGAGCCTGAAATCGAACGCAGAGACGCAGGAAATTATTTAAATTAAGTAAATTGAAAAGTGACGTTTCTTGGACTAACTAGTGCATTTAAACTGGCAACACATTAAGAGAGATGTTAAAAAAAGGCACCGTCTGCACACGCCTACGTAGGCCTTCAACGACGTCTAATCAGGCTAATTGAAAACAGCTGCGTGGGTGGACAAGCAGAGTTTTAATGTGGAGCCATACGACGCAAGTTTATTCTAAACTTGAACTTATGACACATGGGTACCGTTGGGGTTCTGGACTCTCTTCTAATGAAGTCCCATAAGTAAGTTCCCCCCCGTCTCTCTTCCAGCAAAACACTTATCTGCTTGGCTACACTATTGTGTAGTTTTTTCCAGTACTCCACACCAGATTGTGACTCATACATCAGACTAGTCAGACAATAGCGTATCATTTGTGCTTGCGGTCACATTTCTATCTTCTTATTCAGGCTGCTTTTGTTATAGCGCTCCAAACGCTTCTGTTTAGTAGTTGCGTTGTCACGCGTTGCATTGACGCTTCACGTCGCGCCCCCCCCCCTCGGATGGTAATCGTTGACCCGCTGTTTCATCACAGACCTCTACTCAAAATTATTTTCTCGTCTTACTTTAAATCCTTTTGCTACGAGAATACGTCGCAGACTCCTTTGTGTGCGGCTCATATGAGGTCACGTTATTATCCATCTGGAGCGCTCTAATACGATTTTACTGAGCAAGCAGACTGAGTTTGGCTCAGAAAAAACAGTTTGGTCAGAGAAATTGAAACTCTGTCAAGGAGATCTCTTCCTAGAAATCCCTGAATCAGTTGGTCTCTTTCACAGGCGCGTTTCTCTATAGTTATGGGCAAATATGGCCACAGGAGGGAAAGCATAGTTGTGCTGTCTGTAGGTGTGAAATCCCCATATGTTTTCCAGTCTGTGTTTTTGTGCTTAGGAGTCCATTTCAGTTTGACAAACACATTTGTCTTATTTTTTTGTCGACTCATAAATACATTTGTGTTCTCATTGGTTCCCCTTCCGTTTGCTTTTATTAACGATTGGTTCTTTTTGCATTTTTTTTCCCTTTCTTTACTTACTACTTCTGATTTCCACATTTTGTCTGAACAGAACAATAAGGACAGAATGTTTCAGGTATTTATTTTCATCCCTGATTAGTTAGTTACATCACCCTTTCTTTCCTCTTCGAATTTTCCTTTAATTGCAAACCTGTGAAACCAAAATTATATTCTGTATCACCAAAAGTGATTATATGTATATTCACGCTTTCCCCTCTAGGCCTTCCTCTGATAGCATGTCTATGATATAACTTCATGGAGTGCTCAGGCTTGGTTATCACGATTTAACCATATCAGTAAATGACTCTACACTTCCACGTGTTTAGATTAGATTGCTAGACATTCAAAATTATATACTGCCAAAGCCCAGAAGAATAATCACCTTTCACCTCTCATTCTTTTTTTTTCTTTTTTTTTCCCTCTCAGTCTTCACAATCCTTACTGCTCTTTTTTCTTAACTGCCAAAGGTCAAGGTTCGTGACCTGGAGCAGGAATGCCGGTCACACAGTGAACACTTTCACCAGCTGTCCAAAGAGCTGCTGAATTTCCGTCTCCAGTCGGAACCTGTGAATATCCCTAAAAGTAATACCACCTCTGCATCCCAGATCCCGCCCTCACCACAGAAGAAACTCTCGCAGGTCAGATTCGAAGCCCAACCAGAGACAGGTGAGTCTCACCTCACAGGCAGCTTTGTATGAAACACATTGAGCCATAAAGGCAATTATGAGGCTGGGGAACGGGGACATATCAAAACAAATCAAAAGTCTTAGAAAGTCAGTCCCTGATTTTTATTTATTTATTTATTTTTCTCTGATTACTACTTTCCTCAGTTTTAGCTGAGCGGTTTTATGTGTTTACTTGAGTGTGAGTGTGGTTCTGTGAGTATTAATGTAACTGTGTAATATAAAGTGGTGATATAAAACTGTAGACTAGCAGGGTTAAATATTAGTGGGGTCTAACTATTCTAAAAACACATGTGCTCTCCAGATAAAAGCATCTGCGAAATTATTAGTGCTTAAAAGGGTTATGATCAGATAAAATGATAATTAGTGATCTAATCCCCAGACAGCTCACATTACAGCTGGACGCACTCACTGCAAACCAGAGGTGGATACCATTAATGGAGACGGTGCTTATTCATGATCAATATCTGCCCTTGATCACAAGCCTGATGTACGACACGAATGTAATTTAACACATTAGTATTCTAACAACACAGTGCAACCTGCAGATACAGCAAATAGAGCCGTATCAGTGATGTAGATTTATACAGTCTGGCACAAACCAAAGGTCTTTGAAGTGCTGAAAATCCTGTTTTATCTGTCTCTTCACTTCGGGCAGAATTCACTGATGTTTTTGTGCTAATGCATAATATTACATACAAACCACAAGAACGCAGTGATGCACTTGATCTGTGTTGTTTACGTATCGTTAATTTCTTCAGGGAATTCCGTTTTGTGTTTTCTGCATTTTTTTTAAGTCTGTTTTGCCAATAGGATGGGCTGATAGGGGTGGAGTAGCCTTCCAAATGAAGGGTGTTAGCTGTACCCGCAGGAGATCAATGGTTTTGCTCCAAAGAGCGCGAAATGGTTGTGGAAGGAAAAGGCAGTTACTCTTTATTTGCTATGGAAATCAATGTCTCCCAGGTGATGAGAGTGCGGCAGACACGCCGCTGCTGATATCCCAGTTCTTGCCCTGCTCACCGCAGACTGGAGACGGAGAACCACCAGAACTGCTGTCTGTCAAATCCAGCACCGTGACAACGGACCACCCCATCCACCCCCGACAGTTTCCCTCATCAGAGGTGGGTCTGTGTGATGCCACATCCATGAATAATGCATGCATAACCTATTATGTTAATTGTTTTTAAATAATTAACTTACATATTCATATCTTGAAAAGGAATGGTTCAAGAGTTGCTGCAAACTGCTAATTCTTAAATATGCTGTAGGAAAGTCGCTTATCCCTGCTAATAACACTTTAATTTGTTCCTCTCATTTATCTATAGATGGAGGATGAGGCCAGCCCATCACCCAGGTCCAAATCTCGCTACACAGGCCAGGTCCGCCTTTGCACTGCCCGTTATAGGTGCATAAGACAAGTTTAAATACAGAAATAATTTCATTTTGGGTTTTAACGCGCATTATCTTTAATTTTCCTTCACAAATGAATGAAAAACCTTTCTTTCCTTCAAGTTATAACCCTTACGATGGACCAAATGAGCATCCTGAAGCAGAACTCCCCCTTGTGGCTGGAAAGTATCTGTATGTGTATGGAAACATGGATGACGATGGCTTCTATGAAGGTGAGTCGTACACAACACACATAGAGCATTTGAAGCGGTCTGTGAGGCGATATGTGCTTCTGGCTCGATAAATCAAATTCTGGCAAAAATCTGAAAATACTGCAACAAATTTTCTATTTGGGAGGATAGGTTTTCTTCTGTTCAGGCCTGCAGTTTTGCCTGAGTGCTTGTCTGCTGATGCTGCCTGACAGTGAAAACAAGTGTATGCATCATTATGTATTGTCTCAAAAACACAAAAAAGACACAAAAATGCCGAGTAGTGTGTGTCAGCTGGCATTTATTCTCCACTGAAGTTGTTTTGTCTTTCACCATCGTATTTATGTCTGTGGCGTTTTTGACTGTAGCATGTAGTAATAATAATAATAATAATAATAATAATGGATTGCATTTATATAGCGCTTTTCGGGACCCCTCAAAGCACTTTACAATACCACTATTCATTCATTCTCACATTCATACACTGGTGAAGGCAAGCTACAGTTGTAGCCACAGCTGCCCTGGGGCAGACTGACAGAGGCGAGGCGCCATCGCGCCATCGGCCCCTCTGGCCATCACTGGTAGGTGGTAGGTGAAGTGTCTTGCCCAAGGACACAACGACCAAGACTGTCTGAGCCAGGGCTCGAACCGGCAACCTTCCGATTACAAGACGAACTGCCAACTCTTGAGCCACGATCGCCCTACTGCATTGCACCTACAGCACACTGTGCAGTAAGTGGTATATGCAAAAATGTTGTATGTGTAGAATGACACATTGTATCTGTGATGCATTTTGTGCCCCTGCAGTCTCTTTACATTATGTCGTGTTATGTAATGATACAGCACAATCTAAACGTAATGCTGATGCAGTCATTTTTGTAAACGTGCTGCAAGGACTACTTGACAGGCTTTGTCACCCTGATATAGAATAAGTCCGTCATACATACTAGTTGGCTACTTTCATCGCGTGACTTCCACTTAGTCAGTGCGTGGTGTCATGAAGAAAAGTTTCCCGACACTTTTTCATAACTGGTGGCTGGACTCACTCTCTGTATAATCTCTTTATAATTATGAAGGCTTCTCCATCAGAGGCAATCCTAATCCCCCTTGCTAGCAATCCTGCAGCCAGCACAGACCGTCATAGAAAGCCCTGTGATTCATTAGCTGTGTGCAGTCAGATTGCATGGTATTGCAGACGGTCCCTGTATTTACCACACAGGAGGGGCGACTTGGGCTGCATACCAAGCTGTTGTCAGGATGGGGACCTTGGTCTCTTAGTTTGATGACTAATCCAGCAGGGCTCAGCTTAATCATCAGCACACATAAACAACAAACACACTCGCTCAGATACACTTGTAGAGACACACCAAGATGGTCTTAAGGCCCCCCAGGCCTCTGTGGAAAAAGGGATTGAAGGACGAGATGATAGGGAGCTTTGTTGAAGACAAACTTATTGCCTTGGGGGAAAACTACACTGCAAATCTAAGCACTTTCTTTTCTTTCTTTTTTTTCTGCATTGACCGCAGCATCTACGTACTCTGGGGTGCTCCTGGAAATGTTCAAACGCTGAGGTCCTTAGAAATGTTGAAAGGAGTGTTTTCTAAGTTGTGTGTTGGAGTATGAAAGATGGCATCAGAGAACCCGTGGGGAATCTTACATCTTAGGGAATAGAACATGCTGTATGTTTACATATCTTCCACCTCTCACTCAGTGACTCATTCTCACCTTGCAGGTTAAAAAAAAGAAGAAGCTCTCACCGATTTATGTGTTTAAGTTATTGCTTTGCTTTTGTCTTTGTGTTGTGAGAGAAGCCTAATTTTAACACTTACAGGTGGCATCAAAACAGAAAGTTTTTCCTAAAGAGACATTTATTAAATAGTAGCAGGATTTTCTGTTATCTACTTTTATTCTTTTTAACTAGAAATATCAATTTAAAAAATGAATAACATATTTCTGTTATTTTCTACCTTTGTGTCTGTACTTGTTTATGCTTGACAGGGGAGCTGCTGGATGGCCAAAGAGGACTTGTTCCTTCCAACTTTGTGGAGTTTGTCCAGGACAAGGAAAAACCAGGCATTCAGGCTGGAGACGCAGGGGAAGATCTCAGCTCACTTGAGCACACATCCCTAGCCTTGATGGCTGTGGATGGAGGTGCCTCCCAGGATGGCCTTCTGAGCTCAGCAAACGCTTTGGTTCCCTGTAGCAATGGGACAGGTGGGGCCTTGGATCCTGAGGACCTGGCGGAAGACGTTGTGCCTTACCCCAGAAAGATCACCTTGATCAAGCAGCTGGCACGGAGTGTCATCGTGGCCTGGGAGCCTCCACTAGTGCCTTTGGGCTGGGGGAACATCTCTAGCTACAATGTGTTAGTAGATGGGGAGCTTCGTGCCAATATACCATACGGTGGTCGGACCAAGTGTTTGCTGGAGAAGCTGGACCTGGACGGCTGCGTCCACCGTGTGTCAGTGCAGAGTGTCATGGACCGGGGCTTGTCAGATGAGCTGCGCTGCACCTTGCTAGTGGGAGCCAATGTGGTGGTGGCGCCGTGCGGTCTGCGCGTCGATGACATTCAGCGTGACACTGCCGAGCTCTCTTGGTTGCCTAGCAACAGCAACTATGCTCACACTGTGTTCTTAGACGGGGTAGAGCACGCAGCGGTAAAACCGGGAAGGTATAGACTACGGTTCCACAACCTGAAGCCCCTGACAGTTTACAAAGTGACGGTGGTGGCGCAGCCCCACCAGGTGCCGTGGCAACTGCCGCTGGAGCAGAGAGAGAGGAAGGAAGCCGGCGTGGAGTTTTGCACTCAGGCAGCAGGTCAGAAAGGTTTATTATTATCCACAGAGATACTGTATCAATAATGCACAGCTTAATAGCTGGCGATTACTTTCACATGCTTCTAAGAATCTTAGTTTAACTCTCATATGCAAGATCATGTACTGTAATATGAATTCTAATGTTATTGTACTCTGCTCTAGAATAGTATAGCGTCACATTTCTTTACCATGTCGTTGTTGTGTATTGTATTTTGTCTAGGTCCAACACCATTTTGCAGAACAGGTCAGAACAAAGCTTGAGGGGTTGGTTTCCCATATATTCAAGCACTAAACCTAAGGGATGTCATTAGTGCTCTGACACATTTTGCAGGGAGGATGACTGTGCCATGTTGTTCAGCATATGCAGTTTATTATGAAATGTGGGCAAAATGGCATCTTATTCTGGTTCTGAGATTGAAAACCTTTTAAAAACAAGTCTGTCATTACATGTCCTTTGAAAATGCACAATTTGTTGTTCGAAACCAAATTTGTATGCAATTTTGCCCAAGTTTGCTGCACAGTGCACTTCACTAATTAGAGAATACCAGAGCAGCATGAGATATGATCAATAATTACGATGAGTCATTTCCTCAGCCTATAGCCTAGCCTGACATAGCCAGTTCTATATAAAGCGGTGCCCCTCCACTGCTCACTGAAATGACCATTTTCTATCAGTGTGCATTTGCTTCTGCTCGAATGCAGTTGTGCATGTTTCAAAGAGATCAGAAAAAAGAAATGCTGAGCTCTAATCAGGCTCTCTGCATGTGGAGACAGCAGTGTATATCTCGGGGCAACCCTTAAAGTTTTCATCTCTTCCAAAGATTACTGAATGGTTATAGTAGAATAGCATATATAAGGAATACAGACCTAAAAATATAGGTCTGTATATAAAAATAAAAATAAAAATTTCATTTTGATTTATCTGACAATCATCTTGGGTTAGGAAATATTAGTGTTGTGCAAAAACTCACCATACACTTAAATGACATTGTCTAAACACAACACGAAGTGTTTTGTGAATGTTTCCCACCAGCAATGTCATGCTATCAAGTAGCCCGCATGAACTGTGTATCTCTGCAAAATACAAATAAGCTGTTATGTAATTTCATAAATTTAGATATGCAAGTCAAATTACAACCCCACCCCCCCCACCCCAACCTCACGTCCTCATTTCCTCCTTTGTGTCTGGGCATTTCTGTGCATGGTGGGGTGTGTGTGTGTGTGTGTGTGTGTGTGTGTGTGTGTGTGTGTGTGTGTGTGTGTGTGTGTGTGTGTGTGCATCTAATGAATGCTTCACATCATTCCCCCTCTCGTTTGTATCCTACATGTACTAAATCAGTAAACCGTAAGAGATTATTTTTCTTACACACTGGATTGGTTACCTCCCAGGGCCTCCGCTGCCACCCCAGGATGTTCAGGTGCTCTGTGGGCAGGCTCCAGGGGTCCTGCAGGTCTGCTGGAAGCCCCCCAACATCTCTCCCACAGGCACATCCAATGGGGCAAATGTCATTGGTTACGCAGTCTGCACTAAAGGGCAGAGGGTGAGTTAGCATGTCTAGGTCTCGCCTGCCTGGACTAGTTTACTTTTTATATATCATTCTTTTTAAAAGGATATGAGTGATCACACAGAGCTCATCTTGATTTAAAGGCATTGCTCATGATGTATTGTGTTCTGTTATGAGAAACTACAGTAGTTTGTGGCTAAATCCTAAGCATATGGGATGTATATTCCTAAGGTCTACATGCTGTACAGTATTTACAACACTGTGAAATGTTTAATCATGCGTAATCCAGTCAAAACATGAGAATATACACCACAGATGGGACATTAACAGCGTCTGCCTTTCAGCGTGGCATTATGTCATCATTACCATCAGTTCACTCAGCAATGCCACCTACTTGTAATTAACGTGCGGTGCAGGTCTGGGTCTTGGAAAGGTCTCTCGCTCCCTCTGGTGACTGCTAAAGTAAATCATCACAGTAAACCTGAAAGGGAAAATCAACATTCAGCCACACTGGGCAGAAACCTGTTTTTGAGCTGCCCCTGCAGGTGGAAATCTTAAGAGCATTTTTTTCCCACCATAATAAATCAAATTAAAGAGGTATTTTTGTTAGTTCAGTGAAATCACTTATTTGGCACTAAAAAGTGCAGGGGGCTAATCAAATTTCAGCAGCTGGATTTGTCCATTTTTGTTTTGGATGTATTGACTCTGATACTGATAATGTTTTAGTTGTTGTTCAAATGAAACTGCAGCCACTGTTTATGTTAACATTTATTTATTTTTTTCTGGCTCTAGATAGCTGAGGTGCTGTTCCCTATGGCAGACTATGTTACGGTTGAACTGACAAGGATTCAATGCCTCGAGGCCAGGGAGGTCATCGTTAGGACACTGTCGGTCCAGGGAGAATCCCAGGACTCTCAAGTTGCTGTCATTCCAAACAACCTGCTTGTGCCTCTACCTCCGCTTCCCCTGCCACCACCAGTGCATCCTCACACGGGCCCCCCTCCACACCCCCATACTCAACCTCTCCTCCAATCCCCTCACCTTCCTCATCCCACACCCCAACTTCCCGCTCCACCACATGGACAACAACTGCCGCCCCGTCCTCCCCATGCTCAACCCCATCCCAGACTCCCCCATCAAGGTGGACCCCCGCAACCCCAGCTTCGTCTTCCCCATCCCCATCCGCAGCCCTTACATCTTCAGCCTCGTCCACCCCACCAAGGTCCCAGGCCACAGCACCAACTGCCTCTGCTGCCCCACCCCCAACCCCACCTTATACCTCTGAGACCAGTAAGTGCCAGAGACCTGGATGCCAAAGACCATGCGGCCCATCACGGGGGAGCTATTCTACCTGGCCAACCTGGCTGGGACCCTACACGCTCTCCTTCTGTCCAGCCTCCAGTGCCCATGCAAGGCCACACCCTTGAAGCCCCATCACCTGCCAATCCACGGTCTCCCTCACCCCAGAGGATTCTTCCTCAGCCCAGAGGCACGCTTATCCCAGACACTGTGGCCAAAGCTATTGCTCGAGAAGCAGCTCAGAGGGTGGCAGCAGAAAGCGGAAAGGTCTGGTGAAAATGGAAATGCTGGCTCACACAACACTCTAGATGCTTAATGAAAATGATGTTATATATTTTAGCACAAGTCACTGAGATTAAACTGTTGCTTTAATTTGAATTTAGAGTAGCTGAAGAAGGGAAGTGTCACAAGTTGCTAAACATAAAAGAATATTGAGCTTTCTGTGATTGTTACTATAATAAAACCTAAAGACACCGTTAACACTGTTCCATTCCTATTTACACACACATGTTTTCAGGGTGACAGAAGGCAGGGCAGATATGGAGAACAGGGTCATTCATTTCACCAGCATCACTCTGATGAGGAAGAGGAAGACGAGGAAGGGTTTGCTCGCGGTCGACGGAGAGGACCCTCGGTTGACGAGTTCCTCAGAGGCTCTGAGCTGGGGAGGCCGGTAAGACCCGTGTGATAAGCGACACACTTTGCTTATCACACTTCTGAGCTCAAGCACCTAACGTGTGTTTCAGTGGAAAAACCTCACATGTGTGCATCTGGACGTGTGTGTGTGCATGTGCGTCTGAGGTGGTTGCATGTGTACACACTCCTTAACCCGTGTCTTTATGTGTGTTCACGTGGGCGTGCTGGCCTTATCCATGTGTGTTTGGTGTGTGCATGTATGTATGTTTGTATGCGGACTTAATCGCGTCTGTTCGTTTGTGTGTGTAACTACCAAAAGCCTCACTATAGTCACAATGAAGATTATCACAGCGAAAGCAGCCGGGGCTCTGACCTGTCTGACATCATGGAAGAGGATGAGGAGGAACTGTACTCTGAGATGAAGCTGGAAGAGGGACGTCGACGCAACTCGCACAACACACCCAAGGTGCAGTTCTTTGCACTTATCCAAGCAAATTATTATTAAGTGAACTGCACAGGCACAGATACTTCAGTTGAGACTGCTGCCTTGCTTTTGATATGTGTCATTAGTGTGTGTGCTGAGTTTAATTCAAATTTTATACAGAAAGAAAAAGCCCATGGATAGAAGGGCAGATGCAGTGGGTTTGACTATTTCAGTACCATAGACAGAGATGATGAAAGCTGTCGGGTTTGAATCTTTCCACACTATTGAGAAAGATAGTGCGGAATATATATAAGAGAGACACAGATAGATGTAGACTGGGTTTTAGATGCTTTCAGGCACCGCTGTTGCTGCTTTCATAAACACGTGACTTTTTTTTTGCCACTTTTTTAAAGCATGTCATCGCAGAAACTACAGAAGGTTATTTTACTTCAGTGAACAAACATGTCAGTGTAGAAAAATGCAATCTTCAAAGTCTGGACCAAAGACTCCATTTGCTGCTGCCAAAAAGCTCCTTTAAGTTCTCAGAAACACAGAAAGGGATAGTTTCTTTCTGTGTTTGGGTGCTTTGCAGTGAAACGGGGATAGACTGGATTTGATTAAAACACAGAGGAAAGAACTTGGAGAGCTAAAGGGTGAGACTGGGTTGAAAAGATTATCATGACAAAGGGAGACATATAGCTGAGGGGTGTAGCCTAGGCTGCACTGACAAATATCTTTGCCTTTCTTTTTTAGTAGATGGGTAGAGCGATACTAGTTATTTCTTAATTTTGGAATGGAAATATTTCCCATGGGCTTGTGTGTGTGTGTGTGTCTGAATGTGAGTCTACGTGTGTGCGTCTATGTTTCAGTGCTTGCCTGTGAGTACTGCATGATTTTGTTTACATACAGTTTGTACAAGTATGTTCGACATGCACTTTTTCACACGCTGTTTACGGGTATGTTCACGGTTCTGTGACAACACATGACACATGAATGCTTTGTCTGCGGATGCTTTCTATGTTTGTGTATATTTCAGACAACAACCCCTGTTGGAGGCCGCCATGATCGGGATAGTGGGAGACGAGCGCATCACGGCGGTCCCCAGCCTCAGAGACGACCCCTAATGGTCCCCTCCATTGGTCAGTATGGGCAGATGGCTATATTTTAGGTTCTCTGTCCCTTAGTGCAGTCGCATTTGCTCCTTTTTTCTTTTCTTTTTTCTTTTAAATACCAAGAAGCTCATGAAGTCTTTGTCTCCAGATCACCTTTGTGTCTGCGAACCATGCTCATCCCTTTCAGTACCTTGACTTTGATCTTCCAGAGATGGAGATGATGATGATGATGATGATGATGATGATTAAACCGCTTTGCACTGTTGCAGCACAGAGTGATAAGTTAATCTACAGTGACGACGGCTAGAAATATATAACTGAAAATTTGTTATCACCTGTTTTAGGAGGCAACGCAAATCTTCACTTAACATATTGGGAGGAGAAAGTAGAGCTTTGATTTGTAACCTCATCACCTTCTAACTGGTATTTTCTGTAGAGGTAACCTCTGAGAATAACAGTGAGGGAAACCTCTCTCCCATCACCGAGGATGTTTACTATGGCAGAGTAGCTCGACACAGGACCTGGTCATCCCGCAGGCACATGGGCGGCACCAGGTCTCCCCATGGTATGTGCCTGCAGTCCTGTTTTTACCACCACAGCATGGCAACAAAAGTGCCACCAGCACCTGGCAAATTGCAATAAATAGCTGTGGACACTTGCAAATGTTTTGTCTTCAAAAATAATAGTTATTGTTATTATGCTTACAGTTGAACAGCATGACCGCAATGCACTGAAATGGTGGACCCATTGGCAAACCATGCTTTGGGTCCAGGATCAACATTTCCACAGTTGCAGATGATAAATGATTGACTGACTGTTTAGGGAATGCCTCACAACACTGCACTGAACTCCAGACGCCTGCTAAAACCCTTCCCTTTGTGATACAACCACACCCACTACACCAGTCATGCATGAAACTCAAAAGATATGACAGTGGTAGGCACTAAAGAATGACCACATTGGCATTGCTTCTTGTTTCTTTAGATGTCTGAGTTTGAGATGTTAGCTTTCTTTTATATTGTAAGCTTGTATTTTCAAGCACTGGCCATATAGTGTTTGCTAGGTGGTGCATTTTCCCAGTGTTATCGTAGCGAATCAAAAAACATACACAGGTCTTCACAACAACACTGCCGCCTCAGCTTGAGACCTCTTCTTGAGACCTCTTCTTGCCTTGAGGGTTGGCACAGTGTGGTTGTTTTAGATTGTTTGTTTCTCAGGTGTTTTGGTTTTTTTTTCCTTTTTTCTTCTCTAAGGCTTTAGCATGCATGTCAGGGTCTTGTTTGTCGCGGATGTTGTCATGCACATAAATCACGATTTGTCTATGTATTGCACCATGGTTAGTCTTTGATGACCATTAATGGAAAGGGCACACAAATTATTATGAATGCTTACATGATTTTATGTATGAAGAAGTACTAATTGACTGATGTGAAGCATTATGAACTATCAGCGTATCAGTAACGTCATGAAGAAGTTTTGCTTAATTAACCACTAACACAACATTTTGACAGATTCACTGCTGTTATGCTTAGTTTCTTACGTCTGCAGCTCATAGAAGGGACTAAACTGTAGTACACATGAACATGATTAACGATTCATAATGACTGCAATAACTGAGTTGTTGCATTATTAATGCAGTGTGCTTATAGTTTGTGCATTTTCCTGACAGTTCATGAGGTTTTACATCAAAAAGTTATTTGTTTTCATGCATGACACCATGTACAAATTCAAACATAAAAAAAAAACATACTATAAAATAAATAAAGTAATTAAAACACACGTAGCATGTGTGTATTTGTGGATGCATGTGTGCGTGCTGCAGAAAATAGTTCACTGGGTCACAGATTTCTTCCTGCATGGTTAGAAGCACAATCGTGGCCTGATACGGAAAGTGAAATCTGTCATGCAAATACTGAATGGTCAAATCAATAAGACTTATCAGGATCCTCTCATTGATTTCTTGTGACCGGAAGCACGGCATCACAGACTTGCTTATCACAGAAGTGGCGTTCACTGTATGCAGCAATAAGTTTTGTGAATAATTTTTAATGTGGAAGTGATTTAAAATCACCAGCTGTTAAAGCTTTACTTCACATGTTTACTTCACAGTAATAGAAAAGCCACACTTTACGACATTTTATAACACAAAGTAAAGTTAATGTACAGTCATCTACTGTATTTTCCGCACTATAAGGCGCACTTAAAATTCTTTCATTTTCTCAAAAATCGACAGTGCGACTTATGTATGAATTCTGGTTGTGCTTACTGACCTCGATGCGATTTTATGTGGTAAACAGCGCTGAAAAATCTGTCAAATGTTTTAGTACGACTTTGGTAAGCTATGAAGCCGTACTGCTTGATGGATTGTTGGAGCATTACGGCTACTATAGTCAGGAGCCTCGCAGAGTAATCTGGGTCCAAAACTCAGTTCTCTTCATGTCTCAAAGTCAAACTAACACTGCGGCATCACTGAGAGTTAAACTTTAATAAAATGATCAGCATTGCTGCTTTACCAGGTGTAACAATTAAGTTTAACTCCAGGCATCCATGCAAACAGAATGTATTAAATTTAACTGAGTGGGACGTTAGCAGGAAGTTAGCTCGCTAGTTTCCACCTAAAGATGATATACCATGTTCTGACTGAGAGATTTCTGAAAAAATTAAAATGTACAGCTTTGCTATCACTTCCAACATAAATGAAGACAGGAAACTAAACAGCAGTGAAGTTGGACTAGCTGGTATATAGTGATGTGCTACGTGATTGCTAGCAACACAGCTATGCTAGCATAACATAACAACAGTGAACTGGCTCTATAAAAGTTAAGGCAAGATTCCAGATGGTTAGGGACGAATGCAATCACATGACAGGACGCTGGAAACGGACCAAACTTCAGTCAGGAGAACAACTAAGAAAATCTATCCACAATAGGAGGTTAGTCATGAATATACTGCGACAACATGGGAATAGAGCAGCTGTGAGAGAATTCAACATTAACTAGAATAATAAAGGATAAAGAGTAACAGGATCACAATCACTGGTACGGAAGTGGTGGAAGCAAGAAGAATGAGTTGAGTTTGACTTATCCAGTGTAGCCAACTCCTCAGTAAGGAAAATTGCTATTGGCTATCCTAAAAGTCGCTAAATGACGTCATCGCCTAATTTGCACAATTTATCCTGCCTATTTAATTGTAACAGACACTGTAGGAGAGAGAAATAACATCGTGGAAGAGACATAAAGTGAGTAACCCCCCCCCCCCCAAGAACCCTAAAAATATTTAGAATATTTAGAACTACAAATTAAATTTCTCTCTTATTATTGTTTTCAATAATTCCAACCCTCCTCCTTTACACAGACTTGGGACCGGCAAAAGTGACCCGAAATAGGCACACTGGACAACACTGGACTTATCTGACTGCTTTGTTTCGCTTAATGCGCCTTATAATCCGGTGCCCCTTATGTATGAAAGCAGACTCCTTCATCGACAGTGCGCCTTAAAATCCAGTGCGCCTTATGGTCTGAAAAATGCAGTACTTTATCCACATTTCTGTAAGTCTATTGGTTGGTGAGGTTGGATAATGGGATTTTACTTTTTGTTTTATGTGCTGAAGATGGCTACAGGGATCGGGATCGCCGCTCTCCCACGTACTATGATGAGTCGGAGCCAGAGGAGCCCTTTAGGATCTTTGTGGCTCTCTTTGACTACGATCCTCTGTCCATGTCTCCGAACCCGGATGCTGCTGATGAAGAGCTGCCCTTCAAAGAGGGGCAGATCATTAGGGTGGGAGTTTCAAGTGCTTTCATGTAATGCATTCTTTCTTTTCTTTTTTTTTTTAAGGTGAATTCATACTGTTAGGTAAACTATTAAACCAAGCATAAATGTCAAATGGATAAAGAAAGTAGTAGTAGCATGAGCTTTAAACATTGCTCTTTCTTATCTACCAGGTGTATGGGGATAAAGATACTGATGGGTTTTACAGAGGTGAAGTGAAGGGCAGGATGGGTCTGATCCCCTGTAACATGGTGTCAGAGATACGAGCAGACGATGAGGACACCATGGACCAGCTCATCAAACAGGGCTTTCTGCCGCTCAGCACACCTGTGGATAGAATAGGTACCACAAGAGCATACACACCCTCACAAATAACAACCATGTACAGCTTTAAAAAAATGGTTAGATATTGTGAGAGAAAGCATGTAACGGGACGCTTCCTGTTAAAATGCCGTTTACAATTACCTTCAGAGCAAAACAGAAGAGGCCTGCGTCGAGATCAGGCCTCCAGGAGGATGGTGGCTCTGTACGACTACGACCCCAGGGAGAGCTCTCCTAATGTTGATGTTGAGGTATTGTTTGCTGTAAAGGACAAACTGCTCAATGCTTAAGTGTTTATAGTGTAACGCACAAATATCTAACCAGCTACTACAACACACCTAAACACTTTTATATGTGCATAATTTGGTTCACAAATACATAGAAATGTGATTGTTACACAAAACCACAAAGATTGTCCAAAAATAGCACTTTTGTACTCCTTAATTCAGTCTGTTTAAATAAACTGGAACAAAAACAGGATTTTACTTTGTATTATTTGTGTATCCCTTTCTCTCTATCTCTCTAATAGGCTGAACTCACATTTTGCGCTGGTGACATCATTGCTGTGTTTGGTGACATTGACGAAGATGGTTTCTATTATGTGAGTGCTTGTCCATGTTTTTGGGGTTTCTCCTCGAGAGAACTCCTCAAAATTTGTATTAGGCACCATTTTTGATTAAACTACTCGAAGTGCTTCACCAGGTCTCATTCACACAGTCATAGATCTAAGTGCTTTCTATCTAACATTTACATCGGGCAGCCACTTGGGGTTCAGCATCGTATGCGCGGATATTTTGGCTTGCTAACTGGAGAAGAAGGGATCGAACCAATAACCTTGCGATTAATAGATGACTCTTAATAGATGCCTCTTCTGCTTGAAGCTTAGTGGTTCTGGGCCTGTCATCTGGTGTGGTCTTCTGCTGCTGTAGCCCATCTGCTAATTTTAACATGTTGCGCTCTACTGCAGGAACATCAGACTCGCTTAAAATCAAGCGAGGAAGCAATAAGAAAATCTGTAAAACATGAAAATACATTTAAATTTAAAGCTGACCACCTTATGTTGTACTGTACTGTATACCTTGGTTCTAATCAATGGCTATGTGAGTTACTATTGTATGTCTGTTTGAAGCAGTCTGGCAATTTTTCCTCTGATCTCTGGCATCAAAAAGGCTTTTTTCTTCTTTTTTTCACAGAGAACTGGCTCTCGCTGGACATTTTCTCTCTGTGGGAACATTCTCTGTAAACTCTAGAGATGGTTGTCGTAAATCAGCAGTTTATGAAATACTCAGACCAGCCCATCTGGCTTCAGCAACCATCCCACATTCAAAGTCACTAAAATCTCCTTTCTGATGCTCTGAACTTTAGCGTATCATCTTGGTCACATCTACATTCCTAAATGAACTCAGTTGCTGCCAGTTAGATATTTGCATTGACAAGCAGTTAAACATGAGTAGCTAACAAAGTGGCCGGTGAGACATGATTCAGATCAATTGGAGGCCTGACATATGTGATGTAAATGTATTAGATGTGTTTGGTCCACAGAATGGATTACATTATGTTCAGTTAACTGTGGCAGCTGTGCAGACATAGCATAATCTTATGAGTTGGTATTCTGCCAGTGAAGTTTATGCCTTCTCACCTCTCTTCATTTCTTTCCACAGGGTGAGATCAATGGCCACCGCGGTTTGGTTCCCTCTAACTTCCTGGAAGAAGTGCCTGATGACGTGGAGGTTTATCTGACTGATACTCCATCCCACTACCCCCAGGAAGAGCCCGCCAACCGGCCTCCTGCCAACTCCACCCCCGCCGTCTCAGAGAGCAAACGGGTACATCATCATCGCCGCTCTCAGCGCTAGGCCCTGTGTCCATACGTCCTCTCTTGATTTTCGTCTCTCGCTTCCTCCACTTGCCGTCTGTGTGCTGTTCATTGTGTGTGTTTGTCCATGTGGTGACAGTGGTGACTCTATACAGACTAACAACTCCCTCTCCACCCTTCACCCTTTGGAGGGGGGAAAGGGGACAAAATCCAGTGTTAACACCTTTCTGAGTCTCAGAGAAAGGAAGAAGCAAAGCCTGACATGGACAGAGAGGATAGACTGTGGGAGCTCTGCAGGTGGTATATGCATGTAACACTGGTTAAGGGAGGACTTGAAAAAGGCTCATTCTTTACACAAGATAATTTGGGGCCTCTTTGCACTGAAACACAAAATCAAATTGTGGTTATGTATTGTATTATTAAAGATAAATATATTAAGTGCTTTATTAACACATAACAATTGCTACCCAATGACACTGAAAGAAATTATATTGAGAACAAAAAGACAAAAGCATGCCTTTTTCAAACTTGATACATTTTCTAGCAACTTTCTTGGCTCGACTGCTGTATTTCCTTGAAGAGGCTTTGTTTCTTTATGTATACTGCACACACATCAGATCTATTTTTCAGCCCTGGTGACAGTGGATATGCCATGTTTGCTCTGAGCTCGAGAGACAAAAAAAACAAAAAAAACTAACCGCAGCACTGAGACGTCCATACTGTACTGTTGTTACAATGGAACAATAAAAAGAAAGCAATTGGATATTAAAAACATTCATGCTCTGTGTTCATGTGTGTTGTTGGTGGTGGTGTTGTTTTCAGTTGTCATAGTGGTGTGGGTTTTACCGACAGTGACAGTGCTGCCACATCTGATTTCTTTTTTGTTTTTCCTCACCCGCTTGGCAAAACAAAACAAACAAGCAGAGGAAGATTGTTCATTTCACACCATAAATGGCTCTGTCTGCCTTGTACAGTAAGTTGGCAACTTGAGATACCAGACTCGCTGTGCTAATGCACACAGCTTGTTGCAGCAGAAGCTGTTTAAATGCCATGCAATATTACGGAGGCGCTTTTCAAGTCATTGACTTGTTTCATGATTCGAATCAGGCAGATTTGTCTCTTTGTTTGATTTTTAGCTCTCTGTTAAGTGACTCACTAAAATATTTGACTCACATTAGTGGGTAGCTTCCCTTCTGTCATCCGTAGGTGTTATAGTTACAATTTGGAATAGATTTCAGATTTCATTATAGGACGATAGCTTTATCCGAAATAGCAGCTGCTGCATTAGATGGGAAGCCTGGTATCTACAGTTGTGTCCCTGGGTGTTGTACCGTATCTGACTGTACTGTATACTCCCTCATGGCCTACTGATGATGGACTTCTTCAGCTCTGTGGTGTGCTGATGTTGTGCTCAGCATTTGATGGCTTCTTCCTCAGTTTGATTTCTGTGTGTGTGAGAGAGTGTGGACGAGGCATTACACAATGTTTTGCAGACCCTAAACTGTTTGTGGACTCAGTTAATGAGGACATGCATTATGTACAGGGACACAGAGCAAGCCTAAATAACACAAAAAATTACTTTTTTTTTAGGTTGGGACTATGTTAAATGGCAGTTAGGATTAAGGTGAAAATAATTCTGAAGGAAAAGAAGAATTTTATCTGAAGTCATGTATTCGTGTGTAAAAACATCTTTACTATCAGTTTTATCCAGATTAACAGGCAGAGTACCTAGGTTTGGACGGCTTTACTCTGAAATATCAGTTTTTACTCCAGAGAAATAATAATGTAAAATAGTATAGAAAATATTAAACTTTTATATTAAGAGTTAATATTATCAATTGCTGAAAATAAACACTGAATATTTCATATAGAACTAGAAACCTTTATTTTTTTAGTTACCTTTTGATCTGTGAAAGAATCCTTGAATCTGAAGCATGCCACATCGAGTTATTTACATGCTGTCAATCAAACATAATCGAACCCAAAACACCCAAAATTAAGATTTTTTTTTTCATTCCTCATAAATTTGTTTTCAGGGGCTTTGAGATATAACCACCAATAATGTAAACTACAGTACTGTGCAAAAGTCTTTATATTTTGCCAGGAAAATGGGATATGAAGTGATTTACTGAAACATCTGCAAACAAAGGAAATAAACTATGTAAAGGAGAAAGCAGTTTGCATAATTCTAATGAGGTTTAAAGTTAAACATTTGGTCTGACTGCCGTTATTCTTCAACACAGCCTGAAATCTCTTACCCAAGCTTTCTTGTCATTTTCAAAGTAATCTTTAGGAATAGTTCTCAAAGGCTTCTTGAAGCACATTTAAAGCTCTTCTTTGGATGTTTGCTTCCTTTTGTTACATTCTGTGTTAATGTGAACCCACACAGCTTCAGTAATGTTGAGTTGCAGCCTCTCTGCTTTACAGATGGTCATCGACACAGACTCTTTCCTGGTCTCCCCTGTACACACTGATGACAACATCTTAAAACATAAATTTCAAATTTGGATCGCACCACAACACCCTTTTCCTCTGATTTCCAGTACAGTTCTTTTTGTGTAATATGGGATACCTCAGTCTTTACTCCCCGTTTCCCTTTCTTAAGAATGGCTTTTTGACAGCTGCCCTTCCATTGAGGCGATATCTGATGAGGCTTCAGTGAACAGTAGATGGATCTCTCAGGTCTCTGGTGGATTTTTTCTTAAAGACACGCATTTAAGAAACTGTTCCTCTGCTGTAGAAAGTTTTTTTTTTTTATGCCTGACACTTCTTTTGTCCCCCAGTTGTCCACTTACTTCAGATTTCTTTAAGGACACTCCATGAGATATGCCATTTTTTTGGCTAGTAGCTCTTTGGCAATCACCTTCCATCTCTTTTCGTCCGGTCACTCAATTCAGGGCTGCGGAGAGTGGAAATCTATTTCAGCAGTTATAAAGCAAAAGGGAATGATCTTCTCGTTAAAAAAAAAAAAAGATTGTTTTATGTCTGTCAACTGTATTATTTTTGCTTTTTTTCACCTGGATTCAACAAAAGAAATAACAAATTATGTATTTTTTCGAAGTGTCAAAGTGCTAAGTTCACAACTGGTTCATCCCTCGAGTTATTTATGCTTGAAAGATTAACGAGTCAGTGTTAAGTGGCTTAAGAAAATAACACCTAATATGGTCAGGTACAAGGGCTGGACTGTAAATGAGTGGAAAAAGCAGCCAATGTCTAAACAACTTTAAAAGGGCTTTAGAAAGCCTGAAGAACTAACAATTGAGACCACTTTAAAAATGTATAAGAAAATCTGGCTCTGAACATATTAAAAAAAAGTCAAAAGGAAAATAGCTGAAAATTATGAATACAGTGAGGGACATTATTGTAAATCTATTAAAAAACAAAATTGTTTTTCTGAAATAGGCTAGAAAGGGAGCTAATTTTCATTCTTTGTGTTACTCAAGGAATCTGATCGAACTTAAAGCAGATGAAGTGTTTTTTTAAACAGCGTTTAGCCGAGGAAACGCAGAGGGAAAGGCTTAGAGTTTCAGTATGAAAGAGTTGGTTCATTTGTAATATGCTGCCCCCATGCCTCCATACCTCCCCACCACTTCTCTTCGCAGGCTACCACAGAAACTACCGAAGCCGTCAACAATGACACCACACCCGTCCGGGCGCCGTCCCCGATTGTTCGCCCCCTCCTCCCTGGAACCATGAGGCCCCTCAGCCCTACAAGGGGTCCCCACGTCCCAGTGGACCCCCGGGACTCCCAAGATCTGGCAAACAAGAAGAAGAAAGGACTGCTTTCCAAGGGAAAGAAACTCCTGAAGAAACTCTCCCCTGTGAAATAAAAGAACACAGAAACAAAATTAATGTACAGTAAGTGCTCATGCTGGGCTCGGTGTATTGCATTCATACAATCAACTCTGATCTAACAACACATGACAGAGAGGATGTGAGCTGTGTCTCCTTGACTGCTTGAGCCTATTTCAGTGCAGTGATATATATATTAAAAAAAAAAAAAAAAAGGTGGCCACAAATCGATTATGTACAGTGCAGTGCCAAAATCAAGAGCGAGGTCACTTGCAGACACAAAATCTTGTAACTATGATGTATTTTAAATCAAGGGGGTGATTAAAAAAACAAAAACAAACTAGGATTTTCATGACATGTATTTCTTCTATTTTTGTTATCATTAGGCAAAAGTAATTCGCACATTTTTTAAGCAGGGTATCAAAGCATCTGGTTATAAAACTTTCCAAAAGACTTTTCTCAGCAAAAGAAATTAAAAATAATAAAATAAAATGTTAAAAAAAAAATGGAGTATTGATGTCACTACAAGGGAGCAGACACCATGCTCCTCCAAGAAAATCTCAAAAAGACTACACTGTTATTGAGGCATTGTGTGAAGTAATGCTGGCTGCTAAAAAAATGTTACAAAATCCTTTATTCAGTGCAATATCATAGAGAGATGGTAGCATATGTGGGAATAAGATTTCCACTTGTACCTGTGATTCAGCAGAGAGGATTTTTTTTTTCTGAGATGAAAGGACTTTGCAAGAGAAGAACAGATTGGCAACAGGGCATTAACGTCAGAAACACCAGGCAAGTTTAGCTGTCTCAGTGGCCTTTATGAAACAATATGAGCACGACATTCCTAGTTTGATTGCAAGGTTGACTTAACTCCAGGGTTTTTTTTCATGACGGGCCGCTTGTGCTTTGTCATTTTTGAGAATTAAACAAAGAGCGGTAATGTTTGTTGTCATCGCTGTCAAACTGTCATGAAACGCCTAGTTCAAGACGAAATTTTGTGTTTATCTTCCTATTGCACAAAGGTGGGTGTTTTGTCGGACGACTGGTAAATGATATATTTTGTGTGCCTGTGTGTGTGTGTGTGCGCGTGTATACTACATGTATGTATGCGATGCATTCATATTTTGCACCTTTCATGTTTGCTGTTCACTTGCTTTATCTTTTTTTTTTCTGAAGGAGAGGCCATGTAATTGTTGGTCCTGTGATCTCGTGGTGTGCTGCTACCTCCATTGGCTGTGCATTGTTTAGCTTATGTGATGTTCACTGGTGTTCAAAGACAGTGGATCGCCACAAAATGTCACATTTGTAACCCAGATGTGAATGATGTTATTATTAACTTGCTAACACAATCGTTGATAGTAAAAGCAAAGCTAGTTATTATTAGACGAGTGCAGTTAAACTTTTCAAAATGTACATTTGCAACCTTATAGACGGGTGAGGACAAAACTATTAGTCTCCCATGAAAGATGACACTTTAAAAAAACAAACAAAAAAAAAAAAACATGCTGTTAAACATGGCAAGAAATTTTTAACACATCTTTTCCAAACATCCAGGTTTTATTTTGTATGCTTACATTATTTTACTTTGCACACAGAAACAAAATTATGTCACAAAAACTAACAGGGTCAAAATTATTAGCCCCTCTGATGCTAATAGTCAGGTGTATTTCTTTTTTGCAGTTTTAGTTGTAGTTTTCAACAAGTCTCGCAAATGTCTCCTGTGCAACACGAGCCTTTTTTTCTTTGGCAAATCTCTCCAGTTCCTCCAGATCTCACGATAGATTTTCAGGGGGGTTCAAGTCAAGGCTTTGACAGGCCAGTCAATAACTTTCACTTTGGTCTTCAGGAGGGGGTTCTTCACCAGGAGTGATATATGTTTTGGGTTATTGTCCCGTTGGAAGACCAAGGAACGACTCAGACCCAGTGTTGCTGTTGAATGCTTGAGGCTTTGTTCAAAATCTTAACAAAACCTGTCTCGATGATGAGATTCCCATCTCCAGACACATTGAAGCATCCCCACGGCATAGTACTCCCACCACTGTGTTTCACCATGGGAACAGTCTTCTTTGAGTTGTTCACCTTGTCCTATGCATAGTTCAGTGTTGTTTGAAGATGTATTTTGCAATGAAGTGGAGTTTTTCTTGGTTTGCAACCTTGCAGTTCATCCCTGTGCAGGGTTCTAGTAACTGGCTTCTTTGACTTGGCTAAGTCATTCACTGGTCTTTAGATGCACCTCTCACTGTTTTTCTTTCCAGGGTTTTGGAAATCTTTCACTTCCTTCAGTATCTTTGCCGTGTTTCTTTGTTTTGTCGGTCTTTGAATTTCTCGGTCCAATTCTTGACACTTGGAAACGCTGTGATAACTTCGTATATCCATCTCCTGCTTCGTGAGCATCAACGATTCTTTTTCTTGAGTCTAAACTGATTTTTTGGTTTTAGTGTGATGCTTTTTCAAGTGACAGCTCAAACTTTTGCTGAAGTTTTTATACAATGAGTAAATTGGAAGACAACCCTTCCAATAAGTCGATAAGAAGAAGACACATTATTTTAAGCTTGCAAATAATATCGACCCTGGTCATTTCTGTTTTCTGAAATAATTCTGTTATTGTGGGCAAATAGAAATAATGCATGCTTTCTTAAGAAAACTAGTATGTTTAGAAACAGTATGTTGAAAATCTCTTGATCTGTTAAAAAACAACTTGGGAACATTTTGAGGCAATAGTTTTGCCCTCATCTGTAGCAGCCCATCTCTGTAGATGATTAACTTGTGTTCAAACACAAATTATGACTCAAGTTTACAGATTTTTGTTTTTCAGGCAACTGTAGACGCCACAAAATGCCAACATTTCTTATTAAGGTTTGGGTGATGCACTTTCTTTTGAAACCAGTGAGGGACATGCTCATAAAGCCTCTTAAAGCCTCATAAAAACTGGAAATCAAAATGTTAAGATGTGCATTGTTCTCTGGTTTTGTTACATCTACCTGCTGTCTGTGGAGAGAAATATGAATTTTTGTATCATGACCTGTACTTTCATTATATAAAGAACTATACTGTGCTGAATCAACATGTTAGCTAATATGCAGCTATTATATAAGAAGATATGGTACATAATAGATTTTTACTTTATTCCCATGATATTGAATTATATAAAAAACAAGTATGAAGTGATTCCACTTAATACAGTCAATATTTTATTGCTTTTCTGTTTGTTTGTTGACTCTCTGAATGTTTAATATGTTTAATCAAGTCCTCAAAAGCAAATTTAGTTGCACAATGCCACTGAAAGATTGCCACCATTAAAGTATGATCAGATCAGCAGAAGCTTAATATCCTGCAGATTGTTGAGCCGACTGTCTAATTAGTCAGTTTCTTATTCAATGAATTCTTAGTGTTAATGCTGCACAAACAACAGACCAGGCTTCACAGAGGGAGAAAAATATAAAAGAATCAGAAGCTGAGTTTTTGTGTGTAATTGGTGAAAATGAATGCCAGACAGTTCATTTTCTTTCTCTTCTCTTTTTAGTAGTTTGAAAGTGGCTTCCTGGGTTTAAATTATATCCTTTGGTGGTGTGGATATCCTCTTTGATGGGGAAAATGTAGCTTAGCAAGCTGAACAAATTCAAAATGAAACTGTTGCAATGAAGCAAAAAAAAGGAAGAAAACATCTTATTTTTTCTCTGTGCTTGCAAACACAAATTTATTTGACTTTTTATGGGCGAGACCATTTTTTCTGGGTTTTGACTTTTAAACATTTAAGCGTTTCCATATATTTCTTATGCTCAAACTGGATGGTGTAATGAGATCCATCCCCCAGAAATGGACTAGCTTTAAATGGCAACCCACTGCTTTACTTTTCAAGGTGACAGGCGTGTGTTAATTTGACAACATTATTGAAATAAAGTCTTAAAAATGAACTTGAATTATTGAAAGAAAGACCCCGCTTCATCTATAAGCATTCTGTGTGCTTTGGAGAGGATTACTGGAGCTCACAAACATAATTACTACCTGGCATAGCTTTAAAAAAAAGACTAAGTTTCTATTATTATATTTAGTTATAAACATTTATTATGTCCCAATCATCTTCTGTGTTTCTTATGTGAAGTTGCATTTAACAGATGAGCCGGATGTGGGTTTGTTTTGTGGCACAGGGTTCCTTCATTCGTGAATATTGCTGAGGGCATGCAAAGACATGAGAGGTTAGCCAAAGGGGAATTTAGGCTGGCAATCAGTTTACATTTCATTATTTTCCAAAGCTGTTTATGTATAGTTTCACTTTCAGTCTTTCACAATGTTGAAATTATATGGTGTTCCAATACCAAATCATTCACTTGTGAATGGGCGTAGTGTTTCGAAACGCTGTAGCTCTTTTGTACTTCGATTCATTTGTAGATAATTTGTAAATGTTTCTACTTGATTTTACGACAGCCTTTTTTTTCAGTGCACTGAGATTTCCTCTCATTGTAAAAAAACAAAAAAAAAACAAAACTGCAAGCATTCTCCATAGTGTCCTTTGAAATCACATGTATAAGCCCACCGTATGTGCTTGCTTTGTGAATCAAGATAAAACAAAAACAAAAAATCAACGAAAAAGAAGAAAAAGAAATCACTGGACAGTATTTATGGTGATTAACTATGTGTGGGTGTGCATGTGAAAAATACAACTTTTATAACCAAATTAAATTTGATATTTTTTAAAAATTCGTGTCATGTGTTTTTCTTTACATGGCAGGTTAGATTTGCAGTAGTTCCTTGTTAATATAGCAAACAATAATAATTCTTAGGCGACTCTATAGTAATACAAATACCATACAAATTATGGTCATTCATTTGAGTCTCACACATACAGGGAAAGATCAGGGTTTTTGGTTGAAATAGAGGATCTTTGTTGCCACATTTCCAATTATAAATAGACGGTCAGAATTACCATTTGCCACTAGATGGTGCAATAAATCACAAGAGAAGGTAACAATGATTTTTTTTAAAAATCTTTTATGAAGGACAGTCACAGTGGATCACTTATAATTGTAGAACTGACTGTTAACATTAAACGCTTTGCTTAAAAAACACTAATGCAGACATTAACTGCAATATAGAGTCTGCAGGAAATAACTGAAGTACTATTAAGTACTATTCAGAAGTGAAGTGGCTGCAACAGCTGGCCTGGGTTATTACTGACTCTGCATTAATTTTCACTTTAATGGAATGGAAGTGAAAAAGGTTAATCTCTGTGAGCTTCGGCAATTGAGTCAAAGTCTTTGAATTTGAATTGCAGTGTTGTCAAAGTTTCTGATTCAGTAAAGATAAGTGAGGAAAGTCTTCAACAAGGAACAATACTTTAGAGAAATGGCTAACTAAAGTTAACATTTAGGGAATGGAAACGAATTATTATGCCTGTATTATTATTTATAGCTACCGAGAAATTGTTTGCTCAAACATGACCACGTGCTTTTGTCTCATCCCAGTTACAAAGCGACACCCCTGCTCTCCCCTTTCTCAGAAACACATGCAAATGTATCAATATCACCGTGCTCCCCAAAAATATAGGAGTCAGGAGGGGAAAGAATATACAAGAATATTGTCTTAGGTACATTTTAAATCGAAAATGCATAAACAACAGACTAATATTTACCTTTTATTTCCTCCATTCTGCTCTTATTAGAGGTTTGTACAGCTGCTGTCGTGCTGTTACACAACAATCCTCAGGAGGGCAGCAGTGATTTTTAGTTGGATGCTGATAGTACATGTAGAGTGTAGTTAAGTAATGAGTTATATCATACATGCACTAACAAACCAGTGGATCTCAGGAATGCTTTTAATTGGGTGTCACAGAGAAGCTTTATACCACAAAAATCGCAAATGGCTGAACTTGAGGAAAAGTTCTTCAGCCCTTTTCCTCCCTGCCTCTAGCAACGTCTTACACATGCATAGATATTTCATCATTCGCTTAAACTGAATATTGACTTAAACAAGGGAAAATCCCCCCCCCCCCCCCCCAAAAAAAACAACTTTGAAGACTGAGCAGCACGGTTGGAAAATACTGCAGTCTTTCACAAGAGTTTTTCTGAAATGCTCATTCTGTTCTCAGGGAGGCAAGAAAGAGAGGAGATTGAATTTGTATATCAATGAATCCATGTTTTCTTGCTTCTAATATATTTGCCTTTTCCTGTTCTTCCCCTTGCCTACCTCTCTCACACGGCCCCCTTCCTTTACTTCCCCAACCCTCCATCCACCTCTTCTCTTTCTCCTCAGCTTGCTCTTGCTCTTATTTTTTCCTCGCTATCCAACTGATCTATATTGAGCTGTATGTCTCCGGAGTCCCCTGGGCCAATGGATGTTTAAAATTCTTGCCAGTTGTAACCTCTCTATCACTCGCTTTCGTCCTGCCTGGCTCCCCACCACAGGGGGGCATAAGGAGACATTCATCTTCTGCTGGCCTTTCTGAATATTTTACAAAACCTCTGACTGCCAGTTAAACACTCCACGTCCATTTGACCCTCCTGCCCCCAAATCACAGCACGGATCTTCCAGGTGAAATATTTTAATGTGACTTTGATGTACTGACAGAACTTTTGTCATGCAAAGAGTCAGGGATTTCTTTTGAAGTCTCTTGGCTTGAATATATTTAAAGATGTGCTGTAAAAAGAACGTTTTATTACATATGTCACATGTATTTGATGATTTACCAACTTAGAGAGCCCAGAAGACAATAAAACAAAACTGCCCAACAACACAAGAGCAATAAGGTATGTACTGCTCTCCTCTCCCATTTCTTGTGCAAGTAGACTTTTTCACAGCAGTTTTTCTTTTTCTTTTTGACAATCTAAAGAACAGAATAATTCAAGTTTAGGTACAAATGTTTAAACTGCCTCAAGGCCCCATTAATGAAGCATAAGTAATTACCAAACAAATTCACATTAATCAAATGATCAGAAACTAATTGCTACACTGTAAACCTGCAGCTCTTAGTCCCTAGAGGCGCCTGCTTAATTTGCCTGCAGTAACCCAGCCTTGCAAGAGAAAAAAATAAAAAATAAAAAAAAAGGAATAATTTCTTGTCTGGCTTAAAATGCCACAGACGTACACTACCCACACAAGTATTAATGGAATTTATGCGCCAGAAAATGCAAAATATAGCCGGATGGTATGTTATCTTTTGGAGCTGCATGTAGTCTCTTTTCACCTTAGGTGAGAAACTTTCAACAAAAAAGCTTGATCACACTGAACAAATAGTTCAACTGTGCGCCCATCCATCCCCTCCAACATTAATGGGGTTCCCAGCAGGTGGTTGGAGGTAAGCTTCTAACCTGTCCGACACAGCACTCTGTGGGAAGGTTGCTGGTTGGAGGATATATCACCTGGCCAGTAACTCAATGGAGGCATCCCACAGGGGCTGAAAACTGATGTTCATGGCAGCCACACTCCAAAAAGAGCATTCATTTGTCATAAGAGGATGGCTGTTGGCTGACGTCAGTGAAGGGAAGAGGCCAGGATACAGGCCTTGCCCTGGTGATTTATCTTTGGCTAAGACTGCTTGAAATGGGAGACATCCACAGTGCATGACTAGGCTGAAGAGCTCTGGGAGCTCCAGTGCAATGACTGTTGAAGAACCTGGCTTTTCTTTAGCCAGCTATAGGACTACTGTAAGTGTCATTACGCAGGTGTGACGACAGCTTTATGTTCGCAGACTACACTTGAGTACTCCCCAGAGATTTTAGCAGATAATACAGAAGCAGTTTGCAATGATTTCCACTCAGAGGGATTGCATATGGCTGCAATTGACTTGGTTGTTTTTGGGCCGCTTTTTCCATTCATTCGTTTTGTTCATGTGATCCCTGCCATATGGGTGAATCCCCAACAGGTTAAAAATGAGTTGAGTTGATTTGAGCCCTGCTTTATACATCGATGAAAGCAAACTTTATTACTTTTTGGCTCAAGATGAATAAGAAGCAGTATGAACGAACTCATGAGATGGAAAATTTAACTTTTCATTGACCTGGTGATCATGTAATATGTATGTAACTGTGTAACTGTATGCAACCCCTATTTGTTGTTTTTCTATATTTTCTGTTTTGGAAACAGACCTCCTAGTCAGCCAGTGTCTTTCTGTGTGGAGTTTTCATGTTCTCCATATTCATGCTCCAGCTTCTGTCCATGTACTCTGGTTTCCTCCCACAGTCGAAAGACACACAAGCCAGTTTAGATGTGTGTATATGAGAGTGTGTGGCTGGTTGCCATTTGAGGTAATGTCCTTGGGCAGTTTTCCTCATAGTTAACAGCCAGAGTCTGTTCTGGAAAGATCAGGGATTTTTCTTCATGCAATTGTAGTGTACCTAAAGGTTTCCTTTAAATTTCAATATTGCACTCCCTTTGGATCGATTTTCCACAAAGATAATATCAGCTTATTTGTATTTATTATTTGTATGCTGATGACACACGAATAATGCCATTTAATCTGCATGACTCCACTTCTATTACTCTAATCTTAAGGACAATTAAGAAACGTTTTCTCTCTTTAATGCAGACTGGAGATTAGGGTTATTTCATGTTAAAATTTGGCAACTATATCAACAGGATGCTTGAATTGCTTTTTTTTAAGCTGAGGAACTACACCAAAGTAAAATCCATTCTCTCCCTCTTTCAATGTCATGAACACCACCATGCTAATCTCCTCATAACTGGATTACTGCATTTCACTATGCCTGGATATTGCACTGTCTCATCTGCAGCTGGTGCACAATGCAGTTGCAAGTCTTCTAACTAGTACCAGAAAAAGAAAAAAACATTACACGGGTAGTCTGCTCTCATCAACTGCTTTTAACTATTCCAGGTTAGTGAGTAATGAGGATCATGGTTTTTGTATTGGCAAATACAACATCAATATGACTCAACATCAATATGATCTGTAGTGCAGCAGATAACTTAACATTGCAGAGACATCATTCATGGGTGGATACAAGTGCGATGAGTGGTGCATACAGTTTTTGATATTTTTTGATTAAGCTTATTATCAATTTGAAAACTAAAATCGGTGGCCATTTTAAAAGATGACTGTCAACAAAAGCAAGAAAATATGATTTTTTTCCCCCAGTAAAGTAAAGTAAACTAGACTTGCCTTGTCTTTGTGTGTCTGTGTAGGTTCTCAGTCATCCAGGTCATGGTAGATGACGTAGATGGGAGCTTGGAAAGAAAAGCAACTGGACTTCTTTAAGTTTCTTGAAGATTTTTCACCTGTCATCCGAGAAGCTTCTTCTTCAGACACACAACCTTTTACACACCTTGGCACCTGTAATGAGGCACATGATCAATAGTGGGTCAACAACCCTCTTAAGGGACACTTATGGCTTAAATACCTGGAACTCTCCACCATTTGGTTTTAGAACTGAAGAAGGTTCTCAGATAAGAGGTGAAACATCTTCAAGAAACTTAAAGAAGTCCCGCCACTTTTGTTTCTTGTCTTAGTGTCATATCATGCATACTCAACCATGTAGAAGTTGACTTTAAAAGTCTGAAATTACTTTTTACCAGTTTGCAAACAGGGGAGTGGGGTCTATGGGTCTTTATAGTCCTCACTGGTAACTCATGTCTCAATCATGGTCATAGAAAATATTGTTCTTTATGATGTACAGTTGTCTGTTATTTAGAAGGTCTGTTGTTCAATGCCCAGCTCTTGCAAACTTATGCTGAAATATCCTCGGGCAAAGTACTCAACCCCAAGTATCATCTGATGCATCCATCTCTGCATGTGTGTGTGAATGTTAACAATGTATCTGTGGATGCAGCTTGCAGTGAAAAATACTGAATGTTAGGTGAAAGTAAAAAGGTGTTCGATAAACTGGACTGCAGGACTAAACTAGGAAAAGGGCAGAACACTAACTAACCTCACAAACTTGAGAGTGAAGTTATGGGAGATAGCCTGCCAGCACAGTGGTCATTAGTTGTCTTAAAACAAGACGGTTGTGGGTTTGAACCTGTCCAAAGACATTGTTGGCCGCCTCAGAGCTGAGTCAAGGATAAAGGAGTCTTCATGCACTGAATACATAAGTGAATGTTAAATGTCATGGTTGTATATATCATAGTGGTAAAAGAGGTAAAAAGGGGTAAAAGGTCAATCCCTTGACCTGCATAGCATCATGCAGCTAAAGCTATCACTGGACCAAAGGAAAAACACATAACAAATGTGTCATTGCAGTTATTTTGTTTTACGCGAAACAAAGAATCTCTGAAGACGTTTACTTACTTATAGTGAAAAGCATATAAATCAAGAGTAAAACCTTCTAAATGCATCCAGTTGGTTGAAATTTTGTAGGAAAAAACAGCACGGACCCCATGCTGCATGATGGCCAGATTTCAAGTGACTAATGGGAGTTTTCAATTTAATAGCTCCAGAGGGACAAATATGCAAATTTTGGCACTTGTATCCACTTTTAAAAGATTGTTTCAGTTATCTGTGGCACTACTGCGTTCACTGACACTTTTAAGAGATATCTTAAGACATAAATGTTTTCAATGGCCTTAGGCTGTTCTTAGTGGTCTTAACATTTTAGCTTTTAAAGTGCTCTGCCTTGTTCTTTGTATTTCTTTGAGCTTGCCGGTCTATTAATGTCTACATTTAGTTCTTTGGTCGACTCTGGCTGTTTTAAAACTTTTTGCTAGAGAGAGGACCCCAGGACCTTTGTCAGCACTTGAGGAGGAAGAAAACTTCAGCTTTTATTGCCAGCATCTTTCTCATAAAAATGAGAGATTTAAGATTAGTAAACTTTTGAAGTGTCACATCTATGAAGAGATGAGTTATAGATGAGTTAGTGTGACAGATCTGGAAAAGCAGGCACTGAAGCTAACAACAGATGGAATGCACATAACAAATATAATTATTTATGTATAATTAATTATTAATGCAAAAGGAATTGCATGCTTGAAACATCAGACAAGAGCTGAGTATGTTTTAAAACCAGTGTCATTTATAATTTGCAACAGATCTTAATATGCTTAACAGCTCATTTTTTTTAGCATGTATGTTTACAACAATCGCAAGGCAAACACTTACCAATTACTACAAAGACAACATACTGTACATGTAATAACTTGCCAGACATTGCCAGCAAGTGTAGATAAAAACACTGGATGTCATTTCTTCTGCTATTTATCTGTTTCAACAGCTCGGTGAGGCGCAGTCTTCCATTTAAAAAGAAATGTAATAAATTATTAAATGGATTAGTGTCCTGACCGCTGCTTCACATCAAATGACCTCTAAAAACCTTTGCGCCACCTGGTAGCAGCAGCTCTATATCCAGTACTGCAGTCACAGATGGTGACTCCAGCCACATCTCTGTCATCTCTAATGGCACTAGCAGCAGGTCGCATGTCTGGAAAAACAACTGAGATCTGGAGATGTTACCTGACTAAATAATCTGCAGTGTCAGTGTTGGCAATCCCATCCAGCCAAAAACAACAAAACAAAGCTGCTCGAATAGAAACTCGCTGACTTTAAAATGCATTGGAGGGGAACACCAGGCAAAATCAGATTCAACTACAGGGAGTGAAGAATTATTAAGCAAATGAGTATTTTGTCCACATCATCCTCTTCATGCATGTTGTCTTACTCCAAGCTGTATAGGCTCGAAAGCCTACTACCAATTAAGCATATTAGGTGATGTGCATCTCTGTAATGAGAAGGGGTGTGGTCTAATGACATCAACACCCTATATCAGGTGTGCATAATTATTAGGCAACTTCCTTTCCTTTGGCAAAATGGGTCAAAAGAAGGACTTGACAGGCTCAGAAAAGTCAAAAATAGTGAGATATCTTGCAGAGGGATGCAGCAGTCTCAAAATTGCAAAGCTTCTGAAGCGTGATCATCGAACAATCAAGCGTTTCATTCAAAATAGTCAACAGGGTCGCAAGAAGCGTGTGGAAAAACCAAGGCGCAAAATAACTGCCCATGAACTGAGAAAAGTCAAGCGTGCAGCTGCCAAGATGCCACTTGCCACCAGTTTGGCCATATTTCAGAGCTGCAACATCACTGGAGTGCCCAAAAGCACAAGGTGTGCAATACTCAGAGACATGGCCAAGGTAAGAAAGGCTGAAAGACGACCACCACTGAACAAGACACACAAGCTGAAACGTCAAGACTGGGCCAAGAAATATCTCAAGACTGGTTTTTCTAAGGTTTTATGGACTGATGAAATGAGAGTGAGTCTTGATGGGCCAGATGGATGGGCCCGTGGCTGGATTGGTAAAGGGCAGAGAGCTCCAGTCCGACTCAGACGCCAGCAAGGTGGAGGTGGAGTACTGGTTTGGGCTGGTATCATCAAAGATGAGCTTGTGGGGCCTTTTCGGGTTGAGGATGGAGTCAAGCTCAACTCCCAGTCCTACTGCCAGTTTCTGGAAGACACCTTCTTCAAGCAGTGGTACAGGAAGAAGTCTGCATCCTTCAAGAAATACATGATTTTCATGCAGGACAATGCTCCATCACACGCGTCCAAGTACTCCACAGCGTGGCTGGCAAGAAAGGGTATAAAAGAAGAAAAACTAATGACATGGCCTCCTTGTTCACCTGATCTGAACCCCATTGAGAACCTGTGGTCCATCATCAAATGTGAGATTTACAAGGAGGGAAAACAGTACACCTCTCTGAACAGTGTCTGGGCGGCTGTGGTTGCTGCTGCACGCAATGTTGATGGTGAACAGATCCAAACACTGACAGAATCCATGGATGGCAGGCTTTTGAGTGTCCTTGCAAAGAAAGGTGGCTATATTGGTCGCTGATTTGTTTTTGTTTTGTTTTTGAATGTCAGAAATGTATATTTGTGAATGTGGAGATGTTATATTGGTTTCACTGGTAAAAATAAATAATTGAAATGGGTATATATTTGTTTTTTGTTAAGTTGCCTAATAATTATGCACAGTAATAGTCACCTGCACACACAGATATCCCCCTAAAATAGCTAAAACTAAAAACTACTTCCAAAAACATTCAGCTTTGATATTAATGAGTTTTTTGGGTTCATTGAGAACATGGTTGTTGTTCAATAATAAAATTATTCCTCAAAAATACAACTTGCCTAATAATTCTGCACTCCCTGTATTTATACAATGCAGACTGTTTCAGATCCTTAAGTGTTTCTCTGAGGCACATATTTAATAACATGTAGTTAATCAGCCTCTGTTGTAAAGTGGGAAACTATTTATTCACCAGTGACACCTGCATGCTTTATGCTGTCACCCTGGCACAGGTGCCACCTCGTAATAAAACATGCACTAGGGTATTGAGTGCAGTGAGTTTATCTGACATACTGCGCCAGTAATTGCTTTAGAGAATGGGTATTTAAGACGGTGTTGGAGAGCGAACTAGTGAAGAAAAGTCTGACCAAGCTCATTAAACCCTGGTATTCTTTACCATAAAACTGATGCCAGCACTTAGTGTGATGCCTCTGGGCAAAAGAACAGCAGGTGGATTCCATAGTTTCTAAATGCAATCTTCCCCCTGGCCTTGCTTTGGCTACACGACACATACTATGGCAAGGACACCGTGCTATTCCAGTTTAGCCTTTGAACGGTTCAGCCTATCTCATTATAAAATTTTAGGTCAAGGCAGATCTAGTGATACACTTAAAAAAAAGAAAAGAAAAGAGAGACAAAGAGAGAGTTACAAAATTACCTCTGTGATTTTGAGTGTTAGGAAATTAAATATGGCCCGAGGGCCTGCAGTAGCACAGAAAAATACATCTAAGGCTACGTTCAGGTCTTAATGCTCAATTCCGATTTTTTGATCAAATCCGATTTTTTGTCTCCTCGTTCACACTACAAATAAAATGCGACAGCAAACGCGCTCTAGTGTGAACGCTCAAAGCGGCCCGCATGCGCAAAAGAAGATGTCACACACAACGCGCTCTGTTTAGACCAAGAACAAACAGTATTGTTTGACTGATGGCCGTTAATATAAAGACTTCGGACTTTACGTTTCCCAATTTTTGCTTTAAGTTATTTTGTTATTTACATAATAATGTAAATAACCTAATAATGATCCTTATTGCTGTTTAAGAGAGGAGCGGTGCTTCAAAGGATAGCTGCAGATTTCTGTCAGAATCTGCAGATTATACAGTACAAATAAAATGTTTACGTTGTCTTCCCAACAGTTTCACTGACATCTACACTGGATGGCTAGGAAGCGTTCGCGATGTCTTCTCGGGCGCTGATAATTGGCTTCAGTCTTGTGTCGGTGACGTAAAAGGCGGATTTAATGCGACTTGACCGTTCAAACAGCAGTCGCTTTCTAAAGCATCGGATATGTATCGGATTCAGTACCACATACGAAAGTAGCCTAAGCTTAGCTACGTTCACACTGCAGGCGAAAGCGCATCAAATCCGATTTTTTTGACCCTATGCGACCCATATCCGATCATGCTATGACAGTGTGAACGGCGCAAATCCGATATTTTCAAATCCGATCTGGGTCACTTTCGTATGTGGTACTGAATCCGATACATATCCGATGTTTTAGAAAGCGACTGCTGTTTGAACGGTCAAGTCGCATTAAATCCGCCTTTTACGTCACCGACACAAGACTGAAGCCAATTATCAGCGCCGGAGAAGCGCCCGAGAAGACATCGCGAACGCTTCCTGGCCATCCAGTGTAGATGTTAGTGAAACTGTTGGGAAGACAACGTGAACATTTTATTTGTACTGTATAATCTGCAGATTCTGACAGAAATCTGCAGCTATCATTTGAAGCACCGCTCCTCTCTTAAACAGCAATAAGGATCATTATTAGGTTATTTACATTATTATGTAAATAACAAAATAACTTAAAGCAAAAATTGGGAAACGAAGTCCGAAGTCTGCATATTAAGGGCCATCAGTCAAACAATACTGTTGCTCTGGGTCTAAACAGAGCTCGTTGTGTGTGACAGCTTCTTTTGCGCATGCGGGCCGCTTTGAGCGTTCACACTAGAGCGCGTTTGCTGTCGCATTTTATTTGTAGTGTGAACGAGCAGACAAAAAAATCGGATTTGATCAAAAAATCGGAATTGAGCATTAAGACCTGCAGTGTGAACGTAGAGTCTAAACTCACTAATCTCTAATATGTAAAAAAAAAAAAGCCCTGTAAAATATTTTAGCATGCAGCTCCACGTAGAGATCTCAAATTGTAAAAAAAATAAAGTACCGTGCACATGTACGACTAAGTAAGAAAAAATCATTTACTCAGTTACTTTTCCCCCCCTCATCCACAAGTGAGTTGTAGAAATCTATGATTATTATATGCTCAATTCAAGAAGGTCTCTATCCATCCTTAATTTGTTCAATCAAAACTAAAATGCGCATGTAGAAATCACTGATCCCCGACCTTGTATACATTTAATTTGCCTGCGGCCCTTCCGATTATACCCACGTGGGTCTAGTTAATCTGCCCCGCGGCACATGTTTACTGATTTCTATCATGGTAAGAGCCGTGTCTGATGCTGTCCCACAGTGCCAGCTAGAGCACTGATGTCGGAGGGGGGGGAAAAAAACTGTCATCACTTAGAGGACAGGGAAGTACATTTAAAACTATTTTTTTCCTAGTTGAGCCTCTACATTCAGAGGAACCAAGACACTCTGCAATGTAATGCTTTGTTTCCAGCGCTGTTTTCCTACCGTGTGCGTGCAGTCACCAAAACTTACCTCCGTGCGTACTGGAGACCAAAACCTGCAACTTCACTAAAATGATGTTTCCCCTTCGTTTTCTGTTTCCGGTTGTCGCGGTGGCGGTTTTAACAGCTTTTGAAGGTGAGATTTATGATTGCTTTTGATGAACGATGATCAGTTTCAGCTTTTATTAATGCATTGGTTTGAAGTGGTCTGCTGGATGAGACGCAAATAACGCGTAAATGGAAAGCTTTAAATATGAAAACAACTGGGTTGGAACTAGCTCAGAGGCTTCAGCTGTGTTTACAAGAGACGAGTAATGAAGATAAAATGTGTAGCTATTTTATACTCTTGTATATACTTTGATAGTGCAAGCACATACACACTGGGCATATTAAATGACTCTGCTGTAGTTTATTACGCACATCCAATATACTTTTGTTTCCTTTTGGCTTTTATCAGCACAAAATTTAAGCAGGCCCCAAAATTGCTATGGAGTTGTCATATTTGCTTGTCATGATTATTTTTTTGTATTTGACTGGCTCATAAAGATATAAAGTTGTGTTTCATATTTTTGTAGTTCTGTGGTTACCATCCATGGCCTAAGCCCATTTTGTTATCCCTCAGTCTAAATGAAAGTGACAGCATGCTCTCCAGTGTGCATCAGGAAGCCTCATCTGTGGGATTAAAGAGGCCTGAAGCTGAGGTTGCACAGCTGTTTCTCTGGTTGTTTAAAGATAACCTGCATTGGGAGCCACAGAAAGCAGTCTGTCCCTCTGTGATACCGACAGTATGCGAAAGACTACTGTTTGAGATTGCCTGGGTTTATATCTACCCATGCTATCTGTGGGTGCATTTTTTTCCATCACACATGCATGTGTGACTGCTGCATGTCTGCAACTGTGGAACTCGGCTGTGTTCTGACTGCGTGTCTAAGTGATAGGGTTCAGCCTTTGATATCTTCCCTGCTTGATCACCATGAATATGCATGACAGCCTTATCTTTTAGTCCAGTCACAGTCTGCTGTCTAATGTGTCTGTGAGCCTCTCTGAGTTAGAACTGCCAGTTGTTCAAAATTGCCATATGTGTAATTTTTTTCTGTAATATCTCTGGTTTATATACTTAAAGGGATCCTGCCAGGTCTGACCAGATTACTTTCTGATCAATACATTATTCTGTTAAGCAGCAGTTTTCATGAGCAGCGGGATAATTCTGAGGCTACAGCTAAGAAATACTGTGGATTATTTCTGTCTTTATGTTTTATGCTTCCATTAATTGCATTAAGTTTCACAGGAGATATTTAAACAAGCTGCATTTATAATCTTGCGACAGTATGGGCATAAGTCCCTTCATAATGAACAATTATCCTATTTTTAGATTTAAAAAGAAGGATAAGATTCGAGCTTTTCTCCCGTGCTGGTTTGAGCAGAATAATGATGGTAAAATAAAGTAGATGGTTCTTAAACTGGAGAGCAAACACAGCTGCCGCCAAAGCCAACATTTATGATTTTTTTGTTAGATTTTTTTTTTATTGCATTGTATAAAATCTTTGCACTATAGTCGGGTTGTAACAGTTTGAGTACTAATTCAGCAACCTCAGAAGTGAATCAGCATCAAAATCTAATTAGCTGAAATGTGTGCACCAAATGCAAAAAGAAATCAATTCATAGATCTTCAAATGTCTGTTCACAGACTAACATGATTAACAACATTGATTGTACACCCTAACAGTGAATTCTAAGTGTACAGTGCACTGTCAGCTAAATTAAATAATTATTAGTCCCAGACAGACAGAATAGCTGGAAATGGCAAATGAGCATTGGTGTGCTTTTGTTTTATCTCAAACCTGCAGACACAAACTAATAATGTAGAACTAAAACTTTTATATTGGCCTGCATGTGAAATTCCTTACATCATTAGTCTGATCTCTGGGATCTATAAGACACTTTTCTTGTGTGCCTTTGTTTAATATCCACCCTGACATCTGATTTTCTTTTCCATTCAGCAAGTAATCTAATTTAAATATAAATTTATTCATGAAATATGGTTTGGAATCAGAAAACAATAATATACCACTTCTAATGCGTCTGAAGGGAAGGGAAAGTCATATTCAAAAATTCGTATTAATCTTTGAGCACTTCAGCATGGAGGAGGGCAAATTACCAAGTGTCTCTGGCAGCGGGAAGAGTGATCTGTCATATACGGCGTTCTATCTGGACAAACAGTCATCCCACAGAAGTTACCAGACAGGCTTTTTAGCACTCGGATGCCACATTTCCTTTACTGGCTCGGATAGATGTAGTGAATAGCAGAGAATAGAATATCCGTTGCAGGACAGAAATGACGCAGACCTAATTTCCTCGTGTTTTAGAGCTTGAATGTTATAGTGATGTGTATAATTCTCTGTAATAAAGCCACATGCCATGGTTAATCTGGCTGAAAATTTAATCAGCAACTTGTATGCCTACTGGAATTGTTACCATCTGGTCGTATGATATGCAATAAGAATTACCCTGTTTGTCTTTCCTTTTTCAAGCCGCACAGTGTTTTGCTTTAGGAAACGTGAATCGTGTATTCAGGAAAAGTAAGGGAGAACGAAAATTCAGTGAAAGAAAATTAAAAGGCTGTTTTTTTTTCTTTTCTCTTTTTGATGCAGGAACTATATTCAGAAATAAACCATGTTTGCTAAATGAAGTCATTTAATTGTTTTGAGTCTTGCTCGCCAAGACAGCCAACTGTCATCATCAGTGTCGTGATCCTGACTCTGTCCTTTTGGCGCCTACCTGAACCTCATGGCATCGACCCTTTGCTTTGCTTCTCCAACTCTGATCTCTTTTCAACCCTTCATCCTCCTGTCATCCTGTTTGCAGTTACAGTAGCAAACTAGCTTTGTGAGCAGTAACTGTGCTTGTCGGTAGATTTGAAACCTAAAACTGAACCTTGGAGTTAAAGCATATATATGGAAAATTTCTACCTAATTTCTCTAAAGTCCTAATTCCCCAAACTCATCATTTCACAGGTGCTGAGATTCCAAGAGTGGCTAAAGACACTGGGACATTCACCACTCCATCTCCAGTTTATCCCACCATCAAGTTTCAGGTCCTCAATGTGGACCACGTGTTTGTGAGACAGGACAGTCCACAGCCATCTGGGAACTCTAGCCTGAAAGCTCAGACTCAGACTTTTCTCATCACTGGACCTGGTGCTGGGCTTCTCCAGCCATCTGTCAATGCTTCATTTGGCCCCCTGACTCTAGATGCCTCTATTCCTTTAGATTTGCTCCTCAGTGGGCACAAGATACTGCCAGTCATTTTGAGCCGCCAGGTTCGTTCCTCATCCCCAGTAGTTAAGATTCTTTTCCACATGCCCACAGAAAGCAATATCACTGCTTGGCAAGAAACAATGGGCTCTCTAGAAGATAATGGGAGGAAAAATGATGGAGCTAAGGCTAAGGATGGAGCTCACTGTGTCACGGCTTATGCCTTCTGGGAGACCAGAGAAGTTCGTGGGGCTTGTCTGGTGTCTCCTGGCGGCTTTTGTGTGGCACAGCTTAAGCCAGAACCCTCCTGGTTCAGCTCAGCCAGTAGATCAGGAAGCTCTAGCAGGGAAGCAGAAAGCACTGAAGGCATTAAGGGACTTCAGGGGAACCTTGTGGAAGTCTACTTCCAGAGTCGGCGGGACCAGACTGGCCAGTGCACCCCACAGGATAGCCTGCAACGAGTAGGAGTGGGACGAGGCAGAGACACTGGTGGATCAGGGACACCAATGAGGAGGGTAGGAAGTGTCAGCCTGCTCAAAAGTCCACCAGGGAATCCCACCTTTCTTCGGCTGAGGCTGGGAGGCGCTGTGGTGATCCAGACTTCTTCAAAGCCCCTCAAGTCTGGTGATGTCGCAACGTTCTATGTCTTTCTTGCTAGTACGTCCACCTTGGAAAGTTTCACACTGAGGTGAGAAATATTCTATGTTATGCTGTTCTTGTCTGTTGAGCTATTTGGTCTTGAGTAATGACTTCTCGCCAGACTGAAAGCATTTTTAGTTTTTAAAGTCAGCTCTTGCACATATTACTTACTGATCTATTCAACAGTATTAAATTCACAAAGATCATGTGGGTCGACTATATTCTAAAGTTTCTTACAGTCCTCATGATCTAAAAGTCCTTACAAGAAACTGCGATGAGTCTCTTTTGATTGTCAAATCTGTTAGTATAGTTCTGATACTGTAAGTCGTGACTGCAGATGTCTGAGTTGCTGAAGGTAAGTAAAGTGAAGAAATTTACAAAAAATGATATTTTAGTTTAGTTCTTTTATGAAGTTAAAAGCCTTAGACTTAATTACTCAAGATATGCAGACTCGGAGAGTAACAACCTTTTTATGATTTTCATTATTCCTCCAGCCAAGGAGAGACCTGAATGTATGTTTTTAGTTCTGTTTGTTTAGGTGTCACAAACTTTATTAAAAACAGGCAGGGAAGTGGACGAACCCATGCAATTCTGATGATCTGGATCCCTTTTATGAAAATTAAACAGCAAAGCCTTTCCAGCTCCCTTCTTCTTGTGCTTAAAGTGGCATTTAGGAAATGAAACGGAGAAAGGAAAACACTGTAATTACTCTCCAGTCTTGCTGAGGATGGAAGGGAAAATAGTTTAGGTTGAATTACATAAAAATTCATTGTTGCAATGAAACATGCGAAGCATGAAAAGACACTGGAACCAACTGGAATCATCAGGTCGTACGGCATATTGAAGCGTATTCATGAAGGATTAGCTCCATGCATTTAAACTGTTACTTAAGGCACTTGAACACTAATGGGCCTCACCATCAATGCCTTGCAGTTAAATGCTTGAGCGCCAGCAGGACTTGTCTTGCCAGCCACATTCACCGGTTTCACAAATTACTGACATGTTGTATCTTGTCTATGTCAACTTATCAGTTAGTGGAGGACTTACGGGGCGCACTCTTCCATAAACAAGAAAGTAATTGGTAAATGATTCACTGATTTTCATATCACAACATGTCAACAGGGTTCTCTGGTTACTTGACTTCATAAATAATGCATCTAATAAATGGAGCAGAAAGACAAATAACTAAAATCTAAAAGGCCCCATTGGCTAAAAGTGAATTTAATATAAATATAGCTCTGCAACACGTAGAAACTCACAGCTGACTTTACAGACTTTTTCCCCTGCTGTTTTTTTTGTTTGTTTTTTTTAAAATGCACATCACTTGGTGGAGTAAAACTATTTATTTTTATCAGAACACTTTGCATCAGTCAATAGTGAAGCCATTGCACTGAGGTTTGTGTTTCCAGCCTGTGGTCTGATTAATGATTTTCTTTGAAATGCAAGACAAATTTCTTTCTAATCCCACGATTTAGTGATATTGTGCTGTCGTCATAACAACAGCGTAGTAATCTGCTGCAGGATACAAGCAAGTGGAGAGAAATATTAAGATGTGTATATTAATCCATAGGGCACACTGTTACCCTGTGGCTGTGTGTCATTCCCAGTGCTCTTCTCAGATATCAGGCAGCATTCACAAACACAAACATGCCTCCACGCACACACGCAAATGCAGAATCCCACTGACCTGAATGCACCTCTGCTTGCATTGTTGAAATTACGTGAATAAGATTTGGCAGAGAGACGCTGACCCTCTAACATCTGCTCTTGTTTTGACTATTTGCGAGGATTTACAGCCCCTTCACCTGAAATTCCCCAAATTCATACTCACTGACCGAACCAATGACATTCCTCTAGTCAGGTCAGTGATTTTGGTCTGTGTATTTATGACCTGCTGCCACATCCAGAATGAGATTGGACAAGAAGAGGGGACTGAGTGCAGCAGCTGAGTCCAAGTGAAGCTTGGCAAAGTGATTGATTCCTCCTGGGAGAAATCCCAGCTCTACTTCGCTCTTTGGCCCAAGATTGAGTCCACTCCAGCAGAGTTAGGCCAGATAATCTGTGCCCCTGATTGAAAGTGAATTAAGAGGTTAACCCTTTCGGGTAGAGATGATCTGGGCTGCCAGGACTGATTATGTGTATGTTTTGTTTTGGGTTTCTTTGTGCGTGTGTGTGGTTTTCCACCTGTTAACCACAGGCAGCTTTTAAAAAAACAGTACAGAGACATAAAACAGTCTGTTCACAGAGGCCGCTTTTGCAGCAAAAAATAATTTTAGGTTACCCGAATGCCTAAAAAAACAAAAGAGGCAAGAGCTTTGCAACTTTCGCAGCTTTAAACAAAGAGATGAAGTTTGGTAAACCAGGGGTGAAGAGTTGCTCAGTTTAAAGGTCGATATCCGCTCTGTCCCCCACCTGTGGTTGTGAACTCTGGGTAGTGAGTGACAAAGACAAAGCGTGGGGATAAAAGTGGCTGAAATGAGGTTTCTCTGCAGGGAAGCCTGTGTCTGCCTGTGAACAAGAAGCGCAGTGATCCAGGAAGATCCTGACGTTGAGTTACTGCCTCTCCACACTCAATAGGAGCCAGTTGAAGTGGTTTGCACCCCTGGGAAGGGTGGTCATCAGGTGCTGTTGTCACTGTGATGCTGAGCTGGGCAAGCAGCAAGAAAATGATTCACTGCATATAGCAAAAGAATACATTTATCCTTGGCTGTAATTTCCCCTAACTAAAACACAGTTTGACTTTTTTCTAAACTATGATCACAATGACAAATTATTATGCCTTAAAAAGGCAGCAAATTAAGATTGAAGGGAAATGAAAGACAAACATCCTCAAAAATTGTTTCATTATTTTAAAATTTGTATTCTGATCTGCCCGACTGAGTCAGTATCTGCATTTATTGTTTTTCAAACATTAATTAAAATCACAAATGAAAACATGTGCCTTTGGCATAAGAGTTTTGCTTCAGATAGTAATTTCTGTGCAAGTCTTTATCTGGCACGCATTGAATTTTCAGCAGAACAATACGTGTGTGGGTGCCTGAGTGTGTGTTTAAATGTGCCCTTAATTCTTGCCTACTGTATTTTGCCTTTGAAACCACTCTAACACTGACCTCAGTCTCAGGGGTTATTGATCTGTCTGGTCGCTCTTTGATTACAAATCTGTATTTTTAAGTGTGTGTATTTGGATGTGTGTGTCAGTGTGCTAAGCCTAATGCCACGCACTTTTCTGCTGACCCTTATTCTAGCAGGAATCTGCTCCAGTCATCCTGTCATATTGTTCTTCAACTGTTTGAAATCTGATTTGGAGCCGAAATAACAACAGGCTGTTAAAAGAGATGGACTGTTTGTTGTAAAATAACAGGTTTTCACTCCATGTCACTTCTTCTAATAAATGCTTAAGCCTTGCACGTCTTAAACTGATGGCAGGAAGAGTATTTTGGAGTTGACATAATGAAAATGTTGATCTGGCTTCCTTAAAGACGAAGCAGGTGAAGGAGGTTTTAATGGTATTTTCAATGTGTTTACCTCGATATTTTCTTGAAGAACAGACATTCTGTCACAACCACAGTCTATCTGTTGCTCTCTATATGCTCGTGGGCTGAATTTCACTTTGAACATTGCTGGCACCTTGCTGAATCCTTGAAATTTGAGTCTGTCTGCTTCACAAATGTCTGGCCATGCCATACAAAGGTTTACCATTTATTTTACTCTGCATGGGGCCATAATTTACAAATCAAATCGTGAACAGAACAGTACTCTGCAAAAACCTTGAGTCACTCGTTATTTCTTTATAGTTTGCGACCACCTTTTTTCTTCAACACAGCCTGAACTCTCTCTTAGGAAAGCTTTCTTGTAACTTCTTTAAGGAGTCTTCAGGATAGTTCTCAAGGCCTCTTGAAGGACATTCAAAGCTCTTCTTTGGATCTTGTCTGCCTTTTGTTTCATTTTCTCTTAAAATGATCCCACACTGCTTCAGTAATGTTGACGTCACTATCTGTGGAGTCCAGTACATGACTGATAGTGCTCCACTTGTTTTGCAATCCATTATTATTATTATTATTATTATTTTACCTCTTTCTTAACCTCCACTTCACATATTGATAACAAATTGAACATAAGATCTGTTGCTTCTGCTTTTCAGTTAAATTCTTGTGTAATTTGGCACCTTCATGTTTAGCCTTCCATAAGAAAGGCTTCTTAACAGCTACCCTTCCACTACGACCATTTCTGATGAGGCTTCAGTGAACAGCAAATGGATCAATTAAAGAGCCACATGTACAGTATCTCTGAATTCCTGGGTCAGTTCTTTGCTGGAATTTTTCCTTCTTCTTTAGGATATGGCGCTCAGATACTATAAATCTGCTATAGATAGGTTTTAAGCTTGCTACTTCTTTTGTCATCTACTTTTCCTCAGATTTTTTAAGGACAAGCTGCACAACATGCCAAGACTTTCAGCTAACAGTTTGGGAACTGATTAGGCTGAAAATGAATGAAAACGCAACCAGTGTCCAAGGAAAAACTTCCTCCACAAAGCTTGGAGAACTGTTGCTCAAGACCACTTAAAAAAATCCAAGAAAGCCTGGAAGCCCTTGGGAGCAAAATGAATGGTTTTAATGTTTTTTTTTTTAATCTGAAAAATGTTTCCAATGAGCATCAGAGTAATTTCTCCATAGACTTCTTAACTGCTTTCTTTTTGGAAAAAGAGGGAGTCATCATCTGCAGGTCACTAAAAACAATGCAGGTTTAAGGATTTCTGGTTTCACGTCTCAGACTCATTTCCTTTTTATAATATAATTAGCCAATCATTGCACTTCGAACAGGGATCTGAAGGATTTGTTCCCCAAGTATCACTTTTCAGTTTTCAGATGTGTAACACTTGTGGTGGCTGAACTTATGAGCTAGCTGGGTGCAGCCTTAGAGACAGGGTAAAGAACTCAGCCATCCAGAGGGAGGTCAGCATGGAGCCGCTGCTCCTTTGTGTCAAAAGGAGCCAGCTGAGGTGGTTCGTGCATCTGACCACAATGCTTCTTGGGTGCCTCCCTTAGCGGTGGCTTTCTGAGTATGTCCAATTGTGAGGAGACCCCAGGGGAGACCCAGAACTCGCTGGAGAGATTGTGTATCTCATCTTGCCTGTTAACACCACAGTATCCCCCAAGAGGAACTAAAAATGTTGCCAAGAAAAATAATATCCTGTTGAATCTGCTACCATCATGGCCCTACATCATATAAGAAGATGGATGGATGGACAGAAAACTTGTGGTGATAGCTGGATTTGCAGGATTTTTCTCGTTTGACGTGTGTGTGTGTGTGTGTGTGTGTGTGTGTGTAAGACATGTGATTAACTGATTTTCAGATCTGCTAATGGGAATTAAATAACCCCACTAATTCTCAGCCTTCAAGCAACCTGTGACTCAGTTTGTCAGTGACTCACCTTGTTCAACACGAGCAGCAAAGCACACATAAGATCGCAGAGAAAACCCACACGTTGTCAAGCAAGTGCACACAACCCTTAGTAACCTTAGTACCTGTGTACATTATACTAAAAGATATGGCAAATATTGTTGTTGCACATCCAAAAAGAGACAGATGCAACAGTTCAAATATTTCTTTTGAGCGTCAGAACAATTCCGTATAACCCGACGTTGTCCGTTACAGCAGAAAATCACATTGCATCATGTTCTGTAATAAAAGATTCAAACATTATGAAGCTTTCTTCATTCCTAATTCTTTATTGTTACACAGCACATCCCCTGTCCTGTCTTTGTTTTTATGACATTTTACAAAAAGTCTACAAAAGTGTACAAAGTTGCACTTTATACTAAGTGTCCTATTTATATGTGCATGTCTTTGCTGCAGGGCTGCAGTAAAGATGGGCCTGTCATTCAGTGCAGCTCGGCCCAGTGACTCAGCACTGTGGGACATGGTGGTAGAGCCTGGCAGAGGAGCAGCTCCAAACACGGTGTCTGTTGTTTGCCGCAGGAAGGTTGCTGTCACTGCAAAGAGGTCAGTCTACTGCGCGTACAGTGCATATGCCTGTTTTCACTAGACCCTTCACATACCCTTCGTAAAACACAGTTTCTCCACACTCATGAAGCAATCTTTTCTCGTTGTTTATTCTGTGGAGACGTCTATTGTCATAGAGATTTCAATAACCGCTGCTGCTACCTGAAGGAAAAGTGATCAACAGTGTGTTTCAGTGTTGCATTCACTTCACAGGGCAAAATGAATGTTTTTAGATGAAAAGAGAAAAAAAGAGAAGAAAAAGAAGCATTATGCTTGGTGATGCGCAGACTGTATCCATTTTCATATAATAGACATTTTTCTCTGAGGAGGTAAGAGTGTCTCCCTGCGTGTCTCCAATTTCTGCTCAGAATAAATGAGATGTTCTTCAGGTGCAATTTTTTATCCCTTCCCACTAGTAATACTACTCCTACTACTATAACTGCTGCTCCTATTAATAATAACAATAACAAAATTATGTCCCGTAAGGACTGACCACCCAAAATAGCAGGCATGGGATTTAACAACTAGAGGACATTAGACTGTCTTTATCCAGTTTCACAAAACCATTACTTCCTGAATATGTTATGGAACCTTGCAAAGGTGTTGTGATCAATAGTGACAATGCTGTTACGTATCATGTATATGAGACTACGCATAGCAAGATTTTCCTGTGTTTCCTGTAAACATAGTACCGAGAATATGATCAGAAGCTGCGTAGCAGGATTACTCTGCTTCATGTAAAAACATCATGTGACACTGAAAGAATAAGACTTTAAACTGTGGGGAAAAGAATAAATCCAGACAATCATATACTGTAACTACTTTGATATTGTTGGTTGTGGTGTTTAAATCCTCTTTTTTTTTTTTTAAATATCTGGATGTAAATTAATTTCACATAGTCCCTCATATGCAAATATAAGCAAACATGTTTTGTATGCATAATACTTAATATTTAAAGAAAAAAAGAGGTAAGACTTATAGAAGAATGAAAATATTAAGATATTTGTTTAAATTCAGAATAAATATATTCTATTTTTCTTCTTTTTACTGTAAAACACATTACTTTGTGCAATTATACATTTATGATCATTTATAATCTTAATTCATCTTGTTTCTCTCTGAACTTCCTATAAAACAAAAAGTCCCCCATTTCCCCAGTTCTGTGAGACTTTACCAGTCAAATAGCTTTGAAATATGAGAAATCAGTAAAGAAATAAAAGTGCTTCCCTTTGACTTTGTTTATTTTAACAGTAAACAAAGATTAATTAAAACTTCGTAGAACTTTCTCCACCTCTTTTTCCCGATGCACACCAGCTGAATACATCAGTAGTGTCTGATGCTGATGTTGGTGACACACCAGCAGCCACCTTTACCCAGCAACCCCCGCCCACACAAACACACACCACCCGCCATCCGTCCGACCCACATATCCGTAATAATCCATAATCATGGCCACGTTATCCGGGCTTAAGCGCTTGCACGTTCCGAAGTGGAGATTAGGGAGTAGAGATATTCCAAGTCGTGTTTCTTGTGCTGAGCTTCCACTGGGGAACACGTACGCACATGCAAGGCCTGCAAACACACACTCGCATGCAAATGCACACAAACACACACACATACTCTCACCACTGTGCTCTGAAGTCATGATGCATCCATGGCTTTAAAGCCCCCTCTCCATAGATGGTTTCTAGGAAAGAGGGTCATAAACCCCTCCTCTCTCTCTCTCTCTCTCTCTCTCTCTCTCTCTCTCTCTCTCTCTCTCTCTCTCTCTCTCTCAAGGTATTCACATTGTGAATCATTTCAATCTGTTTAAAATCTGCCCGGCTCTATTTTACTTACACGAAAACACATAAAGATTAGACTTTTGGAATTAATTTTAGACATTTTTTAGCCTCTACTGCTGGAAAGGACAATGAAGCAGAGAGAAAAAGGGGGGAGAGAGAGCAGGGTAGCAACATGCAGGAAGTGCACTGGGGTGGAATCAAACCCATATGCCTTGCAGCATATGGGTTGCCTTCTTACCCCAGTGAGCTCAACCAGCACCTGAGTTTTAAGTGTTCTTTTTATATTAGTGTCTTATTTGGATATTTTATACTCATGCTTTTCCACGACTCTTATGAAAAATGGAGAAAAAAAAACACTTTCCTGTCAAATTGTATGTTTGGCATAAGAAGCTCAACATCTCTTTGATAACAGTTTCAAATGAATATGGGACAAAATGGAAGGAAAAAGTGAGCCTAACTCTGTCCAGAAGTAACAAAATCCACTTACCAGTGTCTCTAACGCTCACTGATTACCACATGGTATCTCTTTAATCTGTACAAAAATCCAAGAGGGTTAAGGGCTAAACCCCTTTTTTTGGCCTGGCAAGCCACTTCCCCCACCCCAATGTCAGTCTTCACACTAAGCTAAGTTGGCATGGTGCTGGTATATACTAAGAAAAGCTTAATCTTTTTATCTAACTCTAATTTATGCTTATTTACCACTTAAAAAAAAAAGGCAGAAAATGCTGAGTTTGTTTGGTCGTCATTGCCAACATTTTTCACCGATCTTCTGCGACAAGCTTCATGTTGCCCACGAGAATCTTGCCCTTTAAATGCAGAAAACAGATTTTCACGTTTCATGTTTTTCCAGCCTAAAGAATCAATTGCAGAACACTCTGATTTCCTTATAATCAATTATTTTAATCTTCAAGCATTTCAAAGCTTACAGTTGCGCATAACCCAAAAAGAAAATGAAAAAAGTTTGTTTTGTGTCTTTTCAGTTGCGACCTAGAGTGCTTCACATAACCTCATCGTGACCTCGTTCATTGCACTTTGTTATCGTATAACGCTCAGTCCATGGCATACTTTTGATGCAGCGCGAGCGTTTCTGTATATCCTGTATGTGTTTGCATTGCTTTTTCTTACCACCGATTTCACCACTGTTCATCCTTTTAAAATTCAAGTTTCAATCATGTAGAGATTCATTGTTTTGCTTTATGCAAAGTTTTGCTCCACTTCAAAGTGCCACACTTCCATTCACACCCTGCTTCATTTTCCCTTTGATCTCTTCCTGCTGACAGGTATGCCTACACACTCTCCAACATTAAATAACATCACATCCCATTTCATTGACAATCCTTTGACCAGAATACTTGGCTGAAGTCTCTGCCAGCTCACTTAATCTTCTCTCCACACTCTCACTTTATTCTTCCATCTGCTGATGGAAATGAGACCTCATGTGTATCGTCTTTACTTTCCAACATAACATGTGGGTTTTCACAGAGTTCAGATTAAGCTCTCTCCATTTAATTTTCTCATTTTATTCTCCAAGGAACACTATTGACTATTCACTACAGCTAAGCTCCTTTTGCACTTGGACCATTTTTAGTAGGAAAGCTGCATTATGTGAGTGAGTGTACAATCAATACATTATATACACTCACCAGCCACTTCATTAGGTACACCCTGCCAGTACAGGGTTGGATTCCCCTTTGGCTTTCAGGGCTGCCTTAATTTTATGTGGCATAGATTCAACAAGATGCTGGAAACATTCAAAGGAGATTTTAGTCCATATTGGGCATGTGGTACTAACATGACACGATAGGATCCTAATATGTTAAGTATCAACCAGCATTACCTTATTATTATGAGGTTACTACCACAAGTCAGCATATAAAATGAATAAAATTATATAAAGAGAGACCATTTTATTGCTAGCAGGCTGTTATATTGTTAGCAGAATATTACTATACTATTGTTACCACAGGTTTGTGGCCTATTATAACCCAATAACATAAAGTTCAATGTGATATTACTTAGCTACAGCACGCTTGATAAAAGATTATGACCTGGCTTTGTTAATTAAGTAGTAATAATTTGCTATTTGCTAAATGTTCGCTACAACCTTGATATGTAATATGTATTCTCATATTCTACAAAAATGAAATATTAAACTTAAGCATTAAAGCCACACCTGCAGTTAGGTAGATTTTGCATTAAAAGTAGTCAGTAGTAAAAAAATAGATGCAATTGTGCTGACTGCTCTTCACCAAAACATATCTAGGCTTGCTTTAATTTGCCTAAACTCATTTTAAATATCATTTTGAATCTCTAAACAGGGGCCTTTTGGAGGTTTTACAACTGGACTTTGTACCAAAAGCTGTTTCACAGCAGGTTGAAAGTCAGACCATCTCCTGGCGTCTGGAGTTGCCAGGGAATGTGAAGGATGTGGGCGTAACGCGGATCTACACCACCCAGAGAGATTACGTGGGGCTGGCACCGCTGGTGATGGTGAGAATTGTTTTAGCATAACGTATATTGGAGTATATTTATTTGAAATATCATACTATAGCATAAATCTATGTGTATAAGATTATGCATGTTTCATATATCTTACAGTTGTTTGCATTTATCTATGCCTTACTTAGTTTTTAATTCATGACTGTGATTTAAAGATGTTGCATAGCCTTCAGGCTTTGTATTGAATTATTTATTCAATCGGTTGTACTCTTATTAATACTGATAGCAAAGAAAGTGGAAGGCTTAAAGTCAGATACCTGATTAGGCAATCTGCCAGGGCATTTAACTTTATCACAGGGCAATATCAGAGCATGCAAGAGCCCCCAGCTACTTCACTCAGTCTCTATGAAATTGGCATTTACTGCCTTGGTTCAAAGAAAAAAAAACAGTTTATATTCTTGATGAATAAACAAGATGAGATGGGTATATGCATCATATAGCAAGGTAATGCCACAAGAAAGTGAACTCTTGGCTGCTGAGAAAAATGTCACATTTTCCGGACTTAACATGCACAAGTAGTCTTTTTTTCTGAAAGTGTTCACAGTCTGTCAGCATTTACGATGCACTCATTTGCAAGGTTCAATAAACCCGGCAATTAGCATTTTAATTAGTGTCGTCATATCACACTGCAAAGATATAAAGAGGACAAAAACCTTAAAATCTTTTGAAAGTCAGCTCAATCAAATAGTAGAAACTGTCATAAATTTTTGAATTTTGTTTTTGAATAGAATGAAATGAATGTCATGTTGTCAGCAAGTTGCTTTTGTGACCAGTCTTCCTTTATTTAGTTTTTCTTCCATGCCTACTCATTGTGGGTCTCCCCTTTGATCACAGTATTGTGCATAAATATTCAACATGCTTTCACTGATTCCCTGCTGCCACTTGCAATCTCAAAACATTTCCAAAGAAAACTCTCTAAAATGTCAAAGTAGCTCTACTCTACAGTTGTCCTTAAAAGATGATCCACACGTCTATTTTACGGTAACTGTAATTTCAAGTATCATTTGAAAGCCATCACTATATGTTTCATCAGTCACTTGCATAATTCACATGAGGAAAATACCCTTTTTCCAACAGTGGAGTGAACTGGCCTTTTTCATGAGGAGGTCGCAGCTCTCGTCATACAAAAACAACTATTACAAGACCATGAATCATCTCCAGCATATTCACAGCTTTGAAAAAAAATTGAACCAATGTAATATCATAAAAATGTAACATTCATTCAAGTGACTGTCGAACAAATGTGAATCACAAGGCAACCCCCCCCCCCCCACCAAAAAAACCCCCCATCAAAATATGATTTATACTGTAGCGTTCATAATTTCCTTTACCACTTATACTCGAGAAGTGAATGAATAAACAAATAATGCTAGAGTTTGCAGCAGAGTGAAAACAAACACCTCTTTTCATAAATCACATGAAAAACAAAGCTGAACTACTTTCGCTGAACTTGATGAAACCAAGTTTCAGCTTATGGTAACATCGACCATCAAGACCTCTCAGTGTGGCACTGGCATCACCACAGAGCGAAGCTATTGCTTTCTGATTTTCTGCTATCCCTGATCCAGTGGCTTATGTTTGGGTCAGTGTTGGAGTCTGAACTAGAGCATGTCCTTTTGGAATTGCGGTCAGCAGCTGTCAAGCCAGCAGAGTTCAGAATGTGAAGCTGTCAGGGAACATCTGCCGAGCGACGCCTGGCACTTTATTTCGCAAGTATCAAGAGATAAAAAACCCCCACTACTGATCACCCAAAGCTTCTTACACACACGACGCCTCTGCCTTAAAAAAAGACATATTCAGAGATCTTATAAACTGGGATGTATTTGTAAATCTGTGTAGAAGGAGGAGTTAAAGTGTAAAATTAAAGCTGCATCAGGCTAGATGACAAGTTGCGGGATGTGTGAGGGATAAGCTGCTGCTCTGCACTGACAACGATGTACAGTAAAAGGTGGGAAAATAGGTTAGAAGATTAGACATGTAATCAGGTTTAGGTGTTAGTCTGCGTTAGTGCTGATCTGTGGGCAATATAATGCACTACAGGAATTAGGGAATTTTCATCCAGGTGTGTGTTTGTGACACAGTCATACTGTCATCGTGAGGATTTATTTTTTAAGCTTTTAGGACATTTAACCAGTTTTAATGTGTGCTTTGATCATTAACTCATGGTAACACTTGGTCTTGCTTCACATTGCTGTTCCTACAGCTATAACAGTGATGACTGTAAAACATGTATGATATGATAGTCTAGCAGGGTCATGAAAGTTTCTCATGAATTGTGGATTTATTGCAAACAAGGTGTGGACCCAGATGCAGGACTCAGCAGACTGACATGCAACAGAGAACAGAGGGCGATGCAGACATTATATACACAAGAGGAGATTAGGCCAGAGTGGACACACCTGGGGATCACAGCTGAACAGAATCTGACTGACGAGACAAGAGAAGCAAAACGTAACATCACACACACACACACGAGACTATCAAAATAGAACAGGAAGTAACACACACATACGCTGAGATCTAGACTGAGATGTGAACTTGACACTGGGACTGGAGATAAACACATATGGAAATATGACTGACTGGGGAGACCAAAGGCAGGGCTCTAGAGTGCGACCAATTTGGTCGCAAATGCGACCAAATTTTTCAGTGGTGCAACTAAAAAAAAAAATATTTGGTTGCACCTGTGCGACCAACTGTTCGGGTAGCAAAAAAAAAAAAAAAAAAAAAATCTGCAACCTTCCCTGTGCTCAACAACAGACACACATTATGCCCCTATCGTGGACTAAACCAATCAGAGATAGTAAGGGGCGGGACCTCTCTGATTCGCCGTGGTCCAGTTGAAAGTGCAGGTGGAAGTGGGAGGTGAGTAGCTCGAATAAAGCGATATCAATTCATTAAATCCTGAATCAACTTTTAAATATAACTGTGTTTTGCCAGAAACGCCAGATTCTCAGATTAAAGCCCACAAAACCATTTCAACAACAACCAAACAGCAGATGAGAGCAGGTACACGGGTTCCACACAAAGACGTAAACACAGAACGGACCCGACGCATCAGAGTCAGCTTTGTCTTTCTTGGCTTTCTCACCCGACGGCCCGTAGACGGACACGCTGTCGGAGCTTAGCGATTCTGATGCGTCGGGTCCGCTGTGTTTACGTCTTTTTGCGCTGATTCTGAGCTGCAGGTTTTGTCTCTCCAACCAAAATTCACCGAGCCAGCAGCAAAAGAAGCAGCAAACTGCGCTTCACATTTGATCAATGTTGTCATGAATTTTGCTGTTTTGCTTCCACGACTATTAAAATCACACTTCATGCACAGCTAGCTCTCTCTCTATCTCTCTCTGTACTTCAAGAACAGTTTCCCGTCTCCAATCTCTGTTTTCTGTATTATTCATTCGCTTATTGCCCACCAGTCTACTGTTGTTTACAGCGCTGTCGGCTGCTGTCTTTTTCTTTTCTTTTTTTCACTTAAATGACCTCGGACAAGAAAGCCTATTTTTTCTGTTGTTCAATACTGAAGAAATTTAAACTTTATATGCAGAACATTGTAGAATATTTTTAAGGTTATCTGCTATAAAAAGCCAGACCAGGAAAATCTCCTTCATATTTTTCTGTGTTTTATTCTCAGTTACTTTCACACAAAGGCATCTGCTGTGATGTTCACAATTCTGATGAAGTCAGTACTGATAAATGATCAGAATTATAATATTTCCGACTGTCTGAGGCTAAGTTGAATCGAATCGGGACTTTGAAAACCGGAATCGAATGGATTATAGAAATCAGTGATGATACCCAGCCCTAGTGAGCAGCCTAGGCACGACAGAAGTGGATGTAGCTGTAATAGGAAAAGAACCATTGCTCACTTTTCTGTTAAGTTAAGGCCTGATCCTTCTGAAATTCATAGCCAGTGCTCTGACACGGTGTCATCAATCTTTGAATGCTGAAAAAGCACAGTGTATCCAGAAAAACACATTATATTATATAAATTATTATAAAATTTGTGTGCGCCTAACTTTTGTGCCGGTACGCCCATGGCAAAAAGTTAGTCTAGAGCCCTGAAAGGATGAAACAGAAGAATATGGGAATAGGAATGGATAAACATAGGCACACGTATTAACTTAAGGCAGGAAAACTAGATAGAACAGAGAGACCAGATAAACATGGGAACATGACTGGGGATAACAAAAGGATAACAAAACATGGAGACTAGACAAGAACCAGAAACTAAAAATAACAAATTCTGTTTCTCTTCAGAATACAAAACTCTAACATTTCATAAATTCAAAAGAATGAGTAAGGAGTCCAGAACAAGCTCAGAAACAGCCTTGAAAATCCAGGACAATAAGTTCCTTATTATCATCCTTATTATTAAAAAAAAATTAAAAAAAGAAAAGAAAAAGGCAACAACATGGTGTTTGAATATAAGTGTAATTGTGCCCCATACCTTAACTTACATAATAATGAACTTAGAATTAAAAATATATGTGTGTATGGGTTTTAATGAGGCAGCACGGTGGCACGGTCGTTAGCACTGTTGTCGCACAGCAAGAAGGCCCTGAGTTCAATTCCACCATCAGGCCGGGGTCTTTCTGTGTGGAGTTTGCTTGTTCTCCCCGTGTTTGCGTGGGTTCTCCCTGGGTACTCCGGCTTCCTCCTACAGTCTAAAGACATGCAGTTATTGGGGATAAGTTAATTGATCAGTCTAAATTGCCCATAGGTGTGAATGTGAGTGCAACTGTTTTTTTTTTTGTTTTTTTTTGTCTCTGTGTGTTAGCCCTGCGACAGACAGTGGTCACCTGTCCATGGGTGTACCCTGCCTCTCGCCCTATGACAGCTGGGATAGGCTCCAGCACCCCCCGCGACCCTGAAAAGGATAAGCGGAAGCAATTTTAAAGCATGATAATTAAAATATGTACCTGTATGTTAGTGTAATTTACAGATCTGGTACATTGCTTCTGCTCTCCGACACTCCCTTGACAATCATGTTAAAGTAATAATATTAAAAAGTTCTATATACTATAAATACTATAGCTATAGTATATAACTATAATAACTATAATATTGTAAAGTTCAGTTCTCTCTTTTTTTCTTTGCACAGTCGAGGAGCGTATCAGGTCACATCTCACTGCATGTTATACCTGTATAACCGTGCACGTGACAAATAAAAAATCTTGAATCTAAAACAATACAAAATAATCTTAAAAAAAGATCCAGAGTCAAAAAGTGCATGTTCTTCTGCGGCCGATGTGTTGCAAGAGGGGCAGGATGTTTTGGGAATATAGTTAGAGCAAAGATTCATCCCTTTGGAAGCGCGTGACTCTTTTCACTCTTTCAGCTAATATCTAGGAATTAGGCTAAAAATGTTAACAAATGATCCCCAAACTACTAACTTTGTGGCTCTGTTTCTTTGTACACAACACCAAAAAAGCCATGATGTTGTGTTAGCCTAGACTGCTAGCATGTGCTTTATTTGCCCTTCTTTTTTGCCCAGAACACAGATATGTTGAATACTGCAGTACTGACAGGAAAAAGAGTTTCAGTCCCAGTGAAAACTCTCGCTGTTGAGGCCAGTGGTTCAGTCACTGACGTGACCGACTACACCAACTGTAGATCTACAGATGAGGATGTGCTCAAGGTAAGTCAAGAAAACTGTTAGCATGGTTTCTCATTTTTCTGGTTCGTGTGTTTGGCTTTTTATGAAATGAGTAACCTAAGCACCTATGCTAGAACACATAGTGTTAACTGTGTATATGAGTTCTGTATTATGCATGAATAATAAATAATTACATAAAAAAAAATCTATATCAGCTAATGCAGTTATTACAGCAGATGTAATTGAAGAATTGATGTAATTGATGTAGATACTGTTTTGAATTGAATGAAAATCAGGACTCACTTGCACAAAAAGTGAAAGTGAATTTTAATACAAAAAAAGAAATTGTTCATGAGTCGTTCTGGTATATGCCTCTAAGACATCCACTGTCACTGTGGCATCACACACAACAACCTCAACTCTAGTGTGTCAGTGTGTGTTAAAGTATTACAGACAAAAGCAACCTCTTCCAATATAGCACAAGCTTATGCTCACACCACTCAGCTGTGATTTGACCTTTGTGCAATGGATTCATGTTACTAGGACAGAAAAAGAAGTGAGGGTGACGGAGAAGAACTGGAAAATTAGAAAGATATTTGTTATTTTCTACCAGACAGCTGACCTGCCTGAGTGTAAGGCAGTAAGTAAACAGTAAGAGAGTGGGAAAGAGCTGAAGAGAGTGAGACTGCGTTTGTAATGATTTTCTGTATCAACTTAATCCAGTTATTATGTGTCTCTGAATGAATACCTTATGCTTCCTGTAGTCACTGACTCTCTTAATGCAATACCACTAACTGGGTGAAGTTGAAGGCTAAAACCACAGACGTAACTCTTTATAGCATAAGCGGAACAGACTGAACCTTTATTGGGGAATTCAGTTGTATGTAGTATATGCAGATGGAGCTATATTACACATTTTCCAAAACAAACCTATGCACTATCCCGTACACAGAAAATATGGGATGCATTGGCACTGTATAAAGTACTGGAGGGAAAATCAAATGTAATCAATTTTGTAATCAAGCAAATCACTCGAGGTTATGTTATATCTTTCATATCCAAAACAACCGTTCATATCTAATTTTATTTTACTCTGAAACACTTCCCTTCCTGTGTTGCCATGCTGGACACAAGGATAACAGTGAGATTTCAACCAGTTTTACAGACGGGGGAACATTTCTCCTGGGACAATGACGAGCAGTCACCAAAAATCAATGAATCTGGGATTTCTGATCCTGCAAGAACTGAGAGGGAATCCCATAGCATTCACCCCTTCTGCACCAGTTAGATTTTTAAACTTGCAGTGGTAATAGGCTGATGCAGCCTGTTTTTTAGTCCTGCATGTAAAATAGTTATTGTAGATACACCATCAGTGGTTTGTTATGTGAAAATGAAGGCGCATTACTTCTTCTCTTTATGCTAATTGTGTGTTTACTCTGTTTTTGTTCTTGACCTTAAAGACTAACAATGACTGCGATTACTGTAATAATGCAGTATGACATTAGTGACCCTTTGAAATAATCAGCCATTATTTTTATTATTATTATTTTTAATGTATTTTATTTTTTTATTTTTCTTATTTTGAGAATGCATAATTGTGACCAGTGGGATAATTTCATGCAGCATATCTGAATTAACATATTTCTTCAATGCAGTCTTAAAAAAACACATTGGATATTTTTAGGCATCCCAACACATTAACACATTTAAAACTCTGGCTTGTTCCTAATCTTGCAGAGACCAATTGCTAGAGAAATGTCCCATTCTTGTCTGATATAGGATTATAGCTGCTCTGGTTTGGGGTCTTCTATGTTGTATTTTTTTATTCTAGATGGGCCAAATGTTTTGAATAGCTGAAAGGTCTGGACTGTGGACAGGCACGCTGACCACCTGGACTCTTCTACTTTGATATCATGCTGTTGGAATAGCTGCAGTATGTGGTTGTCTTTCTGAAATATGCAAGGTCTTCCCTGAACACATCATATGTTGCTCTAACACCTTTATCTATATTGATGGTGCCCTTCCAGATGTGCCATGTTTTCCAAAAAGAATTTCAAAATTCAATTGGTCTGACCACAGAACAGATTTCCACTTTCCTTCAGTCCACTTTAAATAAACTTTGGCCCAGTGAGGACATGAGTGTTTCTGGGTGTTGTTGTTATATATCTTAAAACAAATATTGCTGTATTTCCATATTTACTGCAGCTGATAGATTGTTGTTGTCCTTCAAGCATGCCATCAACTTCTCTGTTTTTGGTCAAAACCTTAGAGGATTCCTGGAATTACCTCATAAAATCCTTTTGTTAGAGATTTTAAAAATACCATGTGTTCCTGTCTGTATAAACCGTGTTTGTATAAACTTAATATATATATCCAGCACCCAGGCTGAACACAGCTTTTGTGTTAAAATATTATACTGACCTTTTATCCTTTAGTTCTAATGCATGCATTCTTGTCTCATGATGCGAAAAGGAAGAATTAACACTTTTCATGTAGTACTTTACTAATGCATTGATACATAGTTGTTTTTTTTTTTAAACCCCTCTAACCTGAAATAGTTTTATGGTGAATTTAGGAAGCATAATAATGTAACAGAAAGAAAGCAATTTACACAACGTGAAGTTCATGGACTGCCCATTCCAACACATTTCAGCAGTCTCCCAAACAGAGATCAACAGAAAACAACACAAGCTGGGAATGGTAGATAAAACATTCACTATTATTAAAATTCATTGCTCTGAAATATATCTGATAGGCTGAAATATGCAATAGGCTGAAGTACAGAAGAAAAGATGCACAGTTAAAAGAATAAAACTGCAGTATAAAGAATATCTAATTGTGCAATTTCAATTTCCTCTAGTTAACATCCTTCTTTTCCTACTTTCCAATTATCTTTTTATAACTGCATGTTAAAGTAATAAGTAAATACACAGTAAAAGTTTATGCAGTGGAATGAGTTTATTCAGGTAGCATTTTCTCATGTCTCTCACAATACACTGTAAGCAGGACCCACAAATCCCCGTAGTATTTTAAATTACGTGTCATGACTCAAGTTTTATGCATATTTAATTGTCTGGACACCAGTAAAATCCAAGGCAATATCCTCGTTTTGAAAATAAATGAGGGTCAAGCGGTCCTCCTGATGCCTTCCTTGCAACAAATTCACAAAGCTGGCAATGCCACTGTGTGCCTCTGATCTCTTCGAGTGCTCCTTATACCTCACACCTTCAGAAATCCCTGCTTCCCTTTCTAGTCATAGTAGGAGAGGGGGAGGCGGGGAGATGACTTGGTTAGGCCTTTGTTTGAATTGGCTTGAGAGGCATTTAATAAACACAGAAATAATGTATTAATTATAATTGATTTTACACATTACTCATTACTTTTCTTAAAAGTAATGCATTTTTTTACTTAGCTACTCCCCAGTGGAGGTAATTCAATGCACTCTGCAACATAGCCTAAAATAAATTGTCATTGTTTAGGTTTGTTAACAAGTTAAAAACATTCCCAAAGGGACTTTAAAACATGTACAGGGAGAAACGGCGTATACAAACCTGACTGCACATCACTCCTTTTGTTACCTGCTAAAACTCAGGCTGCTGGGCTGCAAGTCAGCATGCACTCAGCTTCATCAAACAGAGTTCTTTGCTAGCTTTGTGTTTGTATGCAGTGTGTGCAGATGGTTGCAAAGAACCAGTGTTGTGTTAGCAGTATAGCGCAGCTTTTTTCTGTCCTGGACATAGTTTGTGCTTTATTATTGTGCTCTTTTCTTATTGTGCAGTGTAGATACTATTAATGGTTATATCTCAAAAACTGTAGACCGGACCACCATTTTTCTCCTCCTTGGAAATGAATCGAATCCGGTCGTTAAGTGATGTTGTGACGAATCCTACTTCCGGGCCTAAAGTAGTCTGCGTTTAATATGGCTTTTGTGTTGTTAACATGTTTAATGTTATGTATTTTCTTCTATTTAATCTCAAAAAGCTCCTAAAACAGTCAGTGATCGCTGTTGACCTCCCTCGGCTTTTATTACCGCTAATCATTTATTTAAGCTCAGTTTTTAATACCTTAGGATGTAACTACAGCCCAGCCCATGCAGCAGTATAATGAATGACTAACCTTGTATTGTGGGTGGATTATCTCAGTTGTTCTCCTGGCTGAAGTTTGGTCCTTTTACAGCATCCTGCCAACTTTTATCGAGAGGAAAAAAAGTTAGCTTGTTTATATTATGCTAACATAGCTGTGTCGCTAGCGGTCACGTAGCACATCATTATATACCAGCTAGCCAAACTTCAGTAACCCTACAAACGTCACTGCTGTTTAGTTTTCTGTCTTCATTTATGCTGGAAGTGATAGCAGAGCTGTACGTTTTAATTTGTTTCCAAAACCCTGCAGTCAGGACATGCTATATTGTATTTAGATAGAAGCTAGCGAGCTAACTCCCTGCTAACTTCTAACTCCGTTAAATATCATAAATTCCGTTTTCATGGATGCCTGGATGTTAAACTCAATTGTTACACCTGGTAGAGCAGAACGCTGATCATTCTATTAAAGATGAAAGACTTTAGACAGTTTTTCAACTCTCAGTAATGCCATAGTGATCGTTTGATATATGGACCTGCAGCGGAGTTTAGGCCCAGACACGGCTAGTGACGTCAGACTGAACAACCGGATTCAGCTGATTGAAGAGCAAGTGTGTAGGAGAAGAAACGGCATATTGGACTGTATTTTTAGCTGTCTATCATGTAGATAACTGAAGCTTGACACATGTGATAACATAACTACAATTGTAATGTGGTTACTGGGTTTAGTAAAGCAATACAGTACATTTATATTACTATATTACTTAAAAATGTAATGTGATTGTATAATTGCTACTTGTTGGCTCTTTAAAATATCAAGCTTTAGTTTCTTGTTTATGGACAGCATACACCCAGTTTGGTTCTAAGGATCTTTTGCTACCACCTTTTAATTAGGTTTAGTTTATGTCTTTCCACATGCTTGGTAAGCTTTGATATCAGGGTGTGGGTAGTTGTTGCTGGTCTGTATTTTTTTTTTCTGTCACACTCTTGTCCCTTGCTGGAATAAATTTGAATTAATGTTTGTATCTTCACCCCTTAAAATTGTGGGCTGCTCTGCAACTTTTGACATGATAAATAGTAAATCTAGTAAATCGATAGTTTGAAGTCTGCACATTATACAGATAATTGAAAACATATGTAATAAGGTGACAACATAACTATCTGACTAGCAACATGTTGCAAAAAAATAAATAAATAAGAAAATCATGTTTATATACAACACTGTTCAGGCCCACGGACAGTCATTTATCTAAGTCGGATAAAGGATCAATGAGGTGGGTGAACATTTACAACTGGTGCATTCTTTCCTGTGCTATCACATGAATGAGGGGTGGTAAGTTAAAAAGAAATGCGTTTGATCTATTTGCTAGCAGTAGATATAGCATCCCTCATCTTCCACCGTCAAATCGTCTGCTGACTATAGAAGAGGAAGTTGAATTGGAGAGCTGCCCAAGAAATCTGAGTCATGAACAGTTAGCATGATGAACTGCCCTCTGTCATCATTTCCATGAGAGTTCAGCTCGACTTGCTTCAGAATTCATTCCTCTTGCTTTTTCCTCACTTTTTCCCTCCTTCTTTTTGCCTCCCTCTCTCCAGTGCTCCATTCTATTCTCCAGTCTAGTGCTCTCCAATTACCTCTGTGGAGCCACTGGTTTGTTAAGATAAGTACGGCGGCAGTGGAGATAGGCCTCCAATCTTAAATAAAACACACCAACTGCTGTGTCTCACCTCATTGCGCTCGCTGGTGGGGATTGTGGCACTCCAACCTACAGTAAGGCATTACAGGAACAGTCATAAAGGAGAGCTAATTTACATTCAGTAACAGTTTCATAGAGACCACAGATGTGAATTTACATGACATAAACACAAACACGCTGCAATTCCCAGGCCAGACTTTGAAAGTGGTGTGAAATTAATAAAATGTTGGTATGTGTGTGGTTTTGCCTTATTGGGTTTGGCGATTCTGTCCCCTCTACCCTCTCATCATATATATATTCAAACTTATTGAGTTTGCATAGGCTTTACATTAAAAGACCTTGACCAGGGTACATCCAGAGAATATTGATTTCACATCACTAGATGACAGTCCAGTCCCAGTTCTGGTCAAGTGACTCCTGTGTACATTTTAAAATAACTTTCTTGTTCGGTATATTTACAAAGTTTTCGAGCAACTCTGAGTTTGTGAACCAAGACATACTTCTTGAGGCCTTTGTTCATTATCTTTCTTCTCTATTTTTCTTTCCAGGTGTCAGAGCGCTGCAGCTATGTATATCTAAATGGGAAGGAAACCAGAGGGAAAAGTAGGATAATGCTCAACTTTACATATGGTTTTCTGAGTGCCCAGCTGGAGATGAGTGTATGGATGCCCCGTCTGCCCTTGCGTATTGATGTGGCTGACCCTGAGCTTAGCCAGATCAAAGGCTGGAGGGTTCCCGTTACTACTGGAAACAGGAGGTAAGGCCTGACCAACTGCCGTACATCTATTGTTCCTTGGGGGTTCTGTTACCTTCTGTCACCTGCCTTACCTGTAAGACTTTGCTTTGAAGTACTGAGTCAAATACTAAAGCTTTTTTCTGCATAAAAGTTTACTTATGCATCATCAATAAAGGTTGGCTAACCTCATCTATAGCATAGAGAAGAATAAAAGTGATGTCATGACTGGCTTCCAAAGTGTTGTTTATAAGCCTTGGCGTGAGTGTTTCTGCCACCTTGACTGCAAAAGAAGAGTAAAAACAAGATGTAGAGAGGGGTAGGTCTGACTGTGAAACCACGCACTCATTGGCTAGCAACTTGAGATTAACAATTTTTATATGATAGAGAATTCACCATTTTGAAGCATGGTATTACCAAGAGTTACAAAACAGACTTAATCTTTTGTTCAATATGACCCAAAATGTTTACAGAGGCCAAGACCTAAAGCCGTTCCCATTGACCTATACGTCATAGGCACGTGACATATAGGAATGGAAGTCTGTTTCCCACCACAGCTAACACCATCCTCCACAAATTCACTGCACATATATATGGCACAATAAAGTGTTATTCTATTATTTCTGGTGTTTCAGATAAAAACCAGGTTTAAGTCTAAAGTTGATGTTTAACCTGTAATAAATCTTTGCTGTTTTTTTTTTTTTAATGTTTTTGTTGACACTGGCTCAGAAACAATCAGCTGGTACATGTTGAGACTGTTAATGGTGGTGTTGAATTGAATAACATTATACTGAGTGGTGTGTTTCTAATATCCATCTGTGCACTCTTTACAGTCAGTCATAACAAACAACATCACATCTGTGTTTGGTACATTAGTGAGCAGGCAAGTGTAAAGGCAACACAGTTGCCCTGGAGGTAAAGGTTAGTGGGATTTTACTCAATACGAGTCACTATTTTCCCCACTCAATACTAATGATGATGGCCACCTGATGGGCTGTCATTTCCCAAAACATTCACTACCCAGCTCTGGGCCCAAAGGGACATTAGGTCAGTATTGTGAAATTTCAACAGTGATTGTACTGACTATTCTCTATTTTTCTCTCACTTTCGCAAGTAATAAAGGTGCTCAATGTTATTTTCCATCCTATACTGTGGAATACACTAATCTCTCTCTCTCTCTCTCTCTCTCTCTCTCTCTCTCTCTCTCTCTCTCTCTCTCTCTCTCTCTCTCAATAGATAGATAGATAATATGATGGAGGTAAAACTTAAGGTCAGACTTCTTATGGGTTTTTCATATGTTTATATCTTAAAAAACTATGTAGGTTCATGGAAAATTTTCACCTCAGCATGTTTTTTACTCTCTTTTGGTTTCAAAATAAACTCTTAAACACTTGTAGAATGTAAAACACTTGTAATCAATGAACACTTATACTGTTTAATTAACACTAATACTGTGATTATTGATTTGCAGCCTAGCAATCCTAAAAAGGCGTGCTGGTTTAAGGGTTATTGAAAAAACGAATTGAAAAGTGAGGAAACATAGAAATCTCAATGTTTTGTGGTACAGTGTTTTTAAAAGCTACTCTCTGAAATCTTAAAAATCAAGGGCAAAATATACATCACTGTGCAAATGTCTTTTACCATCTTTCATTTCTTTACATTTTTCTTCCAGTGATTTAGTAAAGCATATCCAAACATACATGGAAATAAATAATAAAGAGCAAAAACAGAGTTTGCGTAGTTCTAATGAGCTTGAAACTCATAGGTGGTATGAGCACTTTGTCAGCACAGCCTGAACTCTCTTAGACAGCTTTCTTATAATTAAGTAGCTTTTAGCTTCTCCAGACTTCTTGAAGGGCAGTCAAAGGTTTCTTCATTTATCTCAGATGCAGATGGTATTGCAAAATCTGACTACAGTATAACCTGTGAAGTCATGGTTAGACTTGTAGTCAAGACCGCCTAAACCAAGACAATACCAAGACCAGAGGGTATCGAGACCAAGACAAGACCAAGACAGACCGAGTCAAGACCAAGACAAAGTCGAGACGAGACCAAAACCAAGACCGAGACAAAAAAGTCTTAAACTGCAGCCAGATGTTGCTTCGTTTACGGGTGTCAGGCATATTTATGTGTTTTTTGCGATGCACTCGCACAGCCCTCCTCACCGCTGTCTACTGTCTTACTCGTTTACTGAGAGGACAGACACAAGCTCCACTTGACTGTCGCGTCTCTCACCCTCTCTGTTTTTCACATAATGATATTATCCTATATCCTCGCATGTGATTGGCCACAATATGGAGGGATTGGACCATAGCTGAGCCACTGTGTGAGAGCTGAGCAGTGAAAGGAAATTAAGTGAGGAGCCGGCTCTCGCTCAATGGGAGTCGACTCTTCTGATTGACTACAAAGCACTCTCTAAACATGGCTCTTCGAGCCAATGCTTTTGCGCATGACACATTATCAAACATTAGGTTGTGTGTCATGGATACTGTTGACTCCAAATCTCCCGACCACTGTGTCGATCTGAGACAGCAAGACCGAGACAAGACTGAGGAATCCGAGACCAAGACAAGACCAAGACCAAAGTCCATCGAGACCAAGACAAGACCAAGACCATGTAAAAGTGGTCTCGAGACCAAGACCAGTCTCGAGACATCCAACTCTAGTCGTGGTTCAGAGTTTTCAACCTTAGTTGTTCACAGGTTCTAAAGAAGAATCAACTAATAGTTGTTCGCAGGAAAAATTGCAAAGATCCTTGGCAGTTTTTTTTTTTTTTTTTTTTTTTTTTAAGAGGAAACAGCGGCTTTGCATGGTCAAGTACTCGTGTTATCAAAGGTTTGGAAGTATGGGTACCCATGAAAGCTTTATTTGTCTCTCTTCATTCCATCTCTGGCAGTCCAGCATTCGCACATCATAACAGTTTACAGCGTGTCGATATCTTGAATCCCTAAGATGCTGCCCAAATGCATATTTAGGGTTTAAACTATAAAAGTTTGTCACAGTTTGCAGGTGATCTAGTAAAGTCTCTGTAACCTGCACAAATTTTACGGGTTGACATGGATATACTTTTCTGCATTCATAATTCAGTCAATTTTAAAGCGATCCCCAACAACACTGAGTGAAATGTAGCACCAAACTGTGACAGAGCATCCACCATTTTTTAGAGGTGGCTGTTGACATTCACTGTTGCACTTCTCTTCTGAACTCCTCTGTACATACTGACAACCATTGTAACCAAAAATGTCCAGATTTGGATTTGTCACTCTCTGTTGCCACACATTTTTAAACCACTGGTGGATTAATGAGAAACTGTTTTTTTTTTTTTTTTGTTTTTTTTTTTTTAGAAATATTTCTAAACTTCAAACTCTTGTGTCAAAAGCTGAGTTAGAGATGATTATTCATGCCTTTATTTCATCTCTTCTTGATTAGTGTAACAGCCTTTTCAAATGTTTGAATAAGAGGATCTTGACCGTCTCCAGTTGGTACAGAACGCTGCCGTTTTCTGTACCAGAGAGCCCTGCGTGGTCAAGTCCCAGCCTATATTTCTGACTTTCTAGAATCCTACACCTCTTCTCGCAGTCTGAGATCTTTCAGTCTAAGGCTGTTAACAATCCCACAAACTCATTTTAAGACCAGAGGGGATAAATCCTTTAGAGTTGTGGGTCCCTGATTGCGGAATTCCCTCCCTCTGTTTGTGTTGTCTTGATTCTGCTGATTTTTTTAAGAAGCAGCTGAAAACTCATTTAATCAGACTGGCTTTTAACTTGTTTTAGGTTGTATGATGTTATATATATATTCTGTTTTATGTTTTTATCTTCTGTGTTTCTTATGCCTGTTTTTATTGTAAAGCACTTTGTAAAGCACTTTGTAGTTTTTGACCTGTGAAAGGTGCTGTATAAATAAAGTTTATTCAGCCTTTTCTCTCTGTTTCCTTTGAGAATGGCTTCATGAAAGATTGAAAGACTCAGTAAATAGTAGATGGATCTGCTGAAGGGCCAGATGCATTTCTCAGGCCTTGTTTCAGGTCTTTGGTGGATGTGATTTTCAGATACTGTTTATTTCTTGTAGGTAGTGTTTTTTTTTTTTGTTTTTTTTTTACGGATGTCACTTATTCTTCTGTTCTACACTTGTCCATTGCACACCCACCTTGTGATATGCCAACTTTTGGTTTATAGTTCTTTGGGAATCACCTGTTTGGTGCAAAAATATTATTTTAATGCCTATTAAACTGTGTTATCTTTGACATTTTTTAGACTAAACAAAATAAATGGGAACAAATAATGTATTTTGTGATAGGGAACTAGTAACAAAGTGCCTAAGGACACAATTTCAAACAATTTCTTTACTAAGCTTTAGTTTTTATGTGCAGACGCAACCCTGGTTCATCCCTGGGTGAATGATTCATAGGTCAGTATTATGAAGTGCAAGAACTGGATAGAGAAGTGAAAAAGCAGCCAATGTCCAAAAAACTCTGAAAGACTTCCAGAAAGCCCGGAGAAATATTTCTCATGACCACTTTTAAAAAGTACAAAAAAGTCTGACTCCTTGGTAGCAAAATATAAAGAAATGAGGGGTGGCTCAAAAGTTCTGAACAGAACTAGTACAAGTATCTTATGGAGCAAAAAATAAGTCCTGTTCATTCCCTGCATATGGAAGGCCAGCAAGATGCTGATCATTTTCACGAACTAGATTTAAAGTAACTTTGCTGTCTGATGTTGAGTCACGCTGATTTAAGCAGCATTTCCATCACGTTAAGCTCTCACCTTAGGCTATATAATAATGATGTTTATTGGGACTGTAGCTCTTGACAGGAACTTTGCGCCTGCAGTGTAAAAACATATTCTCCAACCCTCCAGCACACCTGTGGTGCAGTGTGTGGCAGACCAGCTGCGTGTATGATAATTATATGATCATTGCTGAGGGGTTTGAGGATGGTTCACAGCTTAACCTCTATCACCCATAAACAAACCACTCAGCCGTGGGATCCTGTTTAATTTCACTTCAATTCATTTAGCGGAAAAGGTCACTCAGCATGCATTGTGCCTCTATAATAGCAACAGCTTCACTGCTGGTCTTCGGTTTTCCTTCAGCTCACCAGTCCTTATTGTTAAAGAATAAATAAATTATTTTTTTTGTGTCAGTTGTATGTACACCACTGCAAGCAGGTAGAGATAGCAAGTCTGACTTTGTTGGTATAATTTCTCCACTCTTAACTGCAACACATATATATTTATAAGGCTTGCAGTCATTCTGATAACCTGTGCTAAGTGTCTACTACTGTATATATTTAAACATATTAAAACAGGCAATATACTTCTATAGCCACCTGTCTGCAAGAAACGTGTAGCTCATTGTGTCCCTATGCTTTTTGTGTGTGTCAGGTCTACATGGGACAGTGAAGAAGAGGAGGAGATGAGGAAAGGCAGGGGTTGCATGCTACAGTATCAGCACTCTACTGTAAGGGTGTTCACACCCTTTGTAGCCCAGCCTGACACTGAGGCACTGCCAGACCCGTTAACTGGGGAAAAAACAGTTGAATACTTTCTGGGTTCTGATTGGCAGGTACAAGCATTTTAACATTTCCAAATAAAGCTCACTTGTCAGCAGGTTTTATAAGGCTTGACATCCCCATTCTTCAGTGTCATGCTTTGTAAGTATAGGGAAGTCATAGTAATTATACATGTCACATTTCAAAAGAAGAGGATGATAGGTTTTCTTTATATGCTTGTGCTATGATTAAAAGTCACCTGACCTTTTGCCACACAGTGCTTAACCTTTTTTTCCTGTTTGTTTTGATTGGCAGATAGATGTAACCAACCTTGTACGCTATTCTCTAAACATAGCAGATCCGGATGTAGCTAGGGTGCAGGATGGGGTGCTGCTGCAAGGAAGGGCTGTGGGCACTACCACTGTACAGGTGAGTCATTTACTGTGTTTGTGTGAGTGTGGTGTGAGCATTGTGCAATATCCATCTTTAGCTGGAAGAAGGATGAACTTGTTGCAGGTGCTGTCCCCTCTGACGTCAGCGGTCCTGGCTGAGACGAGCATCAGGGTGGTGGATGATAAAGTGAGTGTGACACAGCTCGGAGTGCAGTTGGTGTCTGGGCTCTCTCTGTCCCTGCAGCTCAGTCCAGGGAGCAACAGGGCTATTGTTGCCACGGCAACCACTAAGGAGACGATCGTGCAGCGCAAACAGGTGAGCAGCTGGAAAATTGTTTCACACAAAAGCATGCCAGTTTAAAGCACATCTCATTTGTTCATGATGATACTTAACAAGCATGAAAATAGAATTTTTCATGCATGTTAATTTGAGAGTTATTCATTTTTAGCCTCACTGCAAACATTTCACTGGGAAAACAGAATAACTGCTTGATCATATGATACTCAATCACATTTTTTTATGAACAGGATTAGTAGATCTACCAAGTGGGCATGAAATGTATTCTAAAATTGAACTGATAACTGATAGAAAATACACTCATGTTATTTGAAGAAGTCCCTCAACACCACTTTATACCAAAACATCCATCCATCTATCCATCTGATTATGTGTATGTGGCAGTTGTTTTTCCATTTGTGTTTCCATCCATCCATCCATCCATCCTTTCAATCAAAGATGAGCGAGGGCCTTTATGCTGCCGTTTTCATTTTTATCTGATGAATAATATTTTTTATTATGATCAGCCTCATATCATTGTGCAAGAGTGTGCAAGAGTGCCCCTAGAAAAAAAAAAAACAAGTTGAGAATCCCTGATATGAACTTTTCTTTAAAATTGCATCTTTGAAAATTCTGATCTGCTGCTGTGGAAGTGTCTATCAGACTTGTCCCCATAGGCAGGATATCATAAGACAGCTTAGCTAAGATCACGGGAACTCAGAATTTGCAGATTTTGTGTGTTTAAATGTTGATTGTGAGAGTGCACAGTCTGTCTTTTTTCCTTCTTTTTCTTAACTTTGTAAGCCTTTGTCATAAAACATCTTTCTGTCGTTGTTCTGTGGAGGTGTAGACATTTAACAAGTAGCCTCCTGGCATTCATCACCAAGCTCCACTGACAAATTCCCTCCTTTTATTAGTGACACCAGCCTGGAAACAGTTATTCAGATGCATGCATAATAAAGCAAGAGCATAAATAACATCATTGCATTCACAGTCTTGTCTCTGTAGTCCAACATTGTTTGTTGTACTCTTAGCAGATTTAAAAAGTCTAACTAAAGAAAAAAAGTTCCACTTTTTCATTTGAAAACAAGTCCTCATACACTACATGTCATTTGTGTGTTATACAGTTGTTTTCAGAAATTTACATATACTGATTATGGGAATGTATGCCATGGTGGTTTTGGTTTTGATGTTTTATTTGAACTTTTTTCCAGGATGGAATGATTAAACAGCACGTCTTTAGTGACTTTAAAAAAAAACAAGAATTAAGTGCACAAATTTGATGTTATTTTAGATTTTCTCTAATCCACACATGGCTAAAAGTACACATACAGGCTCAAATATATACTTATACCTCTACTAATAATTGGTAAGATGCCTCTCAGCAGGTTACACCTCAACTGCATGCTTTTGGTAGCCATTAAAAAGCTTCTGGCATAATTCTGTCTGGATATTTGACCGTCCTTCCTGGCAGAATTGGCACAGACCTCGGTTTTAAGTGTAATCCGCAAATGTTTAATAGGGTTGAGATTGGGGCTTAGGACAGAGGCAGAGGTAGATGATTTACTATGGTGACACCTAAAGGGAGAAGCCAAAAGCAGAAGAAGAAGAAAAGCCTTTATGGTTTGTTATAGTCTGAAACATCCCAGTGTGAGAGCATTGCAGGTTGGCTTTCTCATATATCATGAAGGTTTTCAGCTTCTTTAATCGCAGTCTGAATTTCAAGGATTGCAAATAAAAGTGCAAGAAGAGAAATGCCTTGAGTCATAAATGCACTGTTCAGCATTCATTTAAGGGTTTTTCCAGTTAGGGTTCAGCTGTTCCTGCACACAAGGAGCAGAGGTAGTATAAGCAACATAAAAACATGTTTCTCATTGAAAACCTTTTGAGACAGCCCTTAAAATTACACTTGAACTTGCCATAATAAAGTAGTACGTTATTAACATATCCTAAATATTCATCCTGCAACACAGATATAATGGCCTCCTACAGAAAGAACTTGAATTAAAAGTACTGCTGCAGCAGAGCAGATTCCCATACCAGTGACCTCAGGGGTTTAATAATATTTGTGTTTTCTCCTCGCCTCTTTGAATTGGAGTTCTTTGTGTTCACAGCCTCGACCATCATCTCCAACCACCATGCTGTGTGAAAGAGCGGGAAAGGCAGACAGGGTGCATAGATGATCATTTTAAAAGCTCACTCACACATTTAGCCATGGCAGCCTGCCCATTTTAAACCAGCTCCCTGTCGCAGGCATGGGGCAGCAATTAGGCGGTCCATAGCTGCTGGAACGACAACTCACTTTACCTCCAGTACACAGTGACTGTTGCTGATCTGCCCCGTCAATAACAAACTATTAGAACCATGCCAGTGCCCATGACCAGCCAATTGTGTCTGTGATGGCGGGGTGTTAATGTTTTGCTTAGGGCCATTTATAATGTATTCAAATCCAAAATATAGGTTAGGTCTTTGGCGAGTCAGTAACTCACATTAGCTACAGGAAATAGGTCACTGTGCATTAATGTAATTTGACTGGCCAATTCTATTCTTAATGTGACCCATGTTAATTAATTTTTCTTTTTTGGGTTTCTTTTTGAAGGACGTTTATAAGACTCTCATAATATCTTTATGGTATGAAATGCAATTCAACCAGAGTGGATAACTTTAGATAAACTACTTACTGGCATTTACTATGAAGAGATTAACATTGATATTATATACTTTAAAGGGATTGGCATAGGCAGTTTAATGTTATTAACAATAATGAGACTATAGCCCAAGGGAGGTATTGATGTACCACCGGTATTCTGACCTGATTTTCTACATATAACCTTTTTTCTTTCTTTCATAGGAAGCATTGGTCAGCTGCTGGGTTTCTTTCAGCGATGGGGCAGTTGCTCCACTGGACCTGTTTGACCGCAGTATCTACTCTCTGACTGTTTCTACCCCAGATGAGCGGGTGGCCACAATACGCCGCACTCCACAGTCAGCATTTGTAGTAGCAGAGGGTGAAAGTGAAGGCCAGGGGGCGCCAGTGAGAGTGGAGCTGAGGATCTGTGAGGAATGCCAAAAATCTAAAAGGAAGAGCAAGCTGGCAGTGGGCTCGGGGCTTCTCAAGATCAACTTACAGAGTAGTAGCAAAAGTGTAGCAAGAGAAGGGAAAGGAAGCACTGACAGAAGTAAGGATTTAAATGGCAGTGCATCAAAAGAGATGGGCAAAACAAGTACTGCTGCCACAGAGATGGATAAACAGCTCAACAGGGCCAACATATCTGATCAGCAAGAGTCTATTCTGGTAAAAACTACCACTCCAACGACATTTTCAACTAGAAATCCACAGGCCCATCTTGTCTGGATCGGAAAGGCAACCAAAGCGCCAAAAGGTTCCACCTATACTGTTTCTACTGCAGCTTCACCTACAAGAATAAAGGAATTAAACTTAAATACACAACTTAGCACTGCCAAACCCACAGCAACAGTGGGTGTTGTCCGTAAAGAGGAAGGGCCTGGGGTAAGTTATGGAAACATGCTTGACAACCCCGATGCCTCTCCTGAGAATGATACTCCTAAGGTAGAAGTTAGACCCGAAAAGGAGCCTCCTAAATCTAAAACTCCCAAAGTAATTGAGAGTGACCTCATTAGGACATTCAAAGCTATGACTGACATGGAAATTGGCATGTATGCCTTGGTGGGGGTCTCCTGTGTTGCCATCTTGGCTTTTCTGCTCAATTGTGCTTCTTATAGTCTCTGTTTCAGGAAACAAAAGACCCCCATACAGGCAGGCACAGCCCCCAGTGGAGACACAAAGGATCACAAACACGACTGGGTTTGGCTTGGGAACAGCAATCACAGTGCTCCTGCCTCAGGTGCCCCGGCTCAAGTGTCCACACTAAAACGTGAGCCTCATTGCCCTCTGCAGTCCCGCCACTCGATAGATTCCATGGGTCATCGCAGCCTGGAAGGCAATCTGCCTACAGTGAGCGCTGCGGCTGTCCCAGAAAGAACTGCAACCTTAGGACGAAGCAGGAACAGCTCTCAGCACCAGCAGTTTCAAGGAAAGGCAATTGACCCCATGGCAAATCGTTCAGCTACCCTACTGGCGAGGCCACACCGCAGTGAACCTCTTCATTCCCCCACCAGTAAGAGAAACCAGGTCCAGTTCACCACCTTCACCACGCTGGACATCAAGCACTTGGCTGCGCTAAAGAATAACGGTGTTGAGTTAGACTGGGCCAACCAGCAGAAGCAAAAGCAACAGCAGGCCCCCGCTGAACCTCAAACACCTTTGCCTGACATGCCATGGCCTGTAGTGAAACCTCTAGGAGAACCCCTGTGAGTTTGTTTAGGTGTGTGTATGTGTAAAGGATGTATAAAAGGAAAACAAAGTCTTTAATTTTTCTTTATTAAAAAAAAAGGGAAAAGGATGTATATGTGATTACGTGAATGACATTTTCTATATAATGTGCAAACCTGTGCACATGAAAATGAAGTGATGTTTATTAGTAAGATTAAAAGAAATTTGCATGTTTTATCCTCTGATAAAAGAAATCTATAGGCTCCGATTTATTTCTGTAAATATTAACAAACACTCTCTATGCTACGTTACTTATTTCCACATTTCAAATTCAAGACAACTGCATTTTCATCTCCTCTTACATTTCAACAGTTCTGTTGCTCCTGCAGAAACAGCTCCAGATATTGCTCAGTTCAGGGTAAAAACCAGTACAGGAGGGACTGTTTCTTGTTAGTAATTCTATTCTTTTCCAGCCTTTTGTACTTTTTGTAGGACTCCTCTAGAGAATACCTGAGGACTCTGTGCAATTTGTCAGAGAATATGCAACATTTATCAAGTTATTTTGAGCAATCTGTCACTACAGTCTCCGCCAGATATTTATTCAAATCAAATGCAGGCTATGCAAATAGTCTTTGCAGAGTTTGAGATGGACATTGTTCCTGATTTTTTTTTTTTTTTAACAGAGATACCTTGGGCTTCGGGCTTCTCCTGGGAGCCTGCTTCTACAAATTGTAAAAAACGTGTAATCTTGGTCTGTTCTCACAGTGCACATATTCATTCGACTGTAAGATTTTTCATGTGTGAATGAAAATAAAATGCCTTTTTTTCTCTGTGACATCCTGCTTTTTTAAATCCAAAATGTGATGTGTATTTCCTGCAAGATTCTATCAATAAAGAGAAAATAGATTGGTTCTTTTTATAATTGAAAATGGATTTAATTCAGCTACTGTTTTTGTTTTTTTTAAATAGTAAAGCGATTCATAGGAAAGTACAGTGAATGGTTTGGATTACAGGCTAAAGCTTTAGTAGGAATCCGTGGGATTTGATTTTGTTTAATCACAGCTGAATGTCATTTAAGGTTGATTTTATCATGGAAATGTCACTCTGACAGCAATGTATTTGTTGTGCCTGCCAGGATTTTGTCCTGCTGTATAAAATGACTTGTACACTGAGAGGATGAAAAAACTCAGCAGAAAAAAACTGATTCTCATTCTGTGTAGCCTGACTGTGTCCCCAAAGAATTCCAGGTATTTTATCAATGGTTCAGGCTTGCATATTATATCTCATGGCTCATTTGTCTCTTTTTCTCCAGCCCCCCTTCCTGTGTCTCTGAGGTGACCACAGCTACACCTTTTTAAAATTGCATTCTGTAACTGTGATGCATAAACAACCTCACCAGCTTAAAGAAGCCCAGATAATCTGATGCCACGCACCTCAGGAATTGGCAGCTTTGGATATGTCAGCGCACATTGTCACTCTCTGCTGCACAACAGCATCGGGTGGATTTAGAGTGTTGATAAAAGCAATTTTAATAACTTTCTCCCAAATTCTCTACCTACAGGCCCAGCGTTTTTGTATGTGCACAACCCGTCTCTCCTTTCCAGTCGATTTATCTGTCCAGCAACAGTAGAAAAAGTAAACAAACAGAGATAAGCGGTGATTTAAAGCTGTCTCTGTGCTGGATCATAGCTGAGCATCTTTGATTGTGGAACTTCTGTATCAAACAGGGCAGAATTCCGAACTCAAAAGTTCAGACACAGAACTGATTAAGATATAAAAGCTGCACAGTTTGTGTGACAACAATAACAAAATATGTCTCACCGTGCTTTTCCACTGAAATGCTGTGGCTTTTTGGAAACCTTTTTGCTGTCAGATTCATCCAATCTCGGCCTCCTACATATAAACTAAATGCCATTTAGATGATGTCAGCGTGAAATGTTTGGCTTTATCACAGTTTTGAGAGAGGATTTCAGTTACTCATACTCTTCATACAAGATTTTGCTGAAAAAGGAGCGGTTGGAAAACAGCATTATAAAGTATAATCCCAGCCACTTTATACTGGCAGTACGGTAATCCACTGAGATCCAGACGCACAGCAGCCATTACTACTGCATATAATGAAGTTTGTAAATCATAAATTGTGTGTGAATTTTCAAACGAGACAGGAGTTCCTTAGTATCATTACAGCTCGATCTGTAATCTGGAGCATCAGCTCCCTGTTGACAGATTTAAGGGATTGGGGTCATTGTGTTGGAGGATTAATGTGCATTAGTGGACCTCTATGGCACAGTCCTGATGATGTTGGCCATATGAGACAAGGTCACTTATTTCACGAGTCTGCTTTTCCAGAGGTGGAACACCTGGTTACAGATGGAGGATGGTGCAAATGGAAAAAAAAAAAAAACAACAACTATTTATTACCACAGTGTAACGCATAAAGAGTTTTTCCTTAATGCGCATATATAAAGTACTGTGAAAAAGTCTTCATGTGACCCCTCATTTATTTTTATGTTGTTGGGTAAAAGGTGCAAACATACATGAAAATACAATACACAAGAGTTGAGGTCTGTGCTCTGGGGAGTCCAATCCATGACTCTTGTGTTCTGTTGTGTGTTTTTTATCCAGGTACAATTTTACTGAATTAGCGGTGCCACTGCCAATCAGACACTTTGCAGATGGTAATGCATGGTGGATCCAAAACCTGATATTACTTTTCTGCATTCATAATTAGTTTGAATGCTTGAAAAGCATTCACAGTATTGTTCTTCAGCCCATGAATTTGGACACGACCATAAATACTCACAGATGCCATTATTGATTGGTATTCAAACTGACTCTCAAATTTCCAAGCACCACCCGGACGCCTCATCTGTTTTTAACCCATCACTGAGCCCAACTGTCCTCATTCCGCTTTGCTCTCTGCTGTGGTAAGTACAATACACTCAGTGCTGGACTGTTTTATTTTTGTGTTGGTAAAAATACATGTCTGACATTTAAACTCACATGACAAGTCCTTTTAAAGTTCAGCAAAGTTAAAAGAAAAAAGAAAGATTAAAAAAGAATGACGTTTCTATGACTTAGGTTTATAAAATTTATTGTTAGCAGCAGTGCTAACGTTAGCAATGTTAGTAACAGTGCTAACATTAGCAACAATGCTAATGCTAGCAACAATGCTAACGCTAGCTATAATGTCTTAGCAGTTGTTACCTGCCAAGAAGAGTATTCCTGTGATAGTTATTGGTGTTCAGTGAGACAAAAGTAACAAATGAGCTTTGTTATTGCCAGTGTGGCTCACTTTTAACAGCAAGAGAGCTAGCGCTGCTAGCGCTAGCTGCAGTGTTAACTCTAGCAGCAATGCTAAGGCTTGCAGAAGTATAACGCTCGCTGGAAGAATTTCCATGAGTTTCACAGTGTACCAACATGTGAACAAGCTGAGTGTGATTTTCCTCAGAGAAGACAGTGTGTCTGCAAAGACCAATGCTGATGGTGTCAAACAGGCAGGTCAACATGTTCCTGCACATGTACAACAGGTATCTTATGCTGATGCTGTAAATGAATGAATGAATGAATGCTTTATTGGCCATATGCAGGTTGCCCCGCAGAGGAATAGGCAGAAACAGTGAACCTTGAAAACCAGCCCTCTGTAACACATGTCTGTGCAGCCAGGCTCATCCTAAATATGAAGACTCTAGAAACAGTCAGTGCATATGCAACTCACTCATATTTCTTGCTTTGATTCATGCGAATGAAAACTTGACTACGGCTGACCTTAATCTGGTCTTGGATAAAGGTGATATGATGTACAAAGAGGCCAAGAAAAGATTTCCAAAAAATATTCATTTGGCAACCGATGAGCTTCCAGACAAAGTTGATGATCGCAGGTCTATATATCATGTTGACATGACACAGCCTTCCCGGTATGGGACATATGAAGAACCTCCAGAGGAAACAGTAGATACATTTCTGATCTTAGAAGCAGGACTGAGCTGCCTGTTGTCAGATGTGCAGTATGCCTTACTGATTATGAGTGGATTGTGTATCGCAGTGTTCAGATCCAATTCAGGCAAATATGGTTTCTTTGATCCACACTCCAGAACACCCAGTGGTCTTCCTCTACCACTATGGTCACGTAATCATGGTACAGCAGTGATGGTGAAATTCTCACTCCTCAGTGACATGATTAAGAGGCTCCAAGATTCTTATGAAGGGATTGAGATATCACCCTCTTGTACCTATGAACTGAAGCCTGTGCAGTTCTACCTTAGAACTTTTTACTGTTTTTTTTTTTTTAAACATTAGCCACTTTTTTCCTTTTCATTTTTTTCAGTTATCGTGATGTATGCAAAGACCAGAACATAAAACGGTGATGTAGACTACAGAAGGCTATATGCCTTTTAACAGATATTCTTAGCATACAAATAACACAATGTGACATACTTCTTAATTATAAGGGCTCTGCTTATGTTAACTAAGCCATAAGCACCTGTGCGAATTTCACATCTTTGCAGCACCGTAGCAGGTACACTGACCGCTAGCCACACAGTTTTACACTCTTGCATCCATGTGCTCTTTGTACACTCTTGGCTAATTAACTGTGACGTTTACATTACAAGTTATTAACACAGAGAGCATTGAAAAACGTATAAGTCTTACATGCATGTTCGGGTTTACAATTTTCTCTCAGTTGCCCCGTGCCATGTTATGAGCTCCCCGTGACTCCGTGGGATCCGAAGCTGCAGCACTTACTCTGTTCCTGGCATGCATGAATTCAGAGTTAAAAATATGTGGCACCTCCTACTGCACGGAGTGTGTGATATCAAGAAAGACGTCTTAAGAGCTTAAAAGAATATGATTGGACTTCTTTAACCTATCAAGACCTTCCCTTCTTTCACGTTTTTAACACTAACATGCATAAGATGACCGAGGGCCTACACAAACATCAAGATTATTTTTAATTCACAGGCTCAAGGGAAATATATAAAACATCAGGTTTTTGTGTTTGTCCTATTTAATCGAATGGACATTATCGTGTCTCGTAAAACTCTCTCTCTGTGTGCGGGTGTGTTTGTGTGTGTAATTTCAGAATGGCTTCATCAAAACCTCATCGCAATACCAGTGAGCCATACAAGAGGCTGCCACCCCTAACGGTGAAAGTGGTGTATCTTAAAGAAACCCCTGCAGGACAAGATGGCGCCAGCAGTATGCACGGCGACACGTCCGCTAACCCTGCTAACTTTGCTTTGGCTTTGGCTAGCCTTATCCTTCTCCTTTCTATCCCAAAATGCTCTCGCTCTGCGTGTGTATAATCGCCAGTTACTCCTTGAAATCAAAGCTTCATATGACCTCGCTCTTAAACAATCGGTGGTAGGAAATGCTTATGGGCCTCCTCCACCACTTCTAGAGCCCTGTATCCCGGCCTACTTGTGTCAACACACCTTCACAACGTCCTGGAAAAAGCGTCCGAGGAAACGAGGAAAGCGGGCTGGTACACTCATCAAACTCCGAGCTGTTCTCCGCGCTTCTCGCGGAACTACTGGACCAGCAGAGTGCATCTCGAGATGGATCCTGCCTGTTGTCCCTGGAACTTCCACGTCACTTGATCCCCCGTCCTCAGCTTTTTATTTTCCTAAGCGGCCTCGGACCCGTGGATGCGGTGTGGACCACAGAAATCTTCGCACACTTAACCGAGCTGGAGCGTCCGATGCTAGGATCTACACATTCCAAATGGCCTTGTTAAATGTAAGATCATTAGCAAACAAGACGTTTGTATTAAACGACTTCATAAAGTCACAACAGTTGGACTTTCTATTTCTGACGGAAACATGGCTCCAACCCGGTGAGTCTGTAGCGTTTTCGGAACTGGTCCCTCCCAATTTCTCATTCTTCAGCCTCCCTCGGTCCTCTGGCAGGGGGGGAGGCCTAGCCACTGTGTTCAATCCTCGATTTCATTGCCATCAAATATTACAGCATGACTCATTTTCTAGTTTTGAACTCCAGCTGTTTGAGTTACACCTTAATCCTGCTGCGCCTCTGCTGTGTGCCCTCATATATCGCCCTCCCAAGTTTAATAAGGATTTTATCAAAGAGTTTTCTGATTTTATGGCTGGAATCGCTCTTAAATACGACAGCTTTTTGATCCTTGGCGATTTTAATATTCATGTCTGTTGTGATTCGAAACTTTTGGTCAAGGACTTTTTAAATATTATTGATTCCTTTAACTTGACCCAGTGGGTTTCTGGTCCCACGCACGAAAAAGGTCACACACTGGACTTGGTGCTTTCCCACGGGTTGGAAGTGTGCATCACGGATATATCCGAATTACGCATTTCCGATCATCTTCCTGTGTTGTTCACTCTAACACTGCGCTGCTCGATGGACAAGTCGAACGCCCCACTGCGCAAAAAGCGAGCGCTTAATGTACTAACAGCACCTGCCTTTTCTGCTGCCTTTATGGACTCTGGAATATTGAACTCCAACTGTAAAAATGTTGAGGACCTTTCGGCTATTTTTCATTCTACTTGCACTTATATCTTGGACTCTATTGCACCATTCAGAACTGTGCGCGCTAAGAATTCATCAGAACCGTGGTTGAACGATTACACCCGCTCCCTCAGACGCGACTACAGACGCGCTGAAAGGAGATGGAAAAAGGACAGATTGTATGTTTCCTTACAGATTTTAAGGACTCGTCTCTCTGCTTATCAAGAAGCTGTAAAAACTGCAAAAACACAATTTGTCTCAAACTTAGTATCAGCAAACGGTCATAGGCCTCAGGTACTTTTTAACATTCTTAATCGCTTTTTTAGTTTATGTGATAATCCTGGAGTTACTTCTTCACCAAGTATGTGCGATGATTTTTTAGCATTTTTCAATAACAAGATCTTATCGATTAGGGCCCTTGTTTCGTTGTCTGTTGTCTCAGTTCAAAGCCCTCCACCTGTGTGTTCAGCTGTCTTAGAGCAGTTTGATCCCGTCTCCCTTAAGGACCTGACCGCGATAGTTAGTGGCCTAAGATCATCACACTGCCCCTCTGATTCTCTTCCCCCGAGTCTGCTCAAAAACACTTTTAATATTGTTGGCCCTTTTATTCTGAAATTGATTAATACATCCCTTACTACAGGCTGTGTCCCACTATGCTTCAAACAAGCTGTAGTTCAGCCTCTTCTTAAAAAACAAAACCTGGACCCAACTGTTCTGTCTAATTACAGGCCCATCTCAAAGCTTCCTTTTCTATCTAAAGTTTTGGAGAAAGTGGTCTATCTACAGTTGCAGGCCCACCTCGATTCTAATATGATCTCAGAAAAATTTCAATCTGGTTTTAAATCATTACATAGCACTGAGACAGCACTTTTAAGGATTTTTAACGATATTCTCTTAACTATGGATTCTGGCAGCCCTGCTGCCCTTTTACTGTTGGACTTGTCAGCAGCTTTTGACACGGTTGACCACGACATCCTGTTATCACGGCTAGAATCGCATGCTGGCCTAAAAGGATCTGCCCTTCAGTGGTTTCGCTCCTACTTGACAGAAAGGTTCTTTTATGTCAATATGGGCCCCCACAACTCCAAATTAGCTCCTCTTAAATACGGCGTTCCTCAAGGCTCTATTTTGGGTCCCGCCCTCTTCGCACTCTATTTGCTGCCATTGGGCTCCATCTTCTCGCGGTACAGCATTTCATTTCATTGCTTTGCGGATGATCTACAGATTTATCTACCTTTAAAATCAGGATCAGATCAACCGCAGCTCTTATTACGCTGCCTTGACGACGTTAAACAGTGGTTATCATTAAATTTTTTACAGCTAAACGAAAACAAAACTGAGGTTGTCATTTTTGGCAATTTCAATCATATCGACAGCACGTTGGGTACCCTCTCCTCGTATTGTAAAACACATGTAAAAAACCTCGGAGTTTACATTGATGGTTCTTTTAAATTGAATAAGCAGGTGAGTGCAGTAGTTCAGTCCTGTTTTTTTCAGCTAAGACAGCTAGCCAGGATAAAGCCATACCTTCCGGCTGACGTCTTCGAGCGTATCATCCACCTTTTTCTTACTTGCAGATTGGACTACTGCAATTCATTGTATTATGGCCTAGATCATGCCACCATCCATCGCCTTCAGATGGTTCAAAATGCTGCTGCTCGCCTGCTAACCGGTACCAAACGGAGAGAGCATATAACCCCAATTTTAGCCTCTTTACACTGGCTCCCTGTCCCCTACAGGATCCAATTTAAACTCTTACTTTTTGTTTTTAAGTCACTCAACGCCCGAGCCCCCCCCTACTTGTCAGAGCTCCTCTCTGCCTATGCTCCAGGAAAACCCACGAGATCTAGTTCAAAACTATTGTTGTCCATTCCACGGACTAACCTCAAATCTCGTGGTGATAGATCCTTCTCTGTGGCAGGTCCCAGACTTTGGAATAGTCTCCCCTTTAATATTAGATCTGCTCAAACTCTTGAGCAATTTAAATCTTTACTAAAGACACACTTTTACGCTCTGGCTTTTAACACATTATGACCCAAGCATTTTGGATTTATCTGAATTAGTTAGTATTGTTTCAATTCTTCTATTTTATTGTTTCTATTGTTATTATTGTATTACACTGTAGTTTTATTGTTATTGTTAAGCACTTTGTGCAGCATCGGCTGTTGGAAATGTGCTATATAAATAAATCTGACCTTGACCTTGACCTTGACCTAAAGTCACTGGCTGGCATTTCTCTGATGGAAGTGCAAGGCCCAAAGCTGTCCACAATAATACAAGTGCGGCAGTATGTGACGGGACAAATGTGTTCAGATTTGTTATATTTGAAAGCTTGGCCTCCCAAATTAAAGAGGGTAAAACATATACAATTAGAAATTTTAGAATGACCACATTTGGAAGCACAAGAACAATGCTTTCCAGTAAGGACACGGCAGTGTAAGTCAGTGTGCCCATCCAGGTCAGTCAGCAGCTGGAGGACGAAGCAAGGCTGCTTCTGGAGCCACCTACCACCTCGATCTCACTAACCAACATCAGCCAGTCACAGATGATGTATGTGACAGTGAAGGGATGGGTAACAGCTGTAAGTGTTAGGAGTTGGGTTCTGGTTATGTGGTGTTTTTGTCTGTATGTGTTTTTGGGTGCCTCCCTTTTAGTATAGGTAGGCGGGGCAGTAAGTCATTGAACCTGGCACACCTGTTACTCATCAGATGCATTCTTCTGAAGTGTTCTTTAGGAGCTACGTGACAGAAGTTTTTGGAGAGTCTGTAATTCTGCCCCTGCCTGCTGGAGCCGTTGGATTATTTCTGGTGACTGTAAGGAGTTTTGTTTCCTCCCTAGGATTTCGCCTCGTCTGGTTTGTTTTCTGTCTGGAGGTTTTGGCAATAAACAGTACCAAGTAAGCTCTCCAACTCTCTGTAAAGTTTACTTTAAGCTTTTCTTGGTTATCGGGCAAGACCCTCCTAATTCTCACGTCCCTCTTCCTTTTTTTAGATCGAGTGCATTACTTGTGTGTGTTTCCGTCACCTGCACGTCCTGGCTCTGCGTCCCCATTCATACGCTGTTGTATATACTTTGTCCTTGTTAATACCTCCCCATCGCTGTAAATAAACTGTCTTCACAGCAACTCTGCCTCCGTGCGTTCTGCTCCCTGGGTCCATCTGCATTTGCCATAACAGTAAGTTTCCCCACATTAATTTACTACTAACACATTTAGATGTAGCTTAAGGTTTTATACGTTTTGTTTTTACTGTTCCAAGTTAAAGCTAACACACCAATTTTAGGGCACTTTCAAAACAAAAATCATATAAATGAAAATCAGAGTATGACAACAGAAAGAGGATAGTTCTTTTGAGATTTAAAGCATGGAGAGCGAAATTTTAACTATATACAAGTTAAAATGGGACACGGTTATCTGCTGCAATATGCAGATTTGTGTCCATTTTTTAAAATAATTGTCCTTCTCTGTCACATTTAGATGGAACCCTTGAAAAAAAACTGAAAGGGAACGGGGGCAATATTGGATCACCTATAGAGATCACTCATTTGAAAGGAAACAACTCACACTCATATGGCTTTGCACTTCACACATCAGCATTTACTGTGGTTAAGGTCGGTAAATTACTTTATGCAGTGTCTTCATGCTTTTAGTACTGGTCTTAAACTGGCCATGAAGTTCTTTTTCTTTTCTTTTTTTTTTTTTTTATTATCTACAGCCTGGAAGTGGGATCCATGAGATTAAACCAAGAGGTTACAGAACCATTGGCCAAGACCAAGAGGTCCTGGACTCGGATGACATTCCACATAGTGTCATCTGCTGTATGGCTAAAGGTGTTCCCAGACATCCTCCCTTCAGTGATCCTGCTAAATTACGAACACGGCACCGTAACAGACATTCTGATGCCAGAGGAGTAACGTCCTTTATTATTTTCCCAGCATTTCTATTTATTTAGTTATTTATCTAATGTATTTTTTTAATCTTTTGTTTATCTTTAAGTAATTAGTTAAAGATGAAAATTAAATAGGTTGAAGAAAAAAAAATCAGTTAATTAGTTCAGTGTTTTGTGGGGGTTTGTTAATCCTGAATGTTTTAAATGCTTTGCAAACTTGGAGAGTCTTATTTAATTTAATTAAAAAATGTATTTACATTTACTTCAAATGATTTGAGGGGGCAACACTAAATTAGTAAATTCCAACTGAAGAAAATGGAGAAAGATGAGGAGGAGAATAAAAGTTTTTACTGTGATTGCATTCCTGTTTTGAGCGAAGTTCCTTGTTTTTACTGTTATTAGAAGCATCTTGAGTCTGTATTGGTTTCCAAGTCATCACTCTTCAGAGTGTTTGTTTGTGTTTCAGTGAATTAGTTTAGTAAAAGCAGACTGCATTGTGCCATGATCGCTGCTAAGAAGACAGCTGTGCTCCCATGTGTGGCCACTTCCCCTGATCATCCCTGATGTGTATTTAGTCTCTGTGTTTCATGTAGTCTGTGTCGCGTCATCTGTGTTCCCACCCTCCATGTTGTCACAGCCAGTCTTAGTATTCATAGTTATGGTTTCCTGTGTCTTCATAGTTTTTCCTAGTTTTACTTTCCCAGTTTAGTCATAATTTAGTTTGTCACTGCGTTTCTGCCTTATCTGCACTCCTTGTCACCGGCCACAATAAAGGCTCGCTTTCAGTTAAGTTTACTCCAGTCTACTCTCGTGTGTTCGCACCTGGGTCCACCACACACACCACCGCACGGTCTGCCTCCTCAGATCGTGACACTACTGGTATTATACAGCTAATATATATATTGTTTAGTATTAAGCTTTAATTGTTCCATATTCAGTTTTTCAGCAAAACTTGTTTGAGTCCATAAGAAGAGATTCATTCTTAAATCTGGAGGAAGATTTTTTTTTTTTTTTTTTTTTTTTTTTTTCCAGTAAATATTAATGTTAGCCCGCAACCTTGTTCCAGTTTTGAATTTTGGCCCACTGTGTATTTGAGTTTGACACCCCTGTTCTAAAATAAAGCCTTCAAATGTTAATTAATTTAATACTAAAAAATTATGCTTCAATAAAGGCACCATCAGCTAAGCTAGTTTTAGATTTCACAGCTAAACACTAGTGATGTGCGATACCAGTGATTTCCTTTCCGATCCAATACCAAGTAATATTCAGGGTGGTGATCCGATACTTTGTACAAAAACTTATTTTATTTATTGTATCTCAAATTATAGCATCATAATGATTACAGGACATCAGATTACTTGTTCTTATCACTTAATAATGCAGAGTTCATCATATAGAAATAAAAAAACCTGAAGTTGTGCGCTATTTGAACACCTGCCTGCCTGCAGCACTAAAGGACTCCGTGAGAGACGTCTGTCTCGCCCTAGCAGCACCTGTCCCTGTCCTTCTCTTCATTTCGCCTCAACATACGCTCGTCATATTCTGTGATATGATTTACTCTGAGGTGTTTGACAAGGTTAGTGATGTTGCCACAACCATACATGCCAACCCTGCCGATTTTTCCGGGAGAATCCCGAATTTCAGTGCCCCTCCCGAAAATCTCCCGGATTTCTCCCGATTTTCCACCCAGACAACAAAATTGAAAAACCATATCGCAGAATTCATAGCGTGGCCCAGCCAATTCCAGTTTACAACAATGACGGCAGCTACTTAGTTTTAATATGACTCTTATTTCTCTTTCTGGGTTGCAAAAAAACTTTATTTTATTTTAAACATATTTTCAGGTGAGAATGTAGCTGTGTAAACTTCAAATATCTGAGACGATCGACACATCGTTTTCAAACCCCCGCGGTCTTTCGCTACTCGGGTTAAACATGATATAGAAGTCACTTTGATAACTTAAAAATTTTATTGTTTGGCTTTTTCAGTGTTTTATTTGTTCGTGAGTAAATCGGTTTGGCTGAGATTAAAGTTATTAGATTAAATTAAATTTAACTTTATTAATCCCTCGGGAGGGTTCCTCCGGGTTTTTCACACAGCTGAATAACTGATTAAAAAGAAGTGTGAGACGGTCTAGAGTTTACGCCAGCACCCGGTTATATTTTAGATAGCAAGGAGCAGACGACAGAGTTTCATTCCACCGAGGGAGCTCATGACGTACTACTAGAGCTGGGCGATATAAGATTTTTTCATATCACGATATGTTTTTTTCATTTCAGGCGATCACGATATCTATCACGATATAAGCCAAATAACTATATTTGTAAGATTTAAATGTGCTGTTGCTCACAAGTAAAATGTGAAATAATCAGCAGCTTGTTTTTATTTAAATATTTATTTCCCATAATAAGTTCAACAGGGTAGATGTACTTAAGGAACATGAAACTTTTTCAGATAAATAAAGGCAAATATTGCAAACTACACAAAAGGCAGCCGCTAAAGCGTTTAAGTTTCAAAATAGAACAAATGAAACAGACTAAATTGTCAATTCCACTTAGAAACAAAATATTAATTCTAAAAATAAATCTTAGTTTGTTTTACAGAAGAACAGACAAAACTGACTAACTTTTGTCAATATCAAATAAACTGAGAACTAAAAGGAAATTCTCAATCTCTCCTTGTTGTATAGCTTAGCTTTTCAAACAGTTTTAACAGTTACTTTAGTCTGACAAAAGCCGAATGACGAATTAGCGCTTCCAGTCAGAGACTGAGGCTACGTCCACACGTACACGGGTATTTTTGAAAACAGAGATTTTCCGTTTTCGTTTTAAAAAATAATCCCGTCCACACATAAAGGGGGAAATGAAGGAAAACGCTGCTATGAACATGCCAAAGCAGCAGGTGGCGCTCGATTCCTAACCGTGCAGAAATGTTGGCCAATCAGAAGTCTAGAAGCCTCGGTGGGAAAAAGTAAACAAAGCTGGGGCATAGAAGCAGAACCGAGTCGTATGTGTGGAGGGACAGTAACTGTGTGTATATGTAAGCATTTAAACACTGCAGAGAGTAGAATTAACAGTATTGTAGAAATTCATTTCACCGAAACAATAACGTGGCGCACAGTGTGACGTCAAAAAATGCGCACACCTTTGACGCTGCGTTTTCTCCGTTTTTCTCGCCCACACGTAAATGCAAAAACGGAGTTTTCAAAAATATCCACCCTGGCCGGAGTTTTTAAAAATCTTCGTTTTCAGTGACCAAAAACGCCGTTTACGTGTGGACAAAAGGTGCAAACGCATAGCAAAATCTGCATTTTCAAAAATACCCGGGTACGTGTGGACGTAGCGCATGCACCAGTTTATTGTATTTCCAGACTTGCTTTCAGCACAATTTACAGTGCACGCTACTCTGTTTTTTGTCAGACTTGAAATAGCCGAAATACCTTCACACTACGGAACTTCTATGGCTCTTCCGTTCGACAATCTCTCCGGCGTTGGAACCATCATCTGTTTTCTCTTCGGTAACCTTCGGTCACGCTCGGTTGATTTTTCTAGTCGGCACACTCATTTCTTCCATTACCCGGGCGGTACGGTGGCTGGCTGCTTCCCAAACAAATACAGTACACATGTGCAGCTTGGCACTTGTGCTGTACGTAACAAGTCACGTGACGTAATGCTGCGGCTGTGATTGGTTCGGCTCTGCGCTACTTAATTAGGATTGGCCGTTCTTTTTTTTATTTTTATTTTTTTATTAAGAGGACAAGAGCAGCAAGGTCTATCGCGATAGTTTAATTTTTCTATCGAGAAAAAGTTATATCGCGATACATATCGTTATCGTTCTATCGCCCAGCTCTACGTACTACCCGGCTTTCTTTAGACCGCGAAGGCCAGGTCCTCAGGTGGAAGCAGCCTCTGAATTTTCCCTCGCTGTTTCCGGGCCGGCCAATAATAACGGTGACATTTAAGAATTTTATCCGATAAATAAACACTGCAAAATGTATTTATCACCCCCCCCCCAACAGCCCTTTTGAATTCTCAAGGTTGGCAAGTATGCCCACAACACCTCACTTTTTTGCCACATGTATGGCAAACCACGTCTCAGCTGTTTGTGGAGGTAAAATAGTTCACACAATTACGCTCAGCTATTGTTGTGCGTGTGCACGCCAGGGCCTGCGAGACATTTATACAGCCGTATTTCGCACATGACTATGAAAGATGGAAGAGGAAGTAGTTCCTTTGAATGTAGACAATCCGAATGTTATAGTTTCTTTCCATTGTGTCCCTGTTAATGATAAACTACAAATTTACCCTAAATTACTAAAATATCGATATTTTAATGTGAGAATCGATTCTAGAACATAAATGATTGGTATCGGAGGAATCGATATTTCAGGATCGATCCGCACATCACTACTAAACACTTTAAACTGAGTCCTCAGCTGAAGTTCTGTAAACTCATGGGGCAAAGGGGATTTTCTATTTAACTTTTCAATTTTAAACAGGTTAAAATGATTTGCCATAGTTGAAAGACTTTCCTCAGCCTCTTAACAAAGCAGATGAGTGCTAAAGAAGTACTGGAATATGAACATAAGCATAAAGGTAGACAAAAGAGACAGGCACACACAGACATCAGTCTTATGATGAATAAGGAGATGAGAGAGATAACTCGTATCACAGGTGGAGGGGAGCTCAAACTGCATGGCAGCTCATTAAGACAAAGTACCTTGTGCTTTCCTGCTATACTCATCGCTGTCGTTGCTTGTCATCAGACTGTCAGCGCTCAGCGTGCATCAGAAGATAATGTCACTAATTTTACAAAGAAGGGAACTAAAGACAGAAAAGAAGCTCTCTGTGTTAATGAGACAGATTTTAGAAAACAACTGTGTCAGAACAAAAGAAGAAGTCCTATTTTAGAAAAGAGAAATTTCAGCAAGATGAAACCGTGTACAGACAACAGGTAAACAATTTTGGTCATAATAACTTTTATTTTTGATGTCTTTTGAGTAAGAAGGCATTAAACAACATATAGTTTATAACTAAACGCCTAAGTAACAAGAAAAGTACAAACTAGGACAGGAGGAAACTGACAGGAGGCAAGCTGGGATACAGAAGATGGGATGACTCATTACTGCATGACTGTCTGCTCCTTAGAAACTGTTTAAATTTTTTAATGATCAAACTATGTTTTTTTTCTGTTGTTGTTGCTGCGTGGTGAGGCAATTGTGCAAAATATTTTCCAAGTAAGACTTTGTAATTCTCCACAGACATTAAGCCAGATCATTGTGAGATTTCATGAGTTCATTATGAGTATGAGGAGCTTGGTCTTGTTTCCCTGTTAATGTATGAATGAAATAGTTCTCCTGAGATTGCTACATTTGTGAGACCATGACAATAGTCAATAGCCATTTCAGTCAATGTGAAGCTTGATGTGGAGCTCACAGCAGTGTTTTCAGCTACTATGAATGCTGCCATAGTAACAGTGACAGTGTGATGATAAGCAAGTGTAATGTTTATCACCTTCACCATTTTTATGTTTGGCACGTTGGCAAAAAAGTACAGCTAAGGCTGATTCATGATTCATTGTAAGGTATGTACAAATTCTGATTTATGTTTATTATTGTTTGAAATTGACATGAGCGCTTAAATTTATCATGAAAATATGCCAGATTTAGCCACACAAGCTATTTTTTGTCTGTAGTTCCTGGCGGTTTGATCGAAGACAGAAATGTAATTAACATAACACACATATTTTATAGATTTAAAGAAAGAAGTAAAGCATGTCATGTTCTTTATTTCTGTGGGTGTATGTGCCACCTGATAGTACTTTTCCTGAGGGCTGTTCTACTGTTCCCCCTAGAAGGTGCTCTGTTAAATGTAGATTATTTTGATTTTGGTGAAAGTTGAGAGTTTTTTATGTTCTTTTTTTAGACCATATAGAATATCTGTAAATTTAATAAACCATATCTTGTTTAAATTTTTGTAATGATGAAACAAATTTGACTTTTTATGCAACAATTTCAAGGCCTGCTTAAAGTCTTTTTATTGACTGTAGTCCAGCTTGTGTTAGTGAGAGAATAGTTCATATGACAGGGAATCATGGCATTGATTTACATTTTTGAGGCTTTAGTCGTTAAATTGTTTCTAATATATTTGACCCTATTGACTCTATCAATGCTTCATTCATCCAATATACATCCTTTGCTCTTGAATGTTTAAGAGAAGAAAATATTATATGAATTTTAGAATCAGTCACTTCTCTAAAAGTCAGCATCTGACTTTGAGCCTTAAAAAATCTAAAGTCAGCTTTAGTATTTAGAATAATTTAAGTCAGCTTTAACGTTTTGATGAAAAAAAAAAGAAAAAAAAAAGGCTGTTGTTGCCACTATAATTTGATCACGATTCACACTTCTCCCGTTTTGTTAAACCACAGGCATTGTATTTCCCTGCCAGGGGTGGATCCAGAGAAATTTTCTTAGGGTGGCATGAGGGTGGCAAAGAAATCAAATGGCGTGGCAAAATCAAAGCCCCTTTTTTTTTCAAATACATATGCAGGTGGTTATATATGATTATAATGATTCAAATGCAGTAAGTATACACGTTTTTCATATAAATATAGTCTATCCGGTTGTTCAGTCTGACGTCACTAGCCGTGTCTGGGTCTAAACTCCGCTGCAGGTCCATATATCAAACGATCACTATGGCATTACTGAGAGTTGAAAAACTGTCTAAAGTCTTTCATCTTTAATAAAATGATCAGTGTTCTGCTCTACCAGGTGTAACAATTGAGTTTAACATCCAGGCATCCATGAAAACGGAATTTATGACATTTAACGGAGTTAGAAGTTAGCAGGGAGTTAGCTCGCTAGCTTCTATCTAAATACAATATAGCATGTCCTGACTGCGGGGTTTTGGAAACAAATTAAAACGTACAGCTCTGTTATCACTTCCAGCATAAATGAAGACAGAAAACTAAACAGCAGTGACGTTTGTAGGGTTACTGAAGTTGGGCTAGCTGGTATATAATGATGTGCTACGTGACCGCTAGCAACACAGCTATGTTAGCATAATATAAACAAGCTAACTTTTTTCCCACTCGATAAAAGTTAACGTGAGTGTTCTCGGTGGTCAGGAACAAATGTAATCGCATGGCAGGATGCTGTAAAAGGACCAAACTTCAGCCAGGAGAACAACTGAGATAATCCATCCTCAATACGAGGTTAGTCATTCATGGGCTGGGCTGTAGTTACATCCTAAGGTTTTAAAAACTGAGCTTAAATAAATGATTAGCGGTAATAAAAGCCGAGGGAGGTCAACAGGGATCACTGACTGTTTTAGGAGCTTTTTGAGATCAAATAGAAGAAAATACAAAACATTAAACATGTTAACAACACAAAAGCCATATTAAACGCAGACTACTTTAGACCCGGAAGTAGGATTCGTCGCGTCATCACTGAACAACCGGATAACTTAATTATTGTCTGTAGCCCACATAATTACACACTTTAGTTACATAAAACATGTGAGTTTTGATCTCATGTACTGTATAGCCTGTATAATAAATAAATACGTAGCCCAATAACTATAAAATCCAGAAAGCTACACAACATGGGGCAGTTCAGTTACAAACACAAGTCTAACTTAGGTTTCACACTGTTTTTTTGTTAGAAAACAATCACATTGTTACATGCTTAAATTACACAAAATGTCAGAAATCTGCACTGTCATGAACAAAAATTTAAACCTAATTTTCCATGATTTGTTGGATTAACCCACTAAGGTCTGTAATACAACCGGCCATTTTTGATTCCTTTTGAGTTTACGCTTGTAGTTCACTCTCAAATTGTTTCATTTTGGTTTCTTTTCCCCTTACCTTGTTTGGTATCATTCTTTTCAGCTCAATTGAATTCAGTTGTTTTTTTCACTGACATATTGCATTAGTATTACTGATCTGAAATCACACAAAGAACTTAAAATCCTAGTAGTATTTTTTACTGTAAAAAAAACCCCCACAGACATGTTGAGTGAATTTTTATAACTTGAAATGCAAATATAAAATGTACATTTTGTAAACATTTAAACAAACTATTTATCTAAAAATGCAGCCAATACACCTGCAGTTTTTTTCATTTTGCACAACCATTTAAAAATATTACTAAAACTAAAATGAGAGAACAATCAGGTGTTGCAATCCGGTTGTTCAGTCTGACGTCACTAGCCGTGTCTGGACCTAAACTCCGCTGCAGGTCCATATATCAAACGATCACTATGGCATTACTGAGAGTTGAAAAACTGTCTAAAGTCTTTCATCTTTAATAAAATGATCAGCGTTCTGCTCTACCAGGTGTAACAATTGAGTTTAACATTCAGGCATCCATGAAAACTGAATTTATGACATTTAACGGAGTTAGAAGTTAGCAGGGAGTTAGCTCGCTAGCTTCTATCTAAATACAATATAGCATGTCCTGACTGCGGGGTTTTGGAAACAAATTAAAACGTACAGCTCTGCTATCACTTCCAGCATAAATGAAGACAGAAAACTAAACAGCAGTGACGTTTGTAAGGTTACTGAAGTTTGGCTAGCTGTTATATAATGATGTGCTACGTGACCGCTAGCGACACAGCTATGTTAGCATAATATAAACAAGCTAACTTTTTTTCCTCTCGATAAAAGTTTATGTGAGTGTTCTTGGTGGTCAGGAACAAATGTAATCGCATGGCAGGATGCTGTAAAAGGACCAAACTTCAGCCAGGAGAACAACTGAGATAATCCATCCACAATACGAGGTTAGTCATTCATATACTGCTGCATGGGCTGGGCTGTAGTTACATCCTAAGGTTTTAAAAACTGAGCTTAAATAAATGATTAGCGGTAATAAAAGCCGAGGGAGGTCAACAGGGATCACTGACTGTTTTACGAGCTTTTTGAGATCAAATAGAAGAAAATACATAACATTAAACATGTTAACAACACAAAAGCCATATTAAACGCAGACTACTTTAGGCCCGGAAGTAGGATTCGTCGCGTCATCACTGAACAACCGGATAAGGTGTGCCAGCGAAAAAAAAGTTTGTCCAACAAAAGACAGAACAGCGCAGTAAACCTGCAGGCCTGACAACAGGAGGTGTAGCACTCCGCTGGTTTTCGACTTTGTGACAGTGTTTAAGTTGCAAATGTGCCTCTGTAACATTCATTAGTGCCCTCTAGTGATGGGATTTCCAGCTCTTTCAGCTCCGAACCGGCTCTTCAGGTTGTTTTGTTGCTTTAATTAATTTATTATTAACAATAATATAAAATTATGCACAAAAGGAATTACTAATGTAAAAAAAGTGGTTTTATTTATATATGTTTATATATAAATATATGCGGTGGCCCCTAGAGACAAAGCACGTACAAACTCCAAAACACATTTCTAGCGTTAACTGAACTTCCTAAACAGAGCTACCTAGATCACTTAAATTACACAATTGAAAGCATATGTGTATTGTTTGTGTATTTATAGACAAGCACTCACATATATTCAAATAATAAAAAAAAAAAAAAAGTTCATTTACCTGTTACTACCACACACCAAATCTGATCGTTGATACTTCCTGGCTTGTGTAGCCACTAGGTAACAAAAGCTCAACACTGCGCCTAGCATCCTGGAACACCTCTGTTGTCTTTTGTATGTGCTTCGGAGTTTGTACATGCTTCTGAGTTTTTATGTGTTTTGGAGTTTGTACGTGCTCCTGAGTTTTTATGTGTTTTGGAATTTTTACGTGTTTTGGAGTTTGTACGTGTTTCGGGGTTTGTACGTGTTTTGGAGTTTTTACGTGTTTTGGAGTTTGTACGTGCTTCGGAGTTGTTACGTCTTTTGGGGTTTGTACGTGCTTCAGGGTTTGTACGTGCTTTGGAGTTTGTATGTGTTTTGGAGTTTGTACGTGCTTTGTCTCTAAGGGCCACCATAAATATACTTTATTTATTCACTCCACATAAAATGTAATAAATAAATCATATAATACAAAAAACAACTATTTACATTTTAAACTTTTAACTATTTAAATGTTCAGCTTTTTCCTTTTAAACAAATTTAAAGTGAAACAACACAAAACACTGCAAACCACAACACAATTAAATATAAATTAAAATATGAAAACAAAAAGAAGATGCATATTCTCTGTCATATGGGCCTGCAGGAATAAGCTTTCTGAATCCGTTATCATCCACAACTGAAAATAGTTGTGGATGATTACTATACCTTTCTAGTGTGACATTATTGTCCCTGGCTCTCTTTCTCTCCGGCTCTGTTCCTGTGCTACTGCGAGTGTAACTACCGCCCCCTCTTCCCAGCGCAAAGCACAAGACTCGCGTGCAGAGTGAAGCAGAAAAAAGGGCAAGAGAGAGGGTGAGAGAAAGAAAAAAAAAAAAACCCCATGACTCCCATTAAGGAGCCGGCTCGCGTTGTTCACTTCAAAGAGTCGGCCCTAAGAGCCGTTTAGGACACATCACTAGTGCCCTCACTGACACACAAAACAACTACACAAGACAACACAACACACTAAGTATACACTCCACACTAAACTCACAAATCGCCCACATCTAAAAACTCTCTCTCGCTCTGTCTCCTGCTGTTACTTCACTCCCAAAACTTTCCCTCTTCCTAAACAACCAAATCCCACGTGTCGACTTTTTTTTTAATTGGTCGACATGGTACATTTTTCCACCTATAGGAAAGAGGTGGCCTTTTCCCTTTCTTTACTGTTTTCGTGCTCTCCTTACAAAACGCTTAAAACACAGTATTTAGAAAAAAGCATGGCTGATATATATTATCATAACTCTGGATGTACTAGCCTGTAATTAAAATGTAAAAACTTTGAAGTCCGAACTTTTAATGTGGGCTGAAATAGAGACTCAGCATGGCTGCAGCTTGTTGCCATGTCAGCTTACATCAGTCATGTGATTTGGAGGTGCAGTGTCCACAGAGGGTTAATATCACTCACCTTCCTTCCATGTCCAGAGTGTAACATCCAACCACCTGTGTAAAAAGCGAAATTCCCATTATATTGTTCAAAATGTGCTCTGGCACAATCATAAACATAGCTTGCTACTGAAAACAAGAAAAAAGCCGTCCTGCAATGGGCTGAACCATTTGTTAATGGTGGAGGGGGGAAACACTATGCAATATATTCAGTTTTAGCATTTATAGTCACCGTTGACTGTAACTACGCTCAAACTGTTAATGCTATCTTATTTTAATAAACAACACTGTCATATGGAAAACTGGGGTGGCACTTGGGGTGGCAAGGGATCATTTTAGGGTGGCACTTGCCACCCCATACCACCCTTCTAGATCCGCCCTGCTAACTTCTTTAAATTCTGCCAAGTTTCTCTTTGCTTTCCAGATAACATCAATAAAAATGCTTACTTGGCCTGAGCTGTTTTTTTACAACCTTATTTCTCAATGTAATAAAAAACCACCTGTCATCTGTGTTTTATTCTGGAGAGCCACCTTTAGGCATGGTTCCTTTGTTTCATAAGTAAACATAAACATATTTCCATTTAACCAAAGTAAATAAACTTTTTGGCAAGTTTTACTTTTAAGTTGTCTGATATATACTTTTCTGTAATAAAGTTATGAAAGCATGACAATTATTATCCATGCTTTCATGAAAAAAACCCCCAGCAACAACCCTGTGCTCTTTACAGTTTATTTCAGTGATTGATTTTCGAGATTCATTTATTCACTCTTATACTGCTCATTAAATCTCCTTTTTGTACATTTTCTTAAAACCAGGATCATATTGTGGTCAGATAGCCCTTTAACACCTCTTTTAACTCTTTTTAAATGTATCTCTCCAATTTATATTAAAATCACCTAATGACCTCACTATTGTTAACACACTCTTTAATAAGAATATTCAGTTTATTATAAAACACTTTTTGTTGCAGATACTGATCTATAGATTTATAATTGCAGTGAAAGACAACTTTCAGCTGAGTATTAATTTGAGAACTGCACATTCCGAGTCATTAACATGACCATTGTATTTGTTTACAGCTTATACTGTTTTTAACATTGAAAAGGACTAAAATAATAAAACCTATTAAAATATAATAACAATGCACATTCAATATGTGAGCAGGGGAGTTTTCATATAGCCATCTCTACAATAAGAACATAAGGTCCAGGTTTGAGTCATACATAAGATGTTGTAATTGTTCCACATTAGGAAAGATGTTTTAATGTCCATCTAATAGTTACTGTACTTGGTCTAGCCTGAGAATCCCATAATCCGGTTGTTCAGTCTGACGTCACTAGCCGTGTCTGGACCTAAACTCCGCTGCAGGTCCATATATCAAACGATCACTATGGCATTACTGAGAGTTGAAAAACTGTCTAAAGTCTTTCATCTTTAATAAAATGATCAGCGTTCTGCTCTACCAGGTGTAACAATTGAGTTTAACATCCAGGCATCCATGAAAACGGAATTTATGACATTTAACGGAGTTAGAAGTTAGCAGGGAGTTAGCTCGCTAGCTTCTATCTAAATACAATATAGCATGTCCTGACTGCGGGGTTTTGGAAACAAATTAAAACGTACAGCTCTGTTATCACTTCTAACATAAATGAAGACAGAAAACTAAACAGCAGTGACGTTTGTAGGGTTACTGAAGTTTGGCTAGCTGTTATATAATGATGTGCTACGTGACCGCTAGCGACACAGCTATGTTAGCATAATATAAACAAGCTAACTTTTTTTCCTCTCGATAAAAGTTAACGTGAGTCTTCTCGGTGGTCAGGAACAAATGTAATTGCATGGCAGGATGCTGTAAAAGGACCAAACTTCAGCCAGGAGAACAACTGAGATAATCCATCCACAATATGAGGTTAGTCATTCATATACTGCTGCATGGGCTGGGCTGTAGTTACATCCTAAGGTTTTAAAAACTGAGCTTAAATAAATGATTAGCGGTAATAAAAGCTGAGGGAGGTCAAAAGTGATCACTGACTGTTTTAGGAGCTTTTTGAGATCAAATAGAAGAAAATACATAAACATGTTAACAACACAAAAGCCATATTAAACGCAGGCTACTTTAGGCCCGGAAATAGGATTCGTCGTGTCATCCCTGAACAACCGGATAGATGCCCACCACAGTTATTATGACGCATCCTCCAAACTGTGCAGGAATTCATTCATCTTACTCTCATGGCAGCACTAGAGCTAAATCAGCCACTCAGCATTGTGATAAGCCATCTCCTCCAGAACAATAAACTTCGCTACAAACATTTCATGGCTGTCCACCAGGGAGTTGGCATCGAAAATATCAGGAAGAGAAAGGAACTGTTTTGACAATGCTGTCAAAAGTACTAAATGAATAACTGCCATTCAGTTCAGAGAACCAGCAGATTTGATGATATAGTGATACTCATTCTTAATCCGTTTATCATTATCAGTACTGAAATCTCAGCATCTTTTGGTCAGCAGCAAGTCTCCAACTCTTATTAATGAAATAATATTTCATCTCTCTCACAGAATTCCAGAAAGTGTAGAATGAGTTCCAAAGTGCATTGAAACTGTTCTTGTGGTGACACTTTATGTTGTATTTTCATTAGACCAGTTGTAGCTCAGGTTAACTTTAATTCATTGTATTGATGTAGAAGGAAGTTCAGTGACCCCCAGCCTTGAAATGTATCTGATTTGTGACAGAGCGTTAGTAGCGTGAGTGAAAAGGCTCGTGGGAAGACCAATTATTGTCATATAATTGTCCATTTGCAGCATTCAAAGCCTAGCTTTCAGATCATTGACGCTATCTGGGGAGATTTCGTGGAGTGCTTCCTGAAGCAGCTTCAACAAGTTGGATTGGTTTGTCAGGCACTTGTTACATAACATACAATCATGCTGATCCCACAAGAGTCCAAAAGAGATGAGATTCAGCGACTGTGCCGGCCACTTCACCAGAGACAGAAACCCAGCTGGCTGCTCATTCTATAGTTCTCACATGTTTTGGATCAGTTGTTGTCCTCCAGACGGAAGCAGAGTGATAGCCTTCCTTGTTCCAGATCACTGATATATATCTTGTGTGAATCACCCACTGTGCAATCACCAAAGCACCCCAAACTATTACATTCATCTGCCATGCTTGAAAGATGGCGTCAAGCACTTCTGTAGCAACTTCTTATTTGTTTTGTGTCACACGAATGTTCCTGTTTTTAACCCAAACACCTGAAACAAAGATTTATCTGTTAATAAAACTTTTCTGCAATCTTCTTCTGTCTAATGCTTGTGTTGTTTTGCCTATCTTAATCTTTTCTTTTATGTCTTTTTTTTTCAATCCTTTGTCACATATGGCTTTCCTTTGCATCCAAGAGTCGCCTCTTCAATGTTGACATTAAGACTGGTGTTCTTTGCTGTCGCCATGTAATGAAGCTGCCAGCTGAGGACCTCTGAGGTGACTGTTTGTTTCTTAAACTAGGGACTCTGATGTATTTGTCCTGATGGCCTCACACTTCTCAATCGATTTTGGTTAGAGCCAGTTTACGTTGGTCTATGTGTGAAGGGAGTAGTTCCCTCTGTTGAATGAAAACTCAAGTTTTGGGGGGCAATTTCCCATAAATGTAATAGCATTCATTTAGAAAACTCTAAAGTGTTTATTTTGGGTGATTTTGATACTAAAATTGAAACCACAAAGACTGATCCAAGATATATTTAACAAGTCATATGCATAGCTCTATTAAAGGGCAGTTTTTGGCTGTGTGAACCTTATTGCAGTGTTTCATTGGAATACAGGTTGGGAGCCAGTATATATAATATATATTTAATCAGATTAAAATCACAATTGTTTTCAGACTCTGATTAATAACTCTATTGCTCAATAACTGCAATGTCATGAAGAAGATAAAATGTATTTATCAAAGAACACCCTGCAAAAATAAGTTGGATGAACACTAGGGACCACAAATATTAACAAACAATTTTCTAAGAATAGTGCTAATCTTGCAAATAATACCGAGATGATTTTAGTATTGTTTTAAACATAAATATTAATGTTGAGAACTGAAAATGTACACACACCTTTCACACTCAGTAGAATCGGTTTCTTCACCTCCAGCAACTCCATCTGTGAATTTATTTTCTAAGGTTGCTAATGTGTTGCACACAGCTAGACCCCATTTCGAAAAACCATGAAAGACTATTTATGCTTTCTCATTAACAAAACGCATTGCTTGATTGCTGTTTGCCCCCTTTTATGAGTTGTATGCCGCAAATTTGCAACCAGAAATTATGGTGCTGCTACCTTCAAGAAAAATGAAATGATGGGACTGCATAGCAAGTCAGACGTACCATGGCGACATTAAAGGTGTTTGTAATGGAATAGTTGATTTCATCCCTGAGATAGCTGCAGGCGCCCGTCTGGCTTCTCAGTTATTTTTCCACCTCATTTCAGATCTGAAGAGCGGGGTATGGGCGTGTGTCTGAGAAATATAATCATACTTTCACATAGAAAGAGTGAGCTTGGGTTTGCCTGTGCATGTCTGTGTATATGTGGGTTAAGTATGAAGGTAAAGGAGACAGAACTGGTTTGTCAGATAGGAAAAAAAGGAAAATGCTTGATAGGTTGTAAGGAGTGGAAGAAATTCTTAAAACTCACACAAATGTTTGCAATATTTCTTTTTGTTTAGCTGACAAATCATTTTGAAGAAGTAAGCATCAGTGATTCACCCACAGTAGCCTATACTCATTTGTTTTTTGAACTGTGGTCTCAGCTTGTTCACGGTAAACACCTCTATTAATTTAATCCTTGACAACTGTTATATTCCACATCTTGCCTTTCTGTCACACTTCCTTTTCCTCTACTTGATTCTCCACTTGCTTCACACTTTATACACATGGTGCATTCATCTTGCCTATAGCCCTTAGACAAAGACTACCTGTCATGCGGTTTTCTTCCCCACGCTCTTTCTCTCCCTCACACCTGCCACTCTCCCTGTATCCTCTTGATATTTGTTTCCCCTTGAGTTTTTTGCTGACACTGTGTTTTCCTCTGTCTATAGAATATCTCAGTGCCTGACACAAAGTGAAATCCCAGGATTTAGGATTCATTTCAGACTAAATCTATCAAATTATTTTAGACTGCAGTATTACACTTCATGAATATTGCTTTCCTTTTGTTCAAGGATTCAAGGAAGCTTTATTTTCATTCGCTTTGCATATTTACATGAGGTGGAACGAAATTACATACACACGGTCCCGGAGTGAAAAGAAACAGAATAGTCATAAAGTAATCCAAATAAATAGAGTGCAACAACATCAGTACCAGTATGGAGTATATATAGAGAAATGTGGGAATTTTGTTTTGGGAATAGATGCAGAAAAAAAGTGAAACAGTAACTATAAGTGGGGGAAAAAATGCAGAGCTTTAAAACTGGAAGGGGAAACCAAATTTTGTCCTAAGAAAGGTTGCCACTCAGCCATAGATCCTTAGATATGTTAAATGTGCACCAATTTATTCAGGTTTTTCCTTAATTTGGCTCTCCTTTCAATTTCATATTCTGATTTACCTGTTATATTTTCCTTTTTGTAAAAGATTCAAGTTATTTTATTTCCACAGATGTTTGACTCATAGTGGAAAATGCCATTTGTTAAGAATTCCTTTTGAAAAGAAGAAATCAGAATGGTAAGAAACAGTGAGCTGTCAGACCAAAGCAGCACCCAATCACAAAATTAGATCTGCCGGGTTTTTTTGTCTTGATTGACAGAAAAAGACTAAACATGGCAATGTCACCTTTAATATGACATTAATGTAGCGTATATTTAACTGTGGTTCATATTGTTAGAGGTTTTTTTTCAAGATAATTTATTTAATATTGAATACTTTGAGTGCCTGTATTTGAAAGTACATGCTTATTTCTGTAGGAAAACAAAAATAATAATTTGATAATTATTATTTAATTTTACAATAATGATTATTTAATTACAGAAGAGGATTAGAGCCACTGGAAAAAAAAAGTGGGCACGTCTTTATTTTTTTCTTTTCCAGAATTCTGAGATTGAATTCAGAATTCTGACTTTATTAAACTTCGGTTGTTTTAATTAAAATTCTGTTGTTTTTATTCAGCTTCTGTTGTTTTCATTCAACTTCTGTTGTATTTAAGTTGAATATAAACAACTGAATTTGAATGAAAACAACAGAAGCTGTAAAAAAGAAGAGAAGTTGAATGAAAACATAAGTTGAATAAATACAGAATTTGATTAAAAACAACAGAATTTTAATTAAAACAACAGAAGTTTAATAAAAACAAGAGAAGTTGAATGAAAACAGAAGTTGAATCAAAACAACAGAAGTTGAAAACACACAAGAGAAGTTGAATGAAAGAAACATGGGTTGAAGAAAAGCAGACTTTGAAATAAAACAAAAGCACAGAATTCCCAGATTAAAGTCAGAATTCTGAGGGGGGAAAAAAGAACTCAGAATTTGAATGAAAACAAGACAATTTGAATGAAAGCAACAGAAGCTGAACAAAAACAGAATTTGAATGAAAACAACAAAAACAAACACACAACAGAAGTTGAATGTAAAGAACACAAGTTGAATAAAAACACACACAACAGAAGTTAAATGAAAACAACATAAACTGAATAAAAACAGAATTCTGACTTTTCCCCCCATAATTCTGTCCTTTTTCTCAGAATTCTCAGATTAAAGTCAGAATTCTGAGAAAAATAAAACTCAGAATTTGAATTAAAAACAACAGAAGTTGAATGAAAAAAATATAGGTTAAATGAAAACAACAGAATTTGAATGAAAACAACAGAAGTTGGAAAAAATACATAAGAGAAGTTGAATGAAAGAAACACAAGTTTAACAAAAAAAGACTGAAACAAAACAAAAGCTCAGAATTCTCAGATTAAAGTCAGAATTCTGGGGGGGAAAGAACTCTGAATTTAAATTAAAAACAAAATAAGTTGAATAAAAACAACAGAATTTAAATGAAAACAACATAAGTTGAATTAAAAAAAACAAAAGAATTTGAATGAAAACAACAGTTTTCTTTTTCTCTGAAAAAACTTTTTTCTCTCAGAATTCTGACATTAATCTCAGAACTCTGATATTAAAGTCAGAATTCTGACTTTTTGTTCAGAACTCTGAGAATAAATTCAGAATTCTGAGAAATTCGAGAATTCTGAGAAAAAAGACAGAATTCTGGAAAAGAAAAAGAAAAGACGTTCTCCCTTTTTTCAGTGGCCCTAATCCTCTTCTGTATTGAATTATTTAAACAGTGCCTCTGGAAAAGTTGTTATGGAGGCCCCTAAGGGTCACAGTGTGAACTATTTTAATGGCCTACAATACCTTTCAGTACTTTTAGATTCCCTTTTATATCGTTTCACTTTTGTGTTGTATTACTAGTGCACATTTTTAATAATTTCATGAAAATAATTTAATTATTTAATTTTTGCATAGGGCAGTGGAGAAGACAGCAAAGCTGAGGAAAAAGACCAGGGAAAGCAAATAACCCAGGCCTCTGCATTAACCTTACTCTGCATTAACCTTACTCCAATCCACTAAATTTTAAATAAATGCTTTAAACAGCATAATTCAACAGAAAGACCCTGTATGATTTTATCTGTTTTGATTTTATATACTGTTGTTTGTTTGTTTGTTAATTAGTTAGTTAGTTTATTTGCTTGTTTTATTCAATTTTAAATCATGCTTTTTATTTGTTCTTGTTTCTAATGTCTCTGTAAAGCACTTTGAATCACCTTGTTGTTGAATTGTGCTATACAAATAAACTTGCCTTGCCTTGCCTTGCCTTACAGGTTGTAGATGTTTCCTATAACATTCCTACGACATTGAACATTTCGATTTCAACAATATAAAGCTTCAGTCTGCAAAGCAAAGTTATCACCCCATTCTAATTTCAGAGAGGAACATGATGTGGAATTTGCAGCACTGAAAGGCAGCATCACCTGAAAGTGTAGCCACCCTCATGGGAGACTTGGGTTGCTCAGAGCAACTCATATTTATTTGATTGGAAAATGAGGGGCAAATGTGAAAAGGAGAAGCAATATAACATAAATTAAAAAAAAAAAAAAAACTCCCAGTAGTATTCTCCTCTTGGGCTAGACCAGGGGTAGGCAACGCCAGGCCTCGAGTCCTGCAGGTTTTAGATCTCACCCTGGGTCAACGCACCTGAATCAAATGATTAGTTCATTACCAGCCCCCTGGAGAACTTCAAGACTTGTTGAGGAGGTAATTTAGCCATTTGAATCAGCTGTGTTGGATCAAGGACACATCTAAAACCTGCGGGACACCGGCACTCGAGGCCTGGCGTTGCCTACCCCTGGGCAAGACTAATGGTTGTTGTTATAGCTTTTCTGAACTTTATTTTCATACTTACATACTTTCCGGTTCAAATTAGACAAATTTTAACACTTAACAATAGCAAAAACAGCAACTACTTTTCCTAAAGTGACCCAATATACAAACATTAAATATTTTTATATCTATTTCTATTATATTTATATGTATTTTTTACATTATTGTGCAGGACCTACAGCATTTTTGTACACACAATGCTGTCAGATTCAACCCACATTGTGATGGATTTTGCAACTAGTGTGGGTCTAATATGGTCTCGGGACCTTCCGGTTACGCCACCGTGATATGGCAGCCTCGCTTCTGTCAGACTGCACCAGGGCAGCTGTGGGTACAACCGTAGCTTGCCTCCACCAGTGTGTGAATGTGAGAGTGAACTGGTATTGGATCAACCCCAAACATACAATATGACAAAAAATCTTGAAGCAGATGAGATACAGCAACAAAAGAGAACACTGGGTGCCACTCCTGTTAGCCAAGAATAGGAAAGTGAGGGTACAATCTGCAAAGGCTCCCCAAAATTGGACAACTCAAGCCTGGTGAAACATTGCCAGGTCTGATGAGTCTTGATTTCTGCTGCAACATTCAGATGGTAGGGGGAGAATTTGGTGTAAACAACATGAAAGCATGGATCCGTCCTGCCTTGTATCAACAGTTGAGGCCTATTGTGTAATGGCACATTTTGCCCCTCATCACGAGCTGAGCATTGTTTAAATACCAGAGCCTACCTGAATACTGTTGCTGACCATGTCCATCCCTTCATAACCTCAGTGTACCATCTTTTCAACACACCATATCATGACCATTGCCTGGTCAAACAATGTCATAAAGCTCAAATAATCTCAAACTGGTTTCTTGAACATGACAGTGAATTTACTGTACCCCACAGGCTGTCTAACAGAGCAGAGGTTCTGTTACTTGTCTGTTGCAGCAGTCAATTCAAACTGTTTTCCTGTATGGCATTATTTTTGTGCCTCTATTCTGAGCGCATGTAAAAAAAAAAAATTGCAAGCACAAATGTTGCATTCTGATGAGAAAATTATTTTGAGCAAAGAAAAGTTTAATTTGAGCAAACAAAATTCATTGCCTCGTGCAAGAAATGTATTTCAGTGTTTGCTATTATCCATATACACACACAATAACAGGCCCTCTCGATCAGTTGTTGGCATTTGCTCTTGCTCAGATCTCTGCTCTGTGTGCTCACAGACTTCTGCAGACCTGCTCTCAGGGTGACGTTCACGCTCACAACATCTCTGCTCCGTGCTTCAACTCTCTGTACGCTGTTACAAGTGTGCCACAAAACCAACCAATCACAAACTTGGATGCAAAAATTCTGATTGGCTGTTATGGTCTCCAAACAGCTCGCTAACTACACTATTCCGGAAACATGATTCAGGATGTAGTTAAATCCATTTTCAGTTAGTATGTTTATTTATTTTATTTTAAAATGTATAATTTTTAAAGACCACTGTTGGTTTTAATCTAGTTTAAACCAAACCACTCCACTGGATTTAGCCAATCTGAATTTTTGCATCCAAGTCTGTGATTGGTTGGTTTTGTGCTGTTATTGTGTGTGTATATGGATAATAGCAAACACTGAAATACATTTCTTGCACGCTGCAATGCATTTTGTTTGCTCAAATTAAACTTTTCTTCGCTCAAAATAATTTTCTCCTCAAAATGCAACATTTAAGCTTAAATTTTTTTTTAACATGCGCTCAGAGTAGAGGCACAAAAATAATGTCATATTTCTGGAGTATTTGCTTTGTAGCAATTATAACAGGTTTCTGAATTAGGATATAGCTGTTGTTTGCATTTTATACACCACCATCCAGGTGAGTAGCCACAGCAGTTTTCCTCAAGTTTCCTTTATGAGAGATTGTACTGTGCATTAAGTGCTGTAACAAATGTGTTGGGTTGGGTGAAAAATTTTACTATTATCCTGAGCTTGTAGGTGGTGATGAGATTAGAAAATAGATATAGGCTACTCACTGTTTTGTTTTGTTTTACAGACTACATCTGTTCCAGTAAATAAGAATCAAGGGAAGGGAATATTTTTTTATTCATATTTAAGCATCATGGATCCATTCTTGTTGTGCACTACTATCCAGAGGGCATGAATGCGTAACAACCTTTTTGATTTGTGTCTTTCTTTCACTTATTCCATATCACTGTATTTTACTTTCTCTCACATTCAGCTCGAGGCTACTATTTTAATTGTGCCATGACAGTAAACTTGTCTTATCCAGGTCAAGAAGAAAAGGTATTTCTTTTTTTGTACTAATTTATCAGTAATCTTTTTTACCTCACCAGATGTCTTGATTCATTTTTCTCCTGCACTGGGGTTGGAAGTACAGCTCCACTGCGGCAGGTGCAAGAACATAACTGTGGTATAAAGCGGCACCAGTTCAGTTCATGAATATTTGCTGTCTGGAGCGTGAAAGAATCTGATGTGATATTAATAACTTTTTTTTGTCATTTTGAGAACACATAGATCAATCCTGTTTTGGCTGACATGCACTGTATGGATGTCTCATCTAAATTACATATGATAACAGACGAAGACATTCTGTAACCAAACCTCTAGACTACTACATCACTACACCACTAGACCAGTGTAAACATGTACATTGTTCTGTGATTGTTATAAATGTCAAAATTTTATACTGCGATAATTTTCTCTATGCTACTGAAAATTATATCAACTTATTCTAGATGTATTTTGTAGCTTTAAAATCCTATTTTCAGGACATCAGTACATTTCTTTAATTACAAAATTCAAGAAGCCTTTGTCTGGGAATAAATGGTTGTTGATGAAAATGATTAGTCAGCAAAATTAACACTCCATCCATCCATCCATCCATCATGGTGAGGGAGTTTGATTTTTAACATGTGCAAGACATCTTGTTTTTACAAAGTAAGTTCATTTGAAAAAAAAAAACCCCAAAAAAACAACAACTTTACTTTTTTGTCACATCCTTTTCATTTTTATCTGATAAATATTATTGCTTGTCTTTAACTAGCCCCTGGCCTCCTGTCATAGTGCAAGAGTGCCCCTAGAGAAAATCAAGTTGAGAATCCCTGCTCTGAACTTTTTCTTTATAAATCAGATCTTTGACATTTTTGATCTACTACTTTGGAAGCATCTTATCAGTGTTATCCCTATAGGCAGGGTTTCATAAGATAGCTTACCTAAGAATGCAAAGAGAAATTCACAGTTTACAGAGTTTGTCTTTAAATATCCTATCGCAGCCATCACAGGGTGCACCCTGTAAGAAGGATTGCGCTCCATTCAGGTCACCTCTCCATTGCTGGGTTAACACGAAGAGACATTCACACTCAAATTCACACCTAGGGTCCACTGAATCACCTGTTAACCTAATGAGCATGTCTTTGGAGTGTGGGAGAAAGTAGTACCAAGAGGGAACCCATGGAGAACATCAAAACTGCACACAAAAAAGGTCCCAGTTGGCTAACATGTTGTTATCTGAAAATTAAATGATAGCAGTCACATTCAAAAATAATTATACTGTAATAATATAGCATTACATCATGATCCCATCAAGCAACAGTTTGGTAGCCTAGTCAATTATGTCATTTTGTTGCCAAGACTTTGTTAGTTTAATCTTATTTTCACCACTAAAAGGTCCGGCAATTAATTAGTTGATGAGATCAAGTTTTATTTCAGGAAGCTCAAATAACTCAGGCAATATTACATATGACAAAGGGTAATGACAAGCATGACTGAAATGCCATGTGGATGGAAGAATTTATGAGTAGTAATGGAGAAAACTATAACAAAAGTTCATCCTTTTTTTGAAGGGTTTTAACATTTGTTTTAACATGACTTTGTAACAAAGCTGTAAAAAAAAGCAATGGCACTGGTAAAAACAAGCAAAGAGTCATCATAGAAAAGTTTGTTTAAAGGCCCACATGTTCACCTCAGGCTTCAATCTGGCAGTATCTTCATCACTACACTTGTCACCAGATCTGATGTGTGCTGTCCATGAAAGCTTTTAGATCACAAAGACAACTTGTCGTTTTGAGGCATGGGACTTTGATTGTCAGCATTACTACATGCCTGTAATCGTGCAGGATTGGTTTTGCTGATCAGGCGGCAACGTGCGGGGGTGCACCCAGCAGGTGGTTGACTTCCACAGTGATCTGATGTCTTAACACCCACAGGATGTCTGTGGGCTGGATGTGTCACTATCAAACGTCGCTACCTTGGATTCAGTGGCAGAGAGATGTAATTACATTGTGTTGCATGAAAAATGAAATGAAAACGACGGGTGTGTGTAGGGGGCTGGGGGTGGGGGAGTTGGGATGGTGGTAGGAGGGAGAAATAGAAAGTTATTACCTTTGCAGTGACAACTCACTGGCAGAGATGGAGGGCCTTTGATGGTGAGCTCAGTGTGTATCTTTTTGAAGTCAAATTGGAGATCTGAGAATCATTTATTCATGAGTCTACATATCTAATGCTTGCTGGCTGGCTAAGTTGTTTGTTATTCTTGCCTTAGGCTTGTATAGTTCCTGAATAATTTCTTTTATTCACCATTGTTTCTGGTTTATTTGGGTGCAGAGGATATAGTTGTCACTTTAATTTGTTCTTTCTTCTTAATTTAACTGTCCCTTGTCTTTTGTCGCTCTTCCACCATAGGCTGGATTACTGACCACTACTTAGCTGCTCAGCCAAATGGAAACTTAAGAACTATTAGTTGAAAAAAAAATGTTTGGAACTGTTGTTTTGGAAAACCATGCTTATGTACTGTGGACTGACTGTGTCACACAAGCTCAGCAACAACATCGTACAAGCCAAGGGCATCACTTGACAGCATCGCATGCTGTCAGTATGAAAGAACAAGTCAAATAAGTCTAAATTAAAGTAAGTCTTACATGAATTTTCTCAGAATAATACAAACAGTGCATCCAGAAGTTATTCATAGCAATTCTCTTATGTTATTTTACAGCTTTACTTCAAAATTAATTGAATTAATTTTTCACCTTGAGATTCTACACAAAATATCCCATAATGAGACAGCAAAATAAAACGTTTGCTTGTAATTCTTGCAAATTTATGGGTATTGCATGCAGAATATTAAAATGAAAAATACATGTAATTTATGTTGGAATAAAACATGCTGCCAATTAAATAAATCTGCTACATCACAATAGTTCTTCCGACTACAAAATTGAACTGTCATCACAAATGCAAAAGATGTGCAGGGTCTGAAACAATTCGAGAATATGTTACGAAAAACTATTATCCTAATAAAAGTAGAATTACAGTGACAAAAAACCCCAAATATTAATGCTTCAGTCATTACCTTGGTGGTTGCATCTGTGAGGAGTTCAATGGATCATCTTGGTCCAGGTGCTCTAGTGATCTTCACAGGTAAGAATATGAGAATTTTAGGTGTTGGGTCAAGGGCTTTATATATGGTTCTCATGGTCCGAGTGAGTGCAGGGTTTTTTTTCCCATAGAGCCAGTGGTTCAACCTCTGGGCGGAGTCGCCACATTCCAGCTTGCAGTCTACACCTGTTGGCAATTAAGCTGCCGGTACTTAAGACCAGTGCTCGTAACTACTCTTCGCCAACTAACTAACCTTCATTTGGACACTGGTCTTCTCGGCAGCTTTTTCAGTCACAGCTCATGCTCACTTCTCTCCTGTGCCTGAGCTACTGGGTACCTCGGATCATCCCCGTCTGGATTCATCTCTGTCTCACTCGGACCACTTTCCCCTTCCATGCCAGACCTCCACCTGCAACAAGTAAGACTGAACTGCACCAGAACACCGGTTACAGTGACTCAAAGACTCCTGGTTCCATTCCCCAGCCTGACTTCCCCTTTGCTCCATGCCACAGAGTTCATGATATTATTGTTTACGAAAGTTTCACATTTATTGCACAGTTCACGTTTGCTACATTACTTCATAGAATTTTACGTACATTTCATAGCTGATGTAAACCTTATAGTTCACAGTTCATGGTTGCTTCACAGTTGTATTTCTCAGTTTTTAAATAAAGCTTTGTTACCACATTTACCAGTGCCTCCGTCTGTATCATGCAAATTAAGTCAGTTTTCCTGGTTTGGCCTTCGGCAGCGCCAATGGTCATGCCCAGGGATACTTCCTATCGTCACTCATTTGCCAGACAACCGGGGTTACCTAGGTAACCAAATTACCAAGTGCATGATATTTAATATCATCTTCACATGTTTTCTAGGGTTCCTATTGTGTCATCTAAATTTAGGTATTGCTTCTGTTCTATTACTTCCCGAACTTTCTGTATTTAACTACATGTACTTACATCTAGTACACTGCACACAGTGGGGGTTTTTTTTTTTTGTTTTGGTTTTTTTACTTTGTTAAATTCAGCAGCAGACATTGTTTTGAACAAAGAAATTGTATCTGTGGCATTCAAGTAGTTTTCCTGTGAATCACTTCAAAAGTTAAGAAGCCCACTTGATGTGTTAGTGAGTTCTTTAATCCTCTAGGAATCATAATGAAACATGACAAGCTGAAGCAGCTTTTCTTTTATAGAAGCCTCAGAAATCATGCTAACTTTTTTTATATAACTGCTCTGTCTGTTTTAGTGGGCAACACTGGCTTTTCCCCTTCTTTTTTGAAAACAGGAGGTTCACATAACAAAATCAAACAGTCAAGGACAGAAAATGCCAGTTGCAGCTCTTTCAAATCTTAAGACTGTTTCTCTGCTGCACAGATTCCTTTTAATTCACCCTATCATTGTGATAATTTAGCTAAGCTGAATCTAACCTGGATGCTGCTTTCAGAGGATGAGATGGGTTTCATATATTCGACTAGCTGTCTTGATTTCACACTGTGCTTTTTTGTGGAACTGGCACTTCCTTTCATTTTTCTAAGGCAGGGCTTTCAAACCTGCAGTGATTTTATCCATCCCCATTGGCTTCCTGCGGCTTGCTATATCCTCTTAAATTTGCTGCACCTCAATAGCAGTCATTGAGACGGATGTGTTCACATAAATGTATCCTTCTAATAAAAGTGAATAAATAAAACAGGAGGATGAAAACAGAACATTAAAAGTTGGACAGGCGTCTTTGCTTTCACCATTATGCTTGATCTGCAGCTGGTCTTTAATTCAAATTAAAAGAAACTTGACAGCACAGTAGTTTGACGGTTTGTGCTATCGTCTAATAGCAAGAAGGTTCTAGGTTTGCATCCAGTGTCTGGTAGGGGTCTCTCTGGGTACTCGATCTTCTCAAAGTACAGGGACATACATGTTAGGTTAATTAGTGATATTCAATTGGCTGTGAGTGTAAAAAGTTGTCTCTGTATTTGTCCTCCAACAAACTGGCAGCTTGTCCAGAGTGCACTCTGCCCTTTGCCCTGTGGCAGCTGGGATAGAATCCAGTGTTACAACCCTGTGACCCTGGCTTGGATAAACAGGAAAAAAATGGGTGGAAGCGATAAAACTGGACTTTTTGTGATATTTATTATTTTTAAGGCATAAATGCTATTTAGTAACTAAATTAAAAATATCTATTTATTTTCACAGGCAGAGGCAATATTCAAAGTCCCCTCCACAGCTTTACAGCTACTCTGTTTCAAAATGGACTTATATATGGTAATTAGGGATGCACCGATACCGATACTGGTATCGTGTATCGGGGCCGATACTGTAAAATGTGTGTGTACTTATACTCGTAAAAGTTAACCGATACCATGAACCGATACTAACTTATTTCATTAATCAGAGGGTGGCTTGTCATTTCTGTTGTAGTTTTTTAGATTGGCCACTAGGGGAACATCCCGCGCTAAACAGGCACAGGGTTAGGCGAGTGAGACTAGTGGCTCCAGATAAAAAAGAGAAACTGGAGGCTGCTGTAGCAAGGCTAAACAAAATGTCAGCAGTGTGGACCGGAACAGCCAACTTTAACTCAGGTTTTGGAAAAGCGATGAAAAATGTCAAGAGAAAATCCACGGGCAGTTAAAATAACAGAGGCTCTGACTCCTTTTATTGCTCTGGATGACCAGCCAATGCCGGTCGTGGAAAATCAGGGAGATAATGGTGCCAAAACTTTCTGAAGAGGTAAAGACAAGCAGTGTGCGCGCGATGTCAGTCCTTGGTTTAACGGCACAGTGGACTGATGATCCACGGGCAGATGAGGAGTTTGTTCGTCAATGCCGAATACTTTCGTTATTTTGTTTGTTTACATTATGGACACTCTGCAATAATTTAAAAGTTTATCTTATTCTCAAACCTAATTTGTATTTATTTTATTCCAAACAGAAGTGTTTATTTATTATTCTGAAAGCTCGAGACAGTGCCAATAGTTCAGTGATATTTTGTTAAATTATGTGGCGACTCTGCAATAATTTAACAGAAGTGCTTATTTTTCACTCGAAATTTTTTTGTGGTCATTTTTATTAAGATTTTATTTTTTATTGGCAGAGAATAAAATAAAACCTTTCTTCCAAACCATTGCATTTGTGTGTGTGTGTGTGTGTGTGTGTGTGTGTGTGTGTGTGTGTGTGTGTGTGTGTGGTAGAAGTATCGGTTTTTGTACTCTCTATCGGCAAGTACTCAGATCCAAGTATGGGTATTGTATCGGCTTGAAAAAATTGGTATCGTTGCATCCCTAATGGTAATAGGATTAATTGTTTTGGTACTATGATTTAAATGAAATGAAATAATATATTATTACATTGAAAATGCAAATTTAAAGTCCTGTTGCAGAGTAGTCACATGTGCCAAAAGACCTATTGGTAATATTAATAGGCTCAATAGGCTATGTTATCTTCATTAAAATATAAGATAAGAGTAGTTATGCATTATTTATCCCAAAGCTGGTACAGCAGGTAAAAGGTTAAAAGGCGTACAAACATATAGCAAATGCATCAAATATGCAGATTCTGGAAATGATGGTGACATTTCTTTCCATATTCTGTCCAATTTTCAGTCTGTATTTGTGTAAAAGAACATTGTTCATCATGTGAAACACGCTGGTTGAAAATATTTTTTCTTTGTGTTTGTGTTCTGAATCATTTTCTAAAGTGCCTTTAAGATGAATATATTCATCTTACTGGAATCCAGTAACAATAATGCTGGCAATATTGCATGGCTGCACAAATCTCCAGTGTTAAATTAACACTGGAGAGTGTCTATATGGGTCCACACCTCTGAGTGTTAAATACAACACTGTTGAGTGTTAAATTAACACTTTTGACAGTGTTATATGTTTAAAAGTAACCTAGTCAGTTTTGAAGATTAACAATGGCTAACACTGAGCAGTGCTGATTTTCTAACACTGGAATATTTCTAACATATTGAGTTATTTTCCAGTATAGAAGTTATGAGCACCAAAAGTCATAGCTGGAAAGAGCAGAATTTTTTAAGATTTGAACTGAGAAAATCGGCTGAAAACTGAGGGAGTAGTTAAGCGCCGAAAAACGTACGGAAGCAACTTGAAGATGAAGAAAAGATAATGAATAAAGAGAAACAGGATCTCAATTGTGTGGATGCCCTTGAGGGCATCCACACAATTATCTGACTAAGCTAACATAGTCATTGGGGGTAAAAAAAGAAAAGAAAAAAGGCTTAATTTGTCCCTTTATGTCATTAGATGAAGATGCTTTTAACCATGTTCATCTCAGATGAAATGGTTTTTAGTGGGTTGAGTTTGGTGAAGCTCCTATATTGTATTTTCAGACTTTATTGTTTGCTAGGGGCTCATTCAGTTCAAATATGTAGATTCTGAAAATGAGATTTCTCCATTACTTTAACACTGTGTGCTATTGTAACCCATCCAATGGGAAATATCTTATGTATTTATTCAAAGTGGAAAACTAAACCACATCCAAAATACTGTAAATATCACTGGTATATAATTAGCAGTGCTGCCATTATGGGTGAGCCTTGGGGGTCCAGGCCCATCCAATAAAGTCTCTATGCTCCCCCAGCTGAATTCTGCTGAGATATTTCAACTGTGAGTTACATTAATTCATACAGTTTGTCGGTGAAAGACATAAACACCCATATGGCCGATAAGCTATTGCAGTGGAAGCTCAATTTAATTATTTGGTTTTGCAGAAAACGTGATAGAATGACAGAAGAGGACACTGCATGGATGGGCCTAAGCCGGTCAGACTCTGGGAAGTAACACTCGTGTCTCTTTGAAACTAAAACGGGGTCATTCATCAGCTTGTGCAGCTACTTTTAAGCACAACCCTACTTGAAAACTGCAAAACAAATTTAAATGTATTGAGGATATTTTGCGATAGTGTGTGGTGAGTTCACAGATTCATTTCTGCACCTAGAGAAAATGTCTCTCCTGTTTTGCCACTGCAGTCCACTATAGATGTTTCTGCATTTTTTAAACTGTGCATGCATTTCTCTATGACCATGCTATGTGCGTATGGGTATAATTATGCATACTGAAACATTCTTGTGGTTTAAAAATTAACATGTTTATCCTTAGATAAATTGTGTAGCCTGTAAATGTTGAGGTTGAGTAATCATACAGGACTAACTCTTATAGTATTCTTTAAAAGTGTACATTTAATAGGTATTGCTGTGCATTTTATTTTATAGCTTCTAATGTAGCATGTGTGAGTACAATCTCTATTCTCTTTTTTTTTTTGAATAGCAAAGTTGCTTGAGTCAAATGCCACGCTGTCAAAACCAGTTGCCTGTTCAGTTCAAATGGTATTGTGCTGACCCGAGCTGTTAGTTTTTTCAGTTTTCTGTTATACATCCAGCATAAAAGCAGAAAAAAGTTGATTTATATTATTTTGGACATGTTGAACCTTCTCAAGAGTGTGTGGGTATGTAGGGTCAAACGCTGCCTGATTAACACGCCTCTTACTCTTCTTTCCACCCAGTTTCCATCACATTTTATTTTAACGTGAGCAAAGCTCTAAAGAGAATAGCTGAACACACCTTTGTAGGGCTTTTAACTACCATATATTATACACACGTGAAAAACTTCTTAAAAATGCAAAATCATTTCACGATAATGTTTTATTTTGTGCGATGATCTGTGCTTACACTAGCAATAAACATGGTAATTGCAATTTTCTGCTGCTTCCTGAAAAATCCTACCCAGGAAATCATTTAACCCGTGTCTTTCTAAAGGAAAATCCATTTGAGCTCAGCTGAAAGTTTTCATTAGTTTCCTTTTTTTTTTTTTCTAAGAAAAAAATGTTACTTTGTGAAAACACAGGCTTTTTATCAGTTGGCATGTGTATTCATCTATGGGACCAAAGTCTGTTTCCATCAGCTGCTTTTCTTTGTTTTAGAAGAAGTATTGTTTTATAAGAAGAATTAGGAACTTTGGTGGTGGTTTTGTTGCTAGATAGACATCAGTGTAGCAGCTAAAGCTCACAGTCCACTGAACCAGCTTGTCCTTTTGAGTGCTGAAGGCAAAACTGGTAGACTTGAGTAGTAGCAGGAAATAAGTAGCTTTAAATCTGGACACAATCTTTGGCTTTTATGTGAAGGTGTTTCTCTTTTCTTTCACACTGTTTTCTAAATGTCTTGCACTTAAATGTGATGAATACATTTGGGAGAAGCACCATAGTGCTGTGGTTAACACTGTAGCCTCACAGCAAGCGCGCCCTCCACCATCCAGATGGCGCCCTTCTGTTTGGAGTTTACAGATGCTCTCTTTATTCACCTTCCTCCTGCAGTCCAAAGACATACATAGTGATTAGTTGGCTATTCTAAAATTTTCACAGCTGGGATTGGCTCCAGTCTGCCTATCACCAGTCATAATACATTTTTTCAGCTATACTCAAAAGTATTTCATGCCAGCATGTTCGTGTCAGTTTGAAAACTTATTGTCCTTTTAAATAGCTCTATATAGTGTTTTTACCTTTTTGACCTACAGCTCAATCTATTGAACTTGAAGGAGAGGTCAGAAGTCAAATGTGGCATCATATTTAAAACTTTATGCAGTACTTTCTGTACATTGACAAAGTAGGAATCATATTTTTTAATTTGTAAGGCTTTTGGTTAATTTTCAACCAATAACTCACTAATTTGACCTTGGAGACCTTGGTAAACCAAATTTTAATGGTTTCTTTACATTAACCCAAACTCTACTCCCCTAAAAAAATTATCAGAGTTCATTCAAAACTTTCTGAGCTATCTTGTTTACAGATAGATTGACCTGCAAATGCTACGAAAAACATAACCTCCTCAAGTGGAAAAAAATGGTATCCATCCAGTGATTAATGTATTTCAGGGGCGATCGTGGCTCAAGAGTTGGGAGTTCGCCTTGTAATTTGAAGGTTGCCGGTTCAAGCCCCGGCTTGGACAGCCTCGGTCGTTGTGTCCTTGGTCAAGACACTTCACCCGTTGCCTACTGGTGGTGGTCAGAGGGCCTGGTGGCGCCAGTGTCCGGCAGCCTCGCCTCTGTCAGTGCGCCCCAGGGTGGCTGTGGCTACAATGTAGCTTGCCATCACCGGTGTGTGAATGTGTGTGTGGATGACTGGATATGTAAAGCGCTTTGGGGTCCTTAGGGACTAGTAAAGCGCTATATAAATACAGGCCATTTACCATATTTACTGCAGCAATGTGAAGAAATCATGGTGCCCTTTGGCATACATCAGCTAACTCCACTTAGCGCTTTCCTTGTAATTGTCACACTCTCCTCATAAGTTGCTGCTATTCTTCAGTGAGGTACTTGATCTTTTGCTTCGATCAATGCCATCCTTCTTGGTATTTTTAACATGGTGCGATAACGTTAAATCACCCCTGTGAAGACGACCTTAAAGTTCTATACATCGACTATATTTATTGATAATGACCGATTTTAACATTTCCCTTTTGTGCTTTTTGTTAAAAAATTTTTTTTTTAAATCATCGAAGGTTCCACAATGGTTTGACATCTTTCATTTAATGCGATTCTGCACTGACTCTATCCTTATGACTGCTGTCAGTCAGTATTTTCTGATTCTGCATCAGGATAACTATTCTGCAGAAAAATAAACTCTACACTCTGAGACAGAGACTATTTTGTGGAACTTGAAAAAATGTCTTGTGTCAAAAGTCTCATCTAAAAAGAACATTAACCATTTAGTATCACTCCATGATGATACTGTCGTGTATATGTGATAATGAGATTGAAAAAATGTTGACTTTAGTGTATTACAACACAAATCAGCCACACATCAGAAGTATATGACTCAGAAATACATATTTTTCCAGAATTTCTTTTATTCCTTTTCTTATTTTATTTCCCACAAGATTTCCTTACCCCCACTCGCACTGCCCCAAGAACAAACAGAAACGAAAACACACCCATGTGTCTGTCGAATGTGTATTAATTCAAACACCATGGTTTGTGCCATGCAGGCTTCATCCTCCATCACCTTGCTGAGCCTCCATCGTCCCGCTGAGCTCTCTGACTTGTTTGTCAGGGGCTTTGACTTCCTTTAGCCACATCAAAGTGAAAGAATAAACATGCCTGAAATAAGAAATTAAAGAACACATACAATAGCATACACAAACACTACTGCAGAAGAAGTAGAGTAATTCTTCTAACTGTGGGCATTAGGGTAAAACTGCTATTCCCAGTCTTAAGAATATTTGATTGTAAATTAATGAATTTGTCTGTGTGCACATTATTAAGAAAATCTGTAAAAACATGGTAAAATATTGTGATGAAAATATGACATACAATTAACAAATAATAAAAAAAGTACAGAGCTATGGTATATAGCGATATGCAGAAAATAGGTTTTTATTACATTACTTACGTTAAATTACTATCAGTGCTTGGATTTCATATCAGCGCTGTACTTTTCAATGTCCCTGTGTACCACGAAAGATTGCATCTATTCAGTGGCCATTTGCTGGTTGCTTTTATTTCTCAATACAGCTATGTATTGATAGTTACTCGTAGAGCTCTGGCATCTGGACGGATGAAGAAAGGAGGAGAAGTCTGAATGGAGAGAATTTGCTCCCGTAATGGTTTTGTTGTGTCCCCACATGTCCTTTTCCTTCTCTCTGGTGACTAGAGGAGGCATGTGCTACACTGAGACAGATGGTTTGAAGCAGCTTTCTTTGGAGCCAGGAGGGACACAGAGGGAGGTAGCAGGAAATGAATGAAAAAAGTAGGAGGACAGTGGGAGAGAAATTGAAGTGAAGAGATTACTTTGTGAGTCCAGACCTAGTCTTTGAAAATCCTTTGATTTAAAAACATCTTGTGCTTTTCAGACAGGATGATTAAAAAAAAAATCATTTCTGGGGATTTTCAATGAGAATAATAAACTATTTTTTTTAATCAGTAGTATTAACAATTATTGGAAGTCTTGCAACAAAATTCCCAATAAGCTAATGTTAGGTGACCTTTAACATGCTTGCATTTTACAACTCCAATTCCAAAAAACATGGAGATGCTGTGCAAAATATAAATAAAAAACAGAATGCAATGTATGCATATCAGATAATTCCATATTTTATTCAACATATAAAACAGAAAACATAAAATGTTTCAAATGAAATATTTAGCTATTTGATCAAAAAATATTAGCTTGCTATCAGCTCATAGTCCAAACTTTTGCATCTCTGATGGTACCGGGGTGCATCATCACCTATGGAACTGACATCTTGCACATGTGGAAAGGCACCATCAATGCTGCTGAAGACTTTTGGTTTATCATGAGCAGCTACAATCCCATGCCAAGCAATGGAAAAACATGTCTCTCCCAAAAGTCCAGCAACAGAAGAAGAGGGTGTGCTACACAGTGGTAAATATGGCCCTCTCCCAACATTTTGGGCCTTTTTTGACATGCATTACTGTCATTAAATTCAAATGAGCCACTTTTTCCCTAAAATGGCCCATCTTCTGAGTTTTACCATTTAACTTGTTTTCTGTGTTTGACTGTAAATAAGAAATGCATTTTTGTGATTTGTAAACCACTGCATTTTTGGAATTATGGTTTTATTTTTGCATGCTATTCTGCTAACATTTTCTAATCAACATCAAACATGTAAGCAAGTCAGCTAAATCACTGTTTAGATTGATCCATACAGGACCATTAATATCTTTGCCTTTGTAAGGACATTTGCGCCAAACAACATATATTTTAGAACTGAGAACTGCTGATTGTCTCTTTTGCCAGGCGCTCATTGGATAAACGAATGCAATGTGTGCATCGGGGTGCTGAATGACGAGACAGATGATAACAAATACCTTAGAAATTTAGCGTAGCACAGTTAAAGCCCAACTCAGTCTGCTATGAATGTATTGGTCATCCCTCTAAGATTTATCCTTTTAAATGGCATGATATTCCATCAGGGAAACATTTAACTGTTTCTGGTTGACGTACTACTACTTAACAACCTTCCTATGCCGCAAATGAGGTGGATGTTAGATGAAAATTAAATTGAATTCATTTATAGGGTTTCCAGAATAGTTTAGGACCCATTCACGTTGCACCAACATTAATTTATTTTTTTATTACTAGATAGACGGGCATTTAATTAAAGGCTCAATTTGAGGTACTGGGATCACATACTAGGGGTTTTAGTAACTTCAAACACAGTGACTTACAGTATATACGACCTTTTTATTTATAAGTACAGCAAATGCCTGTAAAGAAATCTAAGACTTTGACCTTTCCTGACATTAAAAGCCAGCCATCAATTACAGATTCAAGTGAAAAGTACCAACTGTTGCCAAGTTGAAAAAGCTACTACTGAAGACTATCTTCTGGCTCATTTAGCAAGCCACACAGCAGGTTGCTTCAGTCTCCAGAGTCAATTAATCATGCTCCCATTTACTGAATAAGTAGATGACATTTCTGTGCTGCTGCATCCTCCCTGGTGGTTGGTAAAATTGCACCTAGAATTTTTTCCACATTTAACACTTTTAATTGATCTGCTATGCCCCTCATCTGCTGCAGAAGCCTGGTTTTATTCATGTATCTGTGTTTGCAAGGACAGCCAAAGGTTTGTGAGGCAACACCGAGCAACCTTAAAGCTGCTGAGTTATCAGTACAGTAAGCCTGAGCTCACTGACAGAGAGGCTGAAGAGGCTTGACAGGTTATGTCAGGGCAGCAAATAAATGTTTGAATGGGAAAGTGGGCCCAAAGAAAGGAAGCATGCACAGCCAGACAAGCTGACACCTCCCAGATAATGGAGCTGCCAGAGCCTCTCCCACATTACATTTCACCTCACCAAAACACAATCACAAGAAAACACATCCACGTACACATGCTGACATGGTCCCATACACAGCACATACAACAGAAGTGTCACATGCATTCTTGAGGTTCCTGCTGAGCTCTTTAAGAACTGGATAGCTGAGATAAAGACGGAAAGAGAGAAAACATGAGGTTGGATCGGTGTGAGTAGAGAATGCTTCATTGATTAGTGGCTAAGGCATAGGGCTCCACTTGAAAACCAGCTCTCCTTTTCTGTGTACTGGTAGTCTCCCCTGTCAACTGTACAACCAGCCTGTAATTTGATAAATTGCTGGGCTGAGATGAAGTGAAAATGGGCTTGACAGCGCAGAGGCCTCCCACCCTCTGACACCGATCATCTGATCCTTTTTTACAGCACATTAAATATAGAATAGAGCTTCTTTCTTCCATGGCTTCATGCTCTAAGACATAATAACAATTTGTGTTGCGAAAAGAGTAGGATTAAAAAGCAAGGGGCCATGGCTGTCCCAACAGAATGATAGGAAAAGTGCAGACCTTTGGAAACACAAAAGTGATCCATTACCTTCAAACCTTGTGTAACACATCATCAGAGTTTTATTTTTGGTTTTTTATTAGAGCATGATCCCAGAAAAGAGTACCAGAAAAGATGACAATGAATGTGTTCACAGTGAGAAATGCACACGGATCATATTATCTGGATAAAATAAGTGACTGAATCAAATCCAAAGCTGTTGATGTATGATTTGCTGTCCTCCATTATTGTCACAGTGGTGGACGGACTCAGGCACAGACTGAGGTAGCACGGTTCAACAACACTTAATTAATCACTCCGATGCACTATATATGTACACGTGAAAGGGGGGACACCAGGGTCCCGGGGGTCAATAGGGGGGAAACACACGTCTTCACACTTGCTCCTCTCCTCGTCCAAACACTCCTCACACGAGCAACCCACTCACAGGGTCCAGGAATCAAAACGGGCGGGTCCAGATAAACCTATAAACATAGACGAGGGTAAGTCGGCGGCAAGCACGGGAACAACTAATTCACAATGAAGCCAGGCAATACTGATGAGGGTCACTCAGCCACTCATTCCAGTGACGAATAGCTCAGAGCCCCAGCCTTAAGAAGAGCCAGAGATCAATTGCAATTCACTCAAGATCAGCTGCAGGTGCGTGGGCCAAGGGCGGGAGCCCAATCAGAGCTCCGCCCAGGCAGACGGGTAGGAGGGAGAGAGAGAGAGAGAGAGAGAGAAACAACAAACACTTGTGGCCACACTGGGCTGGCCGGGGAGGCACAGGGACTATGACAATTATAGTTTAATGTCATAGCACACTAACATTTAGGTGAGGGATTCAGTGGCAACTTATTCTCTGATTAGAGAAAACTAGATAAGGTTTCTTTATCAGCTTTTGAGTGAATTGTAAATCTTTCATTTGATGCTCTTGATTCAATGAAATATATAAAAGATACCTTTTGCACCCCTTTTAGCACTTTTTCAGGTAACTATACATACATGTCTGCTAAAAAATGTTGTTGCTCATTAAAAAAAGAAAAACAAAGCAACCCTTGAGGCAGTCATTTCTTTTGTCTTTCTTTACTTTGTACATCAAACATGTGCAAAAATGACAACTCTGCAGTTTTGAGTTTCAACTCTTTCAACAATTCCTAAACACACAGAATCCAGCAACGCCAATAAATCCAAGCATTAGTTGTAGTTGATTTTTGTACTTTGACTTAAAATATGTAGACAAACTGTAATGCTGATTAAAATAATTAGATCACAATAGTTAAGGATATTCATCCTGAAAAGTATGTGAATATGTGCTTAATGGCCATTTATTCATTATTTGTAGTTTAACGTAACCAGTGAGCCCAACAGCATACACACCCATATGGAAAAGATATATATAAATCTTATAAAGTTTGTATCTGTCTTGTGTGAAACTTGTAGGAAAAGTATACAAGAGTGAAAACAGATATAAGATCCCTTGAAAAATCATATAAATGAAACTTGTATGTTTTGTATACTTACTAAAACAATATATGAAAGTAATGAGAAAGTGGCCACTTTCATGAGTAAATCATATAAGCCTTATCGCTATATGAAGTAGGCCACATCTTATGCAAGTCTTTTATACGTTTTTACTATTTCTTTTCTTTAAGGGCACAGGTGTACAGCATTATGTACATTAGAGCTCCTAGTAGACTTTATTAATCGTACTTAACTCTATTAGACTTTGATAGACTTCATTGTACAATCCCTTGAGTAATCAGCACTGATACCTGCCTGGTGTCATGAATGGGAAAGGGTAAACCGATTCATTAGGGTCATTAGGTGGACACCCTGCGTCCTCAGTGTTTTGTTGATGTTATGCCCACAACACTTCCTGAGGGCTCAACAGCAAAACCTGGTGTCCCAGATGTGCCCCCCCCCCCCCCCCCCATGCTATTACCCCTCAATGGTCATCACACTGCCCACTTGTAATTCTTTCTAGTATTTAAGAAGATGACCACAAAATAAGGTCTGACCTGAGATTAGTTTTTATTATCTCTGTTGGAAACACTAGTTTGTCATCGAGGTTGACCTGCAACTTCCAGTTAAGAAGGCTGATAATTTCACTGGGCATTCTCCTGCTCGCACAAAGGCAATGGTAATGGGCAGGCATTGGAGTGAATTGGTGGCAGATCTTCTTCCTTCTAGGATACATGGCAGTTGTCTCAAAACCTGGTTGTTCTCCAGGTATGGTGGCCTTGGGACAGTCAGCCAGTAAGGATCTGCCTAGAGTTGCTGAAGTTTGGCACAAACCACAAGTAGGATCTTTTGGGGGGTGTAGGAATTACATTATTGGTGGTTCTGATTATAAAGCTGATTCTGGTTCATTGTGACTCCCAGAAATCTTTCTAGGTGAAGTTTCGATGTTCCAGGTTTTCCCACTTTGTCTCCTGGCCCTGATTGGATTGTATAACTGCCTTTCTGCATCGTTCTCGACCTTCTTGACACCAAACCTGTTCAATTACCAGTCTTCTTGTCTGGATGGATGCAAAAATCTGATCAGAATCTGAATCAGAAAGACTTTATTGATCCCCAAGGGGCAATTAAGAGTGTGTGTGTGTCCTGATGTGTGGAGAGTGGGAAGACAAGATTATTTCCAGATGATGAAAAGTGAGACTTTGGATGGGTGGCTGATACACTTGGAGCCTGAAGCAGGAAGATAGAAGACCAAGGTAAGTTAAGGGGAAAAAAGCTAAACTGAGCCAAACTAGATATCACTAAAGTTTCTGTAATAAATTGGTGTGAGTGGGTGTTGATCCAGGCCTTTTGTTTGCAAGATGGGGTCCTAAGATGGGAGGCAGGTGCATCAGCCAGTGTTTCAGCCAGCAGGTAGGACCCTCTTCTAGGAAGACCTTGTAGGCAGGTGGGTACCATGTACATGAAGCAGGGACAGAGGAGAGAAAGACAGAGAGCGGCAGAAAAAAAGAGAGAAGGAAAGAGCCAGGCCACCAAAAAAAAAAAAAAAAAAATCAAATAGGATGTAAATAAGGTGGTAAATAAGGAAAGGTTGGAGATTACTCAGAGTTATTCATCTAGGAACCAGGAATGTTGGTTCCTAGTTGTAGTCCACATGATACCTCTGATCCACACAAATCCCAAGACCCATGGTTCCACAGAAGAACAATGGCAACACCATCAGTATACCTGTTGCAACCATTTTCTCACATGACTAATGTAGGTCATGTAATACAATTCATTCAGCCCACCTTCCTCCACGGGCACGTTCTAATACTTGCATGTCCTTTCACAGATGTCCTAACACAAGTCAAACACAGATTTGAAATTTTCAGCAATTTGTTCTTCATTTGCTCTTCTTTAGGATCAAGACATGAGCTAGTCTTTTCTCCCCACCATTCAGCTGTGGAGACCCAAAACGCTGCTGCCAGATCACTAGTTTTCCTTTTTTGGACTACTTTTGATAGGGACTAACACCGCTGCACCGACCCACTCACATCCCTATTAGACTTTGACCCTTGTCAAAGTTCCTCCTTGCTCTTGTCCATTTTTCTTGCTTTCAAAACATCAGCTTCAAGAACTGTTCATCTGTTGCTTGGTATATCCTATCTCTTGACAGGTGCCACTCTTGTTCTACTTCACTTGTCACTGTTTTTTATATTGTGGCCAACAGATCTATACTGCATGTTTGCCTGGGCTGGAAGAGAGATACAGAGATACTTAAGCCAGTAGACGCTCATTGAAGTTTTTCTTTTCCTATTTTGTTTAATCTCCCTTAGAAACAACTAAAATATTTGCTACTCGGAGCTGTAAGACTGTTAAACAATGCAGTCAAGTTAAAAACTCCTACCACCGTGTGAGTCAACATTTCTCTGAACGTTATCGAGAATAAAAGGGAAAGAAAATATTGTTTAAAAATGGTTAAAAGATTTAAGTGTTGGAAACTAGTGCATTATACTGCACAGGTTTTCCAGTAACAGTTGGGTCTTCTGGTTGTCACTGTAAGCCGGCTATGGCAGGGACAACAGTATGCTCTTTTGCATACACAAAAGCAATATCAGAGGGACTTTATGCATTTTAACAGCTGGATATCTTTCACTTTTAAAATATGCCATTTAATTACCGACTGGCAGCGTTCTTTTAATATAGTCTTGCTATGCTTTAACACAACATACTGTATGTTGTTGGTGATACATACATTTAAATAGACTCTGAGTCCTGGTTATTACTATTGTGGCACATATAGAAACTGTAAGAAAACTAGATTATTCTAGTGGACATTGTGCTTTGAGAAAAATTAATTACCTGTATAAATATATTCACATCTAAAGCCAGCATATTTACATTTTACTGTTCACATAACATAATGGAGTTAGGGGAAATGTATTTGCCACTGAAGGCTTGTGATAGAAATATATGCTCTACCCAAGAGTGCTGATAACAAACTCTAAAACTGTTTGTGTGTTTTCTGTTTCCTCCTGCTGGCACTGTTTATTTTGAAGCTCTTCGACTGGGAAAGCGTTGGCCAACATTTTTTCATCTGACTCTACACAAAACAAACACACACTTGGATTACAACTATGCCTACTTAGCACGTGAACAATAGCAGACAGAAGAAAACTAGCTGCGTCCAATTTTGTTGGACTGCTTTAACCCTAATCTATCCAAGGAATGCTGACTAAATTTGCTGTGTACAATTGTTTTTTTTTTTTTATTGTAGCTGCAATTGAAGCAGATTTAGAAATACGTTTTGTGTGTCCACACTTACAAGGCAAATACTGAGATGCAGTCTACAGCACTTTTTTCAAACCTCAGGTGATTTTTTTGTAAGTATCAGACCCATTAAACACTGACAGGGTAAGAAGCTTCCAGGCAAATCTTTTCTTTTTAATTTAACAGATGTTTGACAGGTAATGGAAAATATCCATTATTAATGCAGTTTGGGATGACATAGTATATGCTAAAGGGGGCCAGGGAACATTAGCATGAATAATATTTGTCAGCAGGTAACAAGTGCAATGACACTACAAGTTCAGAAGCCATTTAAAAACCAAAACAATAATTTTGCAGTATTACATAAATTACCCTGGTGTACTTAAGAACCTTCACTTTCTGTACAAATATATGACAACAGTGTCAGAAAGTGTGAGAGAATGTGCTTGACAGTGAAAGAGAGAGAGAGAGAGAGAGAGAGAGAGAGGGGCATGGGAGAGAGCAAAGATAAAAAAGAGTTGAAGTTTAAGGGCCATAGAGAAAATCATCCATCCATTTTCTTAACCGCTTATCCAATTCAGTGCCACAGGGGGGTTGGAGTCTATCCCAGCTGTCACTGGCCAAAAGGCACGGTACATCCTGCACTACTCCAGGGCCAACACAGAGAGGCAGATGGACTGTCATTTATACTCTCAGTCACACAAGTAGCCCAATAAGAATCACCAGTTAACCCAACATCCATGTCTCTGGACTGTGAACCAGGAATCCTCTTCCTGTGAGACAACAATACTAACCATTGCACCAACATGGCAAATGCAGAATTGGCAACCCAGTGCGGGGCCATTTAATCTGACGCAAAGCAACAACATATTTCTCAGTCTCCTTCTCACTCTCTCTCTCCCCCTCTCTCTCTCTCTCACTCACACACACACACACACACACACACACACACACACACACACACACACACACACACACACACACTCATTTTCACATCTTAATGAGGACATCTAATTGCCATAATGCTTTCCCTAGGTACTTACCCTAACCTTAACCATCAAAAATAAATGCCTAAACCTAACCATAACCTAATTGTAACCCTGACCCTAAAACCACATTTTGAGTCTCAAAAATTCCTACAAACTTGTGGGACAGGCATTTTGTCCTCATAAGTTACTGTTGGTCCCAACACGGTCCCCACAAGTATAGTGGCATGCCAGTTTTTTCTGTCCTCACAAAGATGTTTAAACATGCGCGAGCACACACACACACACAACCCCGTTCAGCTATCTTAGTGAGGACCTTCATTGACATAATGGTTTCCCTAGCCCCTAACCCTAACCATTAACCCCTAACCCTATACCTAACCATAAACTAATTGTAACCCTGAGGTGTGTGTGTGTGTGTGTTCCTGTCTAGCTATCATTGTGAGGACCAAAATCTGCATTCTACTATACTTGTGAGAACCAACAGTCACTTGTGAGGACACACTCGCTGGTCCTCACAAGTTTGAAGGCCTTTTTCAGGCTCAAAAAGTGGTTAGCTTAACAAAACAGTTTCCCACTTTGCCTCACTAGATGGCGATGTGTCTGGATCATGTTTACGTATCGTTTCTTTGCATGATACAGCTTCTGCCTGCATTTGTGGAAGGGTTCCTGAGTCTGTGAGGTCATTTCCATGACAGAATCATGCTTGCTTTTATTGCAGTGCTGTAGAGTGGCCAATGATCACAGGCGTCTAATATTGATTTTCAGTCTTCCCATATGGAAAAGAAATAGTAAAAACTTATATGTGATTACTCATGAAAGTGGCCACTTTCATGAGTAAATCATATAAGGCTTACATGATTTACTCATGAAAGTGGCCACTTTCTCATTACTTTCATACATTGTTTTAGTAAGTATCCAAAACATACAAGTTCCATCCATCCATCTTCATCCGCTTTGTCCGGGGCCGGGTCGCGGGGGCAGCAGCCTAAGCAGAGAAGCCCAGACCTCCCTCTCCCCAGCCACCTCCTCCAGCTTATCCGGGGGAATACCAAGGCGTTCCCAGGCCAGCCGAGAGATATAATCTCTCCAGCGTGTCCTGGGTCTGCCCCGGGGCCTCCTCCCGGTGGGACATGCCTGGAACACCTCACCCAGGAGGCGCCCAGGGGGCATCCTTGTCAGATGCCCGAACCACCTCAGCTGGCTCCTTTCGATGTGGAGCAGCAGCTGCTCTACTCTGAGCCCCTCCCGGATGGCCGAACTTCTCACCCTATCTCTAAGGGAGAGGCCAGCCACCCTTCGGAGGAAGCTCATTTCTGCCGCTTGTATCCGCGATCTCGTTCTTTCGGTCACTACCCACAGCTTGTGGCCATAGGTGAGGGTAGGGACGTAGATCGACCGGTAAATTGAGAGCTTCGCTTTTACACTCAGCTCCCTCTTCACCACGACGGACCGGTGCAGCGTCCGCATTACTGCAGCTGCAGCCCCAATCCGTCTGTCGATCTCCGGCTCCCTTCTCCCATCACTCGCGAACAAGACCCCGAGATACTTGAACTCCTCCACTTGGGGCAGGAACTCATCCCCGACCCGGAGTGGGCACTCCACCCTTTTCCGGCTGAGAACCATGGCCTCAGATTTGGAGGTGCTGATCCTCATTCCCGCTGCTTCACACTCGGCTGCGAACCGTTCCAGTGCGAGCTGGAGGCCCTCACCCAATGAAGCCAACAGAACCACATCATCTGCAAAAATCAGAGATGAGATTCTGAGGCCACCAAAGCGAAAGCCCTCCGCCACTTGGCTGCGCCTAGAAATCCTGTCCATAAAAATTATGAACAGAACCGGAGACAAAGGGCAGCCCTGGCGGAGCCCATCACCCACCGGGAACGAGTCCGACTTATTGCCCGCAATGCGAACCAAGCTCTTGCAACGGTTGTATAGGGATCGAATGGCCCGTAGCAATGGGCCAGACACCCCATATTCCCGCAACACCTCCCACAGGACACCCCGAGGGACACGGTTGAATGCCTTCTCCAAGTCCACAAAACACACGTAGACTGGTTGGGCAAACTCCCATGCACCCTCAAGTATCCTGGAGAGGATAAAGAGCTGGTCCAGTGTTCCGCGACCAGGACGAAAACCGCATTGTTCCTCCTGTATCCGAGGTTTGACTAGCGGACGAACTCTCCTTTCCAGCACCCTGGCATAGACTTTCCCAGGGAGGCTGAGGAGTGTGATCCCCCTGTAGTTGGAACACACCCTCCGGTCCCCTTTCTTAAAGATGGGGACCACCACCCCGGTCTGCCAGTCCACAGGTACTGCCCCTGATCTCCACGCAACATTGCAGAGGCGTGTCAACCAGGACAGCCCTACAACGTCCAGAGCCTTCAGGAACTCGGGGCGGACCTCATCAACACCAGGGGCTCTGCCACCAAGGAGTTGTTTAACTGCCTCAGTGACCTCGCCCCTGGAAATTGGCGGGTCATTCCCCTCATCCCCAGACTCTGCTTCCTCCTCGGAAGACGTGTCAGTGGGATTAAGGAGGTCCTCGAAGTATTCCTTCCACCGCCTGACAATTTTCTCAGTCGACGTCAGCAGCGCTCCGCCAGCACTATACACAGTGCAGGTAGAGCACCGCTTTCCCCTCCTGAGACGTCTGACGGTTTGCCAGAATCTCTTCGAGGCAGTCCGAAAGTCTTTTTCCATGGCCTCTCCGAACTCCTCCCACACCCGAGTTTTTGCTTCAGCCACTGCCCGAGCCGCATTCCGCTTGGCCTGTCGATACCTGTCGGCTGCCTCCGGAGTCCCACAGGCTAACCAAGCCCGATAGGACTCCTTCTTCAGCCTGGTGGCTCCCTTCACCTCTGGTGTCCACCATTTGGTTCGGGGATTACCACCACGGCAGGCACCAACCACCTTGCGGCCGCAGCTCAATGCAGCAGCTTCGGCAATGGAGACGCTGAACATGGTCCATTCAGACTCAATGTCCCCAGTCTCCCTCGGAATGCTGTTGAAGCTCTGCCGGAGGTGTGCGTTGAAGATCTCGCGGACTGGGGCCTCTGCTAGACGTTCCCAGCACACCCTCACTACGCGTTTAGGTGCACCAGGTCTGTCCAGCGTCTTCCCCCGCCACCTGATCCAACTCACCACCAGGTGGTGATCAGTTGACAGCTCAGCCCCTCTCTTTACCCGAGTGTCCAGAACATATGGTCGCAGGTCTGCTGATACGATTACAAAATCGATCATCGACCTACGGCCTAGAGCGTCCTGGTGCCACGTGCACTTATGGACACTCTTATGTTCGAACAGGGTGTTCGTTATGGCCAAACTGTGATTAGCACAGAAGTCCAATAACAGAGCACCGCTCGGGTTCAGATCAGGGAGGCCGTTCCTCCCAATCACGCCCCTCCAGGTCTCGCTGTCGTTACCCACGTGAGCATTGAAGTCTCCCAGCAGGACAACAGAGTCTCCAGGTGGAGCACCCTCCAGCACCCCCCCAGGGACTCTAAGAAGGCTGGGTACTCTGAACTGCCACTCGGCGCATAAGCGCAGATGACAGTCAGGACCCGTTCCCCGACCCTAAGGCGCACGGAACAAACCCTCTCGTCCACCGGGAAAAACCCCAACGTACCGGCAGCAAGCCGAGGGGATATTAGGATACCCACCCCAGCCCGCCGCCTCTCACCAGGGGCAACTCCAGACTGAGACAGAGTCCAGCCCCCCTCCAGGAGACTGGTTCCAGAGCCCAAGCCATGTGTAGAGGTGAGCCCGACTATATCTAGCCGGTACCTCTCAACCTCACGCACTAACTCAGGCTCCTTCCCCACCAGAGAGGTGACATTCCATGTCCCTATTGCCAGTCTTGGCAGCCGGGGGTCAGTCCGCCAGGGCCTCCGCTCCTGGCCGCCCCGCCACCCGGCACACAATGCACCCGACCCCTATGGCGCCTCCTGCGGGTGGTGGGCCTGCGGGAGGATGGGCCCATGTCTCCTCTTCGGGCTGTGCCCAGCCGGGCCCCATGGACTAAGGCCCGGCCACCAGACGCTCGCCCTCGGGCACCCTCCTCGGGCCTGGCTCCAGGGCGGGGCCCCGGTAACCCTATCCCGGGCAGGGTAAACTGTTCCCTCGGTGTCCTTTTCATAAGGGTCTTATGAATCGCTCTTTGTCTGGTCCCTCACCCAGGGCCAATTTGCCATGGGAGACCCTACCAGGGGGCAAAAGCCCCCAGACAACATAGCCCCTGGGATCCCTGTGACACACAAACCCCTCCACCACGATAAGGTAGCGATTCAAGGAGGAGCAAAACATACAAGTTTCATTATATAATTTTTCAAGGGATCTTATATCTGTTTTCACTCTTATATGCTTTTCATACAAGTTTCACACAAGACAGATACAAACTTTATAAGATTTATATGTATCTTTTCCATATGGGTTGTCCTTTGCACACAGAGATTTCTCCAAACTGCCTGAATCTTTCGATGATGTTACGTTGGTAAACAGCTACCAAACTTCACTTCTGAGAAACTCTTTTTATAACAACTCATGTTATACTGAATTTTTTATGTTATTTGGAAATAGTAGTTTAAATACAAATGCAAAGATTCAAATAAATGGTGTTGACACTGAAAGAGTCAGTGAAAATAAATTTCTGGGGGTAATAATAGATGAAAAACGTAACTGGAGAGCTCACGTAAGATATATTCATTCCAAAGTATCACGTAGCATTGCAATACTAAATAAGGCAAAACAGGTATTCGACAGAACATCACTTCATATTCTATACTGTTCACTGGTTTCACCATACTTAAGCTATTGTGCAGAGGTCTGGAGCAATAACTATAAAACCACATTACATTCACTTTTTACTCTTCAAAAAAAGCAATTCGAATCATCCACAATGCAGGTTATAGGGAACATACAAACTCACTATTTTTGCAGTCTGAAATAGTGAAAATTGACGATCTAGTGAAATTCCAAACAGCACAAATTCTATTCAAAGCAAAAAATAAAGAACTGCCAGGTAGGGATGGGTACCGGTGTCTGGCACCGGTTCTGACATAAACGGTAGTAACCAGACCGAAAAGCAGCGCACATTTCAGTGCTTTATTTCGGTGCTTTTTTTTCCTGAGCTGTGATACACTTTAGATTCTAGCCAATCATTTTACGTTTCCGAGGATAGTAGGCGGGGCCAGGTACATACGTTCTGTTAGAGCAGAGCTACAGATTAAAAATGTCCAAGGCGAAGCGGTCAAAAGTCTGGCTGTACTTCACAGCAAAATATGCAAACTCAGCAGCCTGCAACAAGTGCTTTAAGCTGATACTGTGATACTGTGAAACTGTCAAAGGAGGTAACACCTCAAATCCGATGAAACACCTGGCGACGCATAGCGTCTTTTTTAAAAGCCCAGAAATGCGCCGTATTTGATAGCTTGCTGCGAGACCTCACACCGAGCACATCTACTGCGGGTGGGTTGCCTGTTATGCAACATCCCCCAAAAACACGAAGAGGAGAGTCCTGGCCCCTAGCCCTGCCAGTGTAGCAGAAATGATGACGGATGATGGTGGCAGCAGCCGTTCTTCTCTGCGTGAGTAGCTAATTTACGTTGAGTAGGCTAACCACGTTATTACATTAATGCATGTAAGGTGAACTAGCAAACATCATCATAGCTACATGCGGCTGTCCTCTTGTTTGATGGCAGATGCTCCCTTCACCCTGGCTAAAAAGGCTAAAATGACCAAAGAAAAAGTGGAAAACAGTTAAACATGAGAGGTTTAGGACAAAGTTTGTGTTTTTTCCATTGTTTAAGCACTGCTTCCAGCCAAGAGTGATACCATATATGCCCCATAGCTGCAGAAAAGGCTAACATTGTTATATTTTTACAAAAAACAGCTGAACATGAGAGGTTTTTGGACCAATTTTGTGTTCTCCATTCTTTAAGCACCGGTTTGAGCACCGTTTAAGCACCGGCACCGTTTCAAAAGTACCGATTTGGCACCGGTATCGGATAAAACCTAAACGATACCCATCCCTACTGCCAGGTAATATTCTGAGTATTTTTTTTTTTTTGAACGAAGGAAGTTATAATTAAGGGGTTTTTGTAACTTCAAAACAAAGAAGGTACGTACTACAAGAAAAGGCTTTTGTGTTTCTGTTCATGGAGTGAAACTGTGGAACAGTCTGAATATGGAATTAAAGCAACGTCCAAACATAAAACAGTTCAAAAAGAGTTATAAAAATATGATCTTCTCGAACTATAAAGAAAGGGAAAATATTGAAATTAAGTGAATGTCTCTATTTAAAAAAAATACATAAAAAATTTCATAATGTGATATTATAGTTAGAAATGGCACGATACCACTTTTTTATGTCCGATACGATATCATAAATTTGGATATCTGCCGATACCGATATGAATCCGATATAGTGTTTTTTAATCAACAAAACTGTTTTTTTAATATCTTGCTGCACTTTGTATAAGTTCATACTCAAGTTTAAATAAACAAGAACACTAAAGCTATTCTGTTATACCTGTATGCAAAAAGTACACTGCACCCAAAATATTTCATAGTTCAGCAAAACTGATCAATCTAATAAACTTAAACCTACACCATCCTCCCTATTCTGGTATTTTAAAGAGTACTTAGCAGAAATATTAAGCAACCTAACTAATAGGGTTGCAAACTCCCAGCAAAAAAATAAAAATACCCCACCCTCCACCTCATGATGCTTAATCGACGTAATCAACTTTAATTTGATGCAGTGTGGAAAAAAAAATGCACAGAAATAAATTATTTTTCAAGAATAATTAAATAGATTCAACATCTTTCTTCAACAGAACTGCAGACTGCACAGATGGTATCTTCCCAACAGAAAAAGTACTATAGCTTACTAGGGTATATTAGACTTAACAGTTACTATATACAGTAATGGACTTCTATACATTTTACATCAGATTAAAACTTTGGGTGTAAGATTCAGATAATGATTTATTAAAAGCTAGACATTTTAAATGAGAATAAGAAAGAAAAGCATGTCTTTGTGCCCCCCTTTTTCCTGTTAATGCCCTATCGACCCCCTTGGCTAAACTTTGCTAGATCCGCCCCTGCACAGTTACCAGTAGTGATGTGCGATACCACTGATTTCCTTTCCGATCCGATACCAAGTAATATTCAGGGTGGTATCGACAATACTGATCAGATACCGATACTTTATTTATTGTATCTCAAATTATAGCGTTATAATGATTACAGGACATCAGATTACTTGTTCTTATCACTTAATCAGTAGCTGTTTTAGATACGGGCAACACGGCCGGTTGCCCGGGGTGGCACCGTGGTGGGGGGTGGCATCACGGGCATCGGCAAAAAAAAAATAAAAAATTGCTCGTACTCATGCTGCGTGACATCATGCCAGCACATACTGGGAATGGCATAGGCACCGATCGGTTTTCTATTGCCCATTTGCTGGGAGTAAGGGCGCCCTCCGTTTGCGAGGTGCGCCTGCTGCTTGCGGCACAGGGAGGAGAGGCCAGGGCGGCGGGGGATTCTCTGGCTGGCTGGAGCAGCGTCTAATAACCAACTCGCAAAATAAAACAAAATAAAAACAAACCATATAGTATATAGAGAGAGGTTGAGCCCCGGCTCGGACAGTCTCGGTCGTCGTGTCCTTGGGCAAGACACTTCACCCGTTGGTGGTGGTCAGAGGGCCCGGTGGCGCTAGTGTCCGGCAGCCTCGCCTCTCTCAGTGCGCCCCAGGGTGGCTGTGGCTACATCACCAGTGTGTGAATGTGTGTGTGAATGGGTGGATGACAGGTTGTGTAAAGCGCTTTGGGGTCCTTAGGGACTAGAAAAGCGCTATACAACTACAGACCATTTACCATTTAATGCACAATCCTGTGTGTGTGTGTGGGGGGGGGGGCAGAGGGAGTCTTCGCCCAGGGCACCAAACAGGCTAGGACCGCCACTGCTGTTAATAATGCAGAGTCCATCATATAGAAATAAAAAAACTGAAGTTGTGCGCTATTTGAACACCTTGCCTGCCTGCAGCACTAAAGGACTCCCTGAGAGACGTCTGTCTCGCCCTAGCAGCACCTGTCCCTCTCCTCCTCTTCATTTCGCCTCAATATTCTCGTCATATTCTGTGATACGATTTACTCTGAGGTGTTTGACAAGGTTAGTGATGTTGCCACAACCATACATGCCAACCCTTCCGATTTTTTTCGGGAGAATACCGAATTTCAGTGCCCCTCCCGAAAATCTCCCGGAGCCACCATTCTCCCGAATTTCTCCCGATTTTCCACCCGGACAACAAAATTGAAAAACCATGTCGGGTTATCGGGTTAAACATGATATATAAGTCACTTTGATAACTTAAAAATGTTATTGTTTGGCTTTTTCAGTGTTTTATTTGTTCGTGAGTAAATCGGTTTGGCTGAGATTAAAGTTATTAGATTAGATTAAATTAAATTTAACTTTATTAATCCCTCGGGAGGGTTCCTTCGGGGTTCTGATACAGATGAATAAATGTCAAACAGAAAATGATTAAACAGAAGAGTTTACGTCAGTGCCCGGTCATATTTTAGATAGAAAGGAGCAGACGGCAGAGCTTCACTTCTTTAGACCGCGAAGGCCGGGTCCTCAGGTGGAAGTAGCCTTTGAATTTGGATACTCCCGCTGTTTCGGGGCCGTCCAATAATAACGGTGACATTTAACGTATTTTGTCCGATAAATAAACACTGTAAAATGTATTTACCCCCCCCCCAACAACCCCTTTGAATGTCTCCCTAGTATGACACCTGTTCTGGGAATTTCTCCTACCCCGTAAACCGTCCTACCCGTTGTTCCTGAGCATGTGCACGCATGCGCACAACACAAAAAGGGAAGCTAAGCGCATCTGGCTGTGATTTCACGCTACTCCGTTGTCATATTTGCAGGAGAATAGGTAAGTAGTAAGTATTAGTACTTTTTTATTGACGTTGATACTTGATTTTTTAAGCCTTTGTGATTGCTTGTCAATATGAAAGTGAAGTCGCTATCTGCTTTCTGCACAAAACTGTCGAATTTGCAGCTTTGGTGAAGTCTGCTGTCAAGTTACTGGACACGTGGTATTTGCACAACACTTTTGAGTCCGCAGCTTCGGTGTTTTAAGGCTGTTTCGGTAATGTCGTTATTTAATAAGTTAAAATATTTGCATTGTTAACTGCACATATTGAAGCTCATAAGAAAATGTTTACTTACAATCGTAGATATGGAGAAGAAGTGGGAAGAGATTTACGCGTTCATTTCTGCGGGCTCCTACCCTTCAGGATATGACAAGGCTCAGAGGCAAAACCTCAGAAGATATGCCTCAAAATTCAAACAAAAGGGTCAGTAATTTATTGTTAATACTAACAACTCATATATGTGGTTAAATTAATTTCTAAATATATATTGTTTTACTGCAGATGGAGAACTCTTTGTTGGAACCAGAAGAGTAGTAAAAACCATGGATGATGCCAGGAAGATATTTCATGAGTTTCATTCCTCTCCAATTGGAGGACACACTGGCACACACAAAACGCTAAATGTCCGATAATTTGAAGACGCACACAAAGTATTGTTGCTAAATTGTTTGTTTGTTAGAGAATATGTCATTAAGTGTTTTCGTTTTGTTTTTGTTTTTTTTACAAATGAGAATGTTGAACATTTACGTGAACTCCATAAATATTTTTACCTTAAAGATTCTGGAATGTGACCAGTGTCATGAAGTTGGGAAACCACTGACTGCTGTGCAACCATTGCAGTGTATTCAGGTAAATATTATGCCCCGTTTACCCATCAAACTATGCTTGTAGCTCATATTCATAAAGGCAGGAGGGTTTGCCACCTAATTTTAACCATCAATGTCAATGTGTACATTATACAAATTGTTATTCAAATTATTAATTTGTCCTTGATAGGTGTCTGAAGTGTGGGAACTTATTGGTATAGATCTTACTGGACCTCTTCCTAAAACTTCAAGCGGCTTCCAGTATATACTTACTGCAACTGACTACTTTTCAAAATGGGTTGAAGCTTTCCCATTAAAAACAAAATCTGCATCTGAGGTAGCCCAGCACTTGTGCTCCATTATATATAGACATGGCTGCCCCAAAAGGATTTTGTCAGACCAAGGCAGAAAGTTTGTGAATGAAGTAACTGTTAAATAATTTTCAGTTACATTTTTTAACTTTACTTCACTGGGGTCAAAGATTTTTTCTTGTGTGCTTGTATAAGCAGTATAACCTTGTCCTTATCTGTTGAAGCTCAACTCTGATCTTTGCAAGTTATTGCAAATTGAAAGAAGTGTCACAACAGCATACCATCCACAGACCAATGGTCTAGATGAAAAGACCAATGACAACATAAAAAGGTATGCCTAATTTTTATCTATCAGTTTTTAATAACATTACTTATGTTATTCAAACTTAATTGTTACTTAATAATTTATTAATTTCTTTACTTCTAATTAAACTTTCTGTCTTACTTACTGTCTTTACATATTTCTATGCCTGCATTTAGAGCCCTCCGAAAACTGGTGAATGACCAGCAGAATAACTGGGAGCTGTATCTAGATCCCACCCTGTTTTCACTGCGGTCAAAAGTACACACCACAACAATATACACACCTTTTTTTCTGATGTATGGAAGAGAAGCAGTATTTCCATCAGAAGTGCCTGCTCAAGTGCCGGTGAGTGTTTGTCAAATTCTTTCTATGTTAGAACTAAGAATTGAAACCATTTAAGAAAAAAACCCAGTAATGTCTTTATGAATATGATATCATCTTGTTTTAATTGCTAATATCTACAAAATTTTAGATTTCCAACATCATTCTGCCAGACGACAAAAGGTACAGTGACTATGTACAGTCTGAAAGTGAAGCACAACATGCAGTTAAAGAAACTGCACAAGAAAACATTGCGAAGTCACAAGACAAGCAAAAGGTTGTATATGCCAAGCGGGCCCTGAAAAAGTACAAAAATGTTGTGTACAATGTAGGGGATCAAATTCTGCTTCTAAATATGAGGAAACGTGGGCGAAAAGGAGGAAGACTTGAACCGGATTTTTCAGGTCCCTACACAATTGATGACTTCAGTGGAAAATGTGTTAGACTGAAAAACGCTGAGGGAAATACTTTAAAAAGTCTATACAGTATTGACCACATTAAACCCTATAGAAGAAGCCACCCTGTCCAAGTCTCAACTCCAACTGAACCTGTTGAGAGTAGCACATCTTCTGAGATGTGGCCTTGCAGTCCTCAGCGTCATCATGAAGCGCTGCAAAATAACAGATCCTCTGTCATTCAGTTTGCACCAAAAATAGCTCAGGTAAAATCAGTCCAAGCACCAGAAGAGCTTGTACCAGTGACCCCCCAGAAACCCAGCGTGCAAGAAAAAGGTGGCATAGCTAAAAATCTCATTCTGATCGGTTGGTCAACTGTTGCCAGTTTGGCTAGTCGAATGGATAGAATGTTTTATTTTTTTCTCCCCTCTTACTAATTTTGACCTGTTGGTCCAATTTTGGCTAATTTCTGATTTACATAAAGCTACTCCCCTCTGGCATGTTTATTTTGTTGGCCCTTTGGCCCTTGTCTGCTTGTGGCCCATTGGCCATTGACCGTGATTTTCAAATGGCAACTGTTATTACTAAAGAAACTTATCATATTTTGTTTTTTAGTGAAGTGGCTTTGGGCTGCAAAGGACACCGGGCGTGTGGAGGCAGTGGTTGGGCCATGCAAATTGTATGACTCTTCTTTTCGCACACTGGAGGACAGTGGGTGGCTTTCTGATGAGGTAAGAGAAGTAATCATTTTTGGTCGTAGTGGTGGTCTGTAAAAATAATCTTCTTTTAATCCAAACAGGTCATTGATACATACCTGCACTGCCTCATTAGGAAACAAAAAGGCAAGTAAGAACGTATGCCGGTTATTTCACAAAGGTATTTTATACAATTTTGTAATCTTTTAAAAAAAACAAAATCTTGCATTTTTCAGAAACCCGTGTATCAGTTGTCTTGCGTTGTTGCAACCTCTCTGTTTTCTGGGAAGTTTAAATGTGTCAGCAAGGTAATGTAGATGTTAAACCTTTATAAACTTAAAAATATTCCACAGATGTTGTTTCCGGCTGAGGACATTTGGTTGTGCTCACTGAACTCTGGTGCACACTGGATCCTTGTGGTACATGTTCACACCTCATGTGTTTTTTCTCTTTTTTGTTTTACTGTTCTTTTTAGCAGCATATTCTTATTTTGAAAATGCTTACAATTGATTATGTTTACTTAAGTGAGTGTAATACACATATTCTACTAAATACAATTTTTATTTTAGGTTGTCAAAATCTCCTCACAATCTGTACTGCTGTTAGACCCTCTTGGAAATGAAGGTTGTTATGAAAGGAAAGTTATGCGTAACTGGAGGTATTCATCATTCATTAATTTTCTGTTTTGGGTTGTTTGGTTTGTGGGTTTTTTTTTTCTTTTTATTTAGAGCAAAATGCTGGCTACATTTTAAAAACTTGTTTTATTTTTATTAGGAATTTTCTGAGGATGAAAGGAAAGGAAGAGTCCCGAGTGGATTGGAAAATGGAGACTCTGCCACACAACAAGCAGATGGACTCCAGCAGTTGTGGAGTTTTAGTGTTGAAGGTATTTAATAAGCAATTGTATTTAATTGTATTTATTGTATTTAACTATTGTACTATTCTTAGTTAGCGTATTGTCTGTCTTGTCTTAATGTTGGTTTAAAATGGAGCACTGTAACAAAAAATAATTTCCCCCAGGGATCAATAAAGTATTCTGATTCTGATTCTGATTAACTAGAATTAAGTTAATCAATTCCAATTACTGTAACATATTTTACAGTTTGCCAAACACTACCTTCTGAGTGGAGAGGTTACTGTCCACTCCAGAAGCCATTGGGCTGCAGCGCACTGAAATTGCTTGCGAACTGCTAGAACATGAAAGTAAGTTGAGTCATGTGCTTTTGTATTGCAATAGCACTTTCAGTTTTGTTTAAAAACTGTTAGGTTGAACGCCAGTGTGTTTCTAGGTAATGCTGATGACTACTGTGTGGTTTGTTCCATGCTGGAAGCCGATCCTGAGTCCAGTATGATTGAAATGGTAAAACAAATAAACCACAAATGCAATATACAGTGGCTTGCAATAGTATTCGGCCCCCTTGAACTTTTCCACATTTTGTCACTTTACAGCCAAAAATACAAATCAATTTTATTGTAATTCCACGTGAAAGACCAACACAAAGTGGTGTACACGTGAGAAGTGGAACAACAATCATACATGATTCCAAACAATTTTTACAAATTAATAACTGAAAAGTGGGGTGCGCGTAATTATTCAGCCCCCTGAGTCAATACTTTGTAGAACCACCTTTATCTGCAATTACAGCTGCCAGTCTTTTAGGGTATGTCTCTACCAGCTAGAGACTGGTAGAGACATTGGTCTTTCACGTGGAATTCCAATAAAATTGATTCATGTTTGTGAATGCAATCTGACAAAATGTGGAAAAGTTCATGGGGGCCGAATACTTTTGCAAGCCACTGTTGTAATTATTTTCTCATCAAATTCACAATGTTGGTTAACACACTTACACCCCCTACCCTTCTCCCTCTTCAGGTGCAGTGCGAGTTTTGTTCCAGATGGGCACATTTTGGATGTGCTCAATATGAGAGCAGCCTGGTCAAACACCTGTGCGACAAATGTGCATAATTTGTACACTGTTTCTTTTTCAGTTCTTTCTCCCTGTGTTCTGTTGGATCTATAAATGTCAAATATATGTATCTGTAAATATATTCAGTAAATACAGTGGGGCAAAAAAGTATTTAGTCAGCCACCGATTGTGCAAGTTCCCCCACCTAAAATGATGACAGAGGTCAGTAATTTGCACCAGAGGTACACTTCAACTGTGAGAGACAGAATGTGGAAAAAAAAAATCCATGAATCCACATGGTAGGATTTGTAAAGAATTTATTCGTAAATCAGGGTGGAAAATAAGTATTTGGTCAATAACAAAAATACAACTCAATACTTTGTAACATAACCTTTGTTGGCAATAACAGAGGTCAAACGTTTACTATAGGTCTTTACCAGGTTTGCACACACAGTAGCTGGTATTTTGGCCCATTCCTCCATGCAGATCTTCTCGAGAGCAGTGATGTTTTGGGGCTGTCGCCGAGCAACACGGACTTTCAACTCCCGCCACAGATTTTCTATGGGGTTGAGGTCTGGAGACTGGCTAGGCCACTCCAGGACTTTCAAATGCTTCTTACGGAGCCACTCCTTTGTTGCCCGGGCGGTGTGTTTTGGATCATTGTCATGTTGGAAGACCCAGCCTCGTTTCATCTTCAAAGTTCTCACTGATGGAAGGAGGTTTTGGCTCAAAATCTCACGATACATGGCCCCATTCATTCTGTCCTTAACACGGATCAGTCGTCCTGTCCCCTTGGCAGAAAAACAGCCCCATAGCATGATGTTTCCACCCCCATGCTTCACAGTAGGTATGGTGTTCTTGGGATGCAACTTGGTATTCTTCTTCCTCCAAACACGACGAGTTGAATTTATACCAAAAAGTTCTACTTTGGTTTCATCCGACCACATGACATTCTCCCAATCCTCTGCTGTATCATCCATGTGCTCTCTGGCAAACTTCAGACGGGCCTGGACATGCACTGGCTTCAGCAGCGGAACACGTCTGGCACTGCGGGATTTGATTCCCTGCCGTTGTAGTGTGTTACTGATGGTGACCTTTGTTACTTTGGTCCCAGCTCTCTGCAGGTCATTCACCAGGTCCCCCCGTGTGGTTCTGGGATCTTTGCTCACCGTTCTCATGATCATTTTGACCCCACGGGATGAGATCTTGTGTGGAGCCCCAGATCGAGGGAGATTATCAGTGGTCTTGTATGTCGTCACTTTTCTGATGATTGCTCCCACAGTTAATTTTTCACACCAAGCTGCTTGCCTATTGTAGATTCACTCTTCCCAGTCTGGTGCAGGTCTACAATACTTTTCCTGGTGTCCTTCGAAAGCTCTTTGGTCTTGGCCATGGCGGAGTTTGGAGTCTGACTGTTTGAGGCTGTGGACAGGTGTCTTTTATACAGATGATGAGTTCAAACAGGTGCCATTCATACAGGTAACGAGTGGGGGACAGAAAAGCTTCTTACAGAAGACGTTACAGGCCTGTGAGAGCCAGAGATTTTCCTTGTTTGAGGTGACCAAATACTTATTTTCCACCCTGATTTACGAATAAATTCTTTACAAATCCTACCATGTGGATTCATGGATTTTTTTTTCACATTCTGTCTCTCACAGTTGAAGTGTACCTCTGGTGCAAATTACTGACCTCTGTCATCATTTTAAGTGGGGGAACTTGCACAATCGGTGGCTGACTAAATACTTTTTTGCCCCACTGTATATACTGTAACTATAATGGAGTGAGTTCATTGTCAAAGTTTATATAGTCAGGTGTTCCAATCACTTCAATAGTGACAGCTGTATAACTTAAGCACCTTGGCATGCAGACTGCTTCTACAAACAAGTGCCAAACCATGCTACTGTTGTGATTATAAACTAGAAGCATACTCTGATAGGAAGAATTACGTGCCAAACCATGCTACCTTTGTTAATATAAACTAGAAGCATAATTCTGACGGGAAGAATTGCGTGCCAAAACATGCTACCTTTGTGAACGTGACCTACAAGCACACTTTAATGGGTAAAAAGAAGTGTCAAACCGAACTGGCTTTATGAATATCAGCTAAAAACATACTCTGATGGGCAAAGTTAAGTGGCAAACCGTCATACCTACTTAAATTGGTGCTGGAATTATTGTTTGGCAGCAGAAATGTGCATAAATTTCGTACAGTAGGACATTTTGCCAAAGTAGGGCAGTTTGTCATATGGCAGCTTAAAATTATCCTACTGGTAGGACGGTTTGCCAAAGTAGGACTGTTTGTCAGGGGACACCGTAAAATTATCCTACGGGTAGGACGTTTTGCCAAAGTAGGATGGTTTGTCAGAACACCACAACACCTCACTCTTGGAGCACTTTTTTGCCACATGTATCGCTAACCACGTCTCAGCTGTTTGTGGAGGTAAAATACGTCCGCACAATTACGCTCAGCCATTGTTGTGCGTGCGCACACCAAGGTGCTGCGAGACATTTATACAGCCGTATTTCGGACATGACTATGAAAGGCGGAAGAGGAAGTAGTTCCTTTGAATGTAGACAATCCGAGTGTTATAGTTTCTTTCCATTGTGTCCCTGTTGATGATAAACTACAAATTTACTCTAAATTACTAAAATATCGATATTTTAATGTGAGAATCGATTCTAGAACATAAATGATTGGCATCGGAGGAATCTATATTTCAGGATCGATCCGCACATCACTAGTTACCAGCCGTCAGCTACATAGAAAAGGATCCTGGTGTAGAAAGTAATATTAAATAAATTCTAACAACAGCTGATCAAGCTTAAACGTGCTGCTGTTGTTCAGCTGCTGGTTTCCTCTTTCTGGTGCAAAGTGGGCCAAAAACAAAGAAGAGAGACGGACTCGCGACAGAAAAGCCGATCAGCTGATCATTAATCAGTTTCAGGATTGAAGCACCAGCAGGAGAAGGGAGGGAGAGAGGCAGTCGCTCCATATATCGGTTGTTAAGCTTAACATGGGAATGTTTTACAAACATTCAGAGATGAACTTACACATTTGCTTTACTTCTCTCTGGGATAACTTCCTCGGAGATGAAATGCCACAGGTTTGGTAGCGAGGCTACAAATACACACAGCCGCTCTATCACGTGATGCATACTGCTGCGAGGTGCTACGGGTATGAGCCGAGTTATGCCGTGTCACAAGTTTTGTGAGGTGCTCTTTTGATATTTAATGGATCGGATTACATTTTTTATTTCTCTCCGATATCCGATCCAGTAATTTATGTCAGTATCAGACAGATGCCGATATGTAATATCAGATTGGTCCATCTCTAATTATAGTATATAGTATATCAGAAATCTGTTCACTATTTTTTGTTACAAATTATATCAGTAAGGAAGCTGACTAAATATTAACTGATAATTTATGGCAAAGGGGTGGGATTAAATAAGTGTTTACTTCTTCCCACTCCCTTTCAACATGTAAATTAATCAGAATGTTTTTTTGTATGTATTTTGCATAGTATTTTTTCTCTCTTATTTTCTTTTCTAAATGTATCTGTATATTGTTCACATGTTGAAATAAATTACCAAATTACCAAAGAAAACCCAAAAAACTTAGTTACAGCCTTGTTCCAATCTTGCTGTGCTTCACATCACAACTTGTTTGTTTTTTTTTTAGATGTGTTGATGCCATTAGATTCAAACTAAGATTTTTATTTTTCACGAAACAGTAAAATGTCTCAGTCTAAACGTTCCATCCATCCATCTGTTTACTTCTGCTTATTAGGAGTCATGTGTCTACGGTGATTTACTGAGCATTTCATAAAAATGGTGGCTGCAGGACAAACTGAAGCAAATTGGTAGAGCGGTGACTGTCAAAATTAGTACAATGCTCTCCTTGCCCATCAGCTGCAATTACTCTACCTTCCCAGGAGTCTAGTTTGATCTCTTTTAGAGACAACATATCTCATCACCACACTGCTGGTGAATGTGTTGCCTTTTGGAAGGCAGTCTAACCGGGTTTTGAAATCAGACAAAGCAAGTTTCAACTACTTAGGTTTCATTTGGACTCTGGCACACAAGTTATCACTACTGAATTTCCAGGGTAGAGAGTAAAGACTTGAGCTGGTCCCTGAGCTTGTCTCTGAAGCTCTGGGTATGAACGCAGAGCTCCAGAGCTTCAGGAGGCTTTAATTAGCTCATCCTTTCAAATGTAATAAGGTGTCTGTTCACATCTGACTCATCAGTCTGTTACAGAAGGAATCAGTCATTGCCAGATGATTCATCTTCCACATCACACTGAGATACTGTGAGCCTAGAGAGCATTTTAAAACTAATATTGTCTGCTCTTGTCACTGAGGGGTTCACATCAGCCATCCCATTTAAGGCTAAGTTATTGAAGAGACTGTGTACAGACAGTTTATCAAACAGTTTACAGTCAAAGTGATACATGCAACTCATAATCGCAGATGAATTTTTAAATTTAAAGATGTTTAGATTAAAATGAACAAAAATTTAAATCATTTTCTTTCAACGAAACTAACACAGGAGCTATTAAGCCATATAAATACTTGACCCCTTAACAACAATCTCCTCCACTCAGAAACACAGCTACTCTGGCTGCTCCCTTATTCCCCAGGGGCCACCACAGTAGATAGCTCCACATGTGTTAAGTTGCCAGAATTGTACACTGGATGTCCCTCCTGATGCAACCCCAAAGGCTTGTGTCTCCTCCTGGGGGTTAAACTGGGTATTTTTTGCTTTTTATGCGAATGTGTAAACCACTACACTCTGGTCCTCCACTCAAGAATCCTGTTAAGCAAACAGTGACTTTTTTTCCCTCAATTTCTGAACACCCTCCACAAAAACTGTTTCCAACAGCAATTTTCTTAGCCTGTCAGTATGGCATTGTGCTGCAGAACAAAGAAACCAGCTAACAAGCCATCATTATCACTTCAGGGACCCAGAATACACATTCCCCTAGGATGCTGAAAAACACAGACGTAAAAACAAAAATATCATTAGGGATTTTAAAAAACCCACCAAACATATATTCCAGAGCAGAGTAGAAGTGTTTTTTCAGCAGAAGAGGTGCATAAAAACCACAGCCCTGTCTGTTTGCGGAGCTCAACAAGACCATTACCACAGGGATTTGCAATGATCAGCTTCACATTGCTACAAATGCTATGATTCATTTTGTCTTAATGAACAATTCGTTTGTTTTTCAGGGCTACGCCAGGTCACTTATGGCGGCATCCCATAAGGCTTTATTGTTTACAACTGCAGACAGAGTTGGGTCAAAGACTTCTTGTGTTTCAATGTCAGCAGAATAAAGAAAACAATGCCACAATCAGACCTGCCTTAATTGCAACACTGCAACCCATAAATCACACTGACGCATGGACACATGTAGGAAGACACACACACTTATACACACTGTGTGTGTATAAGTGTGTGTGTCTTCTTTTTTTAATATATATACACTCACACAACGACAGGCAAGCATGCATTATACAGTACCATTAGAAATGCACACTGGCCAGCGTACACACAAACTATAGTACTTCATAAGTTTCTTAAACCATAGTGCCTCTTCTGGCTTAAAGATAGATGCAGAATTTTGGCTTAAATTAATGAAAAGAGTAACAACAGGCTTACTTAGGTGTTCAAACATACAGTCAAGTAAATAAATACATTACAGGAGGGTCTTTTTGAATATCTTTTTATATAAATTGTATGTCTGGTAAAATTGCATGCCGTTGTTACATTTTTTTTAGTCTGCTGACTAGATCACCACCTTTAAATTTTAATTACCTAACCCTAAATGACTTTAGGCATGTCAATAATGGTCTAGAATGAAACCTACTCACTATGAGTTATAAATTATAAGTCACTTACCTGACTTATAGAAGTTTGTCCCATGACATCATGTGCACATTGCTGGAGAGATGTCCCCTATATTGGATGAGATACCACCATCTGTTGTGAGGGGAAATGTATATTCCCTAATGGTTGGTGAGTAGTGCTTGTAGGTTTCTGGCTGTCAGTAGGTGAAATTGGTCACGAAGAGGGTGCTGCACCAAAAATCTCCTTTGGTTTCTAGAAACTTGTTGGCCTCTTTCTGTAGCCAACATGTTTTTAAATATGCACCTTTTAACTTACAGTGGGGCAAAAAAGTATTTAGTCAGCCACCGATTGTGCAAGTTCCCCCACTTAAAATGATGACAGAGGTCAGTAATTTGCACCAGAGGTACACTTCAACTGTGAGAGACAGAATGTGAAAAAAAAATCCATGAATTCACATGGTAGGATTTGTAAAGAATTTATTTGTAAATTAGGGTGGAAAATAAGTATTTGGTCACCTCAAACAAGGAAAATCTCTGGCTCTCACAGACCTGTAACGTCTTCTGTAAGAAGCTTTTCTGTCCCCCACTCGTTACCTGTATGAATGGCACCTGTTTGAACTCATCATCTGTATAAAAGACACCTGTCCACAGCCTCAAACAGTCAGACTCCAAACGCTGCCATGGCCAAGACCAAAGAGCTTTCGAAGGACACCAGGAAAAGTATTGTAGACCTGCACCAGACTGGGAAGAGTGAATCTACAATAGGCAAGCAGCTTGGTGTGAAAAAATCAACTGTGGGAGCAATCATCAGAAAATGGAAGACATACAAGACCACTGATAATCTCCCTCGATCTGGGGCTCCACGCAAGATCTCATCCCGTGGGGTCAAAATGATCATGAATGACCTGCAGAGAGCTGGGACCAAAGTAACAAAGGTCACCATCAGTAACACACTACAACGGCAGGGAATCAAATCCCGCAGTGCCAGACGTGTTCCGCTGCTGAAGCCAGTGCATGTCCAGGCCCGTCTGAAGTTTGCCAGAGAGCACATGGATGATACAGCAGAGGATTGGGAGAATGTCATGTGGTCAGATGAAACCAAAGTCGAACTTTTTGGTATAAACTCAACTCGTCGTGTTCGGAGGAAGAAGAATACTGAGTTGCATCCCAAGAACACCATACCTACTGTGAAGCATGGGGGTGGAAACATCATGCTATGGGGCTGTTTTTCGCCAAGGGGACAGGACAACTGATCCGTGTTAAGGACTGAATGAATGGGGCCATGTATCGTGAGATTTTGAGCCAAAACCTCCTTCCATCAGTGAGAACTTTGAAGATGAAACGAGGCTGGGTCTTCCAACATGACAATGATCCAAAACACACCGCCCGGGCAACAAAGGAGTGGCTCCGTAAGAAGCATTTGAAAGTCCTGGAGTGGCCTAGCCAGTCTCCAGACCTCAACCCCATAGAAAATCTGTGGCGGGAGTTGAAAGTCCGTGTTGCTCGGCGACAGCCCCAAAACATCACTGCTCTCGAGAAGATCTGCATGGAGGAATGGGCCAAAATACCAGCTACTGTGTGTGCAAACCTGGTAAAGACCTATAGTAAACGTTTGACCTCTGTTATTGCCAACAAAGGTTATGTTACAAAGTATTGAGTTGTATTTTTGTTATTGACCAAATACTTATTTTCCACCCTGATTTACGAATAAATTCTTTACAAATCCTACCATGTGGATTCATGGATTTTTTTTTTTCCACATTCTGTCTCTCACAGTTGAAGTGTACCTCTGGTGCAAATTACTGACCTCTGTCATCATTTTAGGTGGGGGAACTTGCACAATCGGTGGCTGACTAAATACTTTTTTGCCCCCCTGTAGAAGGCAGCGTTCTCTGTTTCCAGTTTGAAAAACACTTTCAAGTTTTACTACTTTTTGGCTAATAGTTTGTGAGTAATGACTTGCTGTCTACCATGCAAACAATGGTTTGCCAGTGGTTGTCTGGTGATGTATCTGACTAGTCTTTAGGCTTGTGTAACTCAGGCTTTAGCAACCGATTTCCCAGCAGCTACCATGAACCTCGAGCAACTACTCATCAACCAGTTGGGGAAAAGTTTTTTCCTGTTGGTTGCTAGATGGTTGCAGACCAATCCTGTGTGACTTATGCCCTTACTCGCTTGCACCACCTTGACACAATGATTGTCACACATCCAAAAAGGGAAGACAGCACTCATATGTGTGCAAAGGCTCATGTTTCCAGTGGGTTACCAGCTGCTCTTTGACAATGGATTACAGCAAATCTCAGTGTAGGCATTCATGGTTAGACCCTGAATTTACGCCACACTGAACTTGGTATCTTGGGTTTCAAATAAAACAACTGGTGGACAGATTATCATGAAAATGGATGCATACAGTTATCAGACCCCTTTCAGTGTTTATTTATTTGCTGATCCACTGACTTTTTACCATCAGTTTCAACTTACTTTATTACAAAATACCTAAACCTAATCATACAAATCCCATCATCCTCAGCTGTAATGGGCTACATTACACCCACTCAACATGACAATTTTAGCATTGCGGCTTCTGTTGACTCGTATCATAGACTTGCTTTGTTATAGTCAATCCTTTTGCAGTCAAAACGATTGGTCAGCAGGAATATTTTATATATTTAGGATAGGAATCAAGGCCATGCATGGACAAACATAGACCTTACTTCATATTACAGACTTTGTATTGGAGCAGTTTTCAGCTGTGCAACTGCTTATACCAGCTAGCCAGCCTACATGTCAAAGAAACAAAATGGTAAGGAGAAGGGAAGAAGAGAGGGTCATGTTGAGGATTGTTGGCATAGCAACGGTGGGGAAAATGGAATGGGATAACAAGTGATGTATCTGCAAAATGAATGTCAGTGGAGATGGTTTGTGATAGTGAAAAGGTTCTGTTCCATTATACCTGACAGGTGCTCCTAGTTATTTAGTTAGCTAGAGTAGAGACCCTGAGATTCCTGTGTCAGCAAGAAGAGTACCTGGCACTTCAGCATACAAAGGACAAAGGCAGAAGTATAAGTCTCAGACTAAAGTGAATATGGAAGTGGAAGTTCAGGTAGAAGTGTGGCAGTGCAGGCTGTTTGTGGTCCAGTGTGATAACAGTATCCTCTGATGTGGTAGACAGATTTTGTTCTGACTGACTGAATTGTTCCTCTGTTTTACCTACAGATAGGTATAAGAACCAGAAAGTGCTAAATATAAAAAAGCAAAATAAGCGCATGATACCCCCAATTTTGTACATCTGCTGCAATGTATTGAATTAATCTAAAAGCACATCATTCATGAGGTCTATAAATGAAAATGTTTACATCCTTTCCTGATATGCACAGGTCCTCTGGGTTTATTTTAATTAGGGTGCAAATTATATCAGAGTAGGTACAGTAAGTGGGCAAGACAAATTGCATAGGAAATGCCACATTAACATGTAATAAGACTGAACTAAGTAATCCCTAATTATGTTGCCCTTTTAGAAAGGGGAGCGTGTCTGTGATCCTGTGGAAAAAGACCAATTTTCTGAGTATGCTACAAGTGTTTCGGGGCTCATATGCACTTAGCCTATAACCTTTTTCATCAGGAAATTGTTATACACAAATTATGCCCACGGGTATTATTACATGTAAAGAATGGTCAGTTTAGGCTGGCTCCAAAACCAAATAAATCCCCAAATGCCCTAATGTCATACTCAAATGCCCAGCATCATAGCAGAGAAAGGATGTGTACTGCCTGTACAAAGAATCGTTTTGGTCTTTAAAGGCAATAGCCCACTGTGCTGCTGCTTTGGTTCACGGTTCAACCCTCCTGGATGGTTTTGATCTTTCTGTGTGTTCTCCCTGGCTGTATGGGTTTTCCTTGGCTGTATAGGCTTTCCTTTGGTATTCTGGCTTCCTCTCACAGTCGTAAGACATATGGAGTTGGTTAATTAATGAGTCTAAATTTGCCATAGGAGTGGATGTGAGAGCGTGTGGTTATTTGTCTCTCTGTGTTGGTCCTGTGATGGACTGGTGACCTGTCAAGGGTATACCCTGCATTTTGCCCCATGAAAGCTGTGATGGGCTCCAGCCCCATCTGTGGCCCTAAGCTATATAAGAGCTTAAGAAAATGGATGGATGGAGCGAACTTTATTTAGGCTTAAATGTTTGACTGACAGGTGGATGCCAACACAAGCAGCTGTAGCCAGCAGCTGTCTGCCAGGCTCCATATCATCCAAAGAAGTCTGAACTCCATCTCTGATAAGTGAAATTCAATTATTTTATTTATAGGCTGCTAGGCACTAATTAGGAAGTATTTGTGTGATGAACCCATAGTGTCTGTGGATGCAGCTTGCTAATCGTTTCTCTGTGGTAAAAACTGATCCAGCACAGTGATATGAAGGTCGCAAAGTCTGACACTTTGACTGGAGGTGAACATTTTTTAAACAGGTACAACAACATGGGTATCACTTGCTCAATAGCATAGGGCCTGCATTTAGTCTCAAATTTGTAGTTTTGCTTGGGGAAAAGAAAAATTGCTTTTAAAACCCTGGTTTTGACTGGTAATAATGATAAGGTGGTGCGTTTGAGCCATCTGGTCTCACAGTTTTGCTCACACTGTTCCTCACTGATTTATTTTTAAAATTTTCAATATGAAAATTTAAATTAAAAAACCTACCTGGGGCTTAAAGGGCTGACCAGTTCTGCAAATTTTGGCTGTTAACTTGGCACACTCTACCCTCTCCTCTCATCTAACTCATCCAACTTTGGTTACTTCCAAAGACCATGCTTCCAAAGCAAACAAACAGACATTATGGAATCAAAACTCGTGGCTGACATTATGATGGTAAAAATATTATTGTGTTTATATTTTTTTCGGTTTGTCTATTTCAAATCACGGTGCGGCGTAAAGCCAATATATAATATTATCTTAACAGTATTCACTTGTGAAACAAATAAAAAAACAAACAAACAAAAAACATCTTTTACTTTTGCCTTTTGAAGAGAAATGTGAAGAACTCCAAAAGCTGCACCAATCATCGTTTTGATATCTGATGAAGCCACTGTCTCTGTGGTTATTCGTGAGAGCAGTATTTGATGGACTGAGATTGGAAAACAATGGCTAGGCCAATAAATCACACAGCCACAAAAAAAAAAGGAAGAGTCAACTTCAGGGTTTAATTAGTCCACCAGCCAATTTTAAAACAGACATACAGTAGAAAATGTTGGAACTGACTAATACTGCTTATGACAAAAAGCAAAAGGGTCAGATTTGGGCTTTCTTCTACAGTTTACAGGATTCAAAATGTCATACAGCAATTTGAAAAATCACTGTAAATGTGTTTTCTGACGTCCACCTAATTTGGGCCACACAACTTGAAACCTGGACAAGTTTTACGGGAAAATTATAATGAAGAATTTTTTATTTTTTTTTTATTTTTTTTAAATGTGATTGTCTTTGATACTTTTGGTTGTGTCAGTATATTTATATTGACTATTCTGATTTAATCAAAATTTGTCCTTTTGAATCCTAAAAAGTCAGTTTAATGTGAACTATGCAACAGGAGGTTACATAAACCAATATAAGGAGGGAAAATGTAGGGCCCAATAAATCTCTTAAACCAACATCAACATATTGAATTCAAAGCTAAACTCACCCACAGTGAATGACATGTCTCCAGGGTTACTGGTATTAGTTATCTACAAATTTTCAGTTTGCATACCAGATCAGACTCACATGCCTCCTTTTAAATAACATCATGCATGGATCTGCTTTCTGGAGACAAAACTAACTGAAAAGAAACTAAAGCAAAACAAAACCATACATCACTTTAAAAAATGTTGCTATACATACAGTCCTTCCAAATTAAACTCTGCTTTTATTTACAATACAAAATTTCTTTTAACCTTACTCTCCTAGATTCAATAATTTCTGACAGGGAAAGAAGCCTCTAGAAAAATAACAGAAAGTCGCAAAAATTACAACAAACGTGATATTAAAACATGGCGATTTGAAAAAACAAAACAAAGCGGTGTAGATGGTGCGTAGGAAAGAAAACTAGAAACAAAGAACATACATTTAATTTAAGCAACAATACTAATTTCACATTTTCTTCTTGATGCTGTGGTGTTGTGGTATCTTTTTGTAGTCCATAGCTCGACCTTTTCTGAGTACTTTCATGAAAAAACTGAATGCACCATCCTCTTGCTATGGTAAGGTGTACAGTTTAATAGCGGCTTCAGTCTCTTCTTCACCTCTCCTTCGTAACCCTCCTTCCCTTGTTAGTCTGAAGGCATTCAGGTGAGTTTCTCTTTAGTTCAATGAAAACACCCAGTACCCCCTATGCAATGTTCTTAATTGCGTTCTCATTAAGCTTTTCCATGTAGTTCCTAAGATCCTTTGAGTCTCCGAGCTCGATGTCTGGACATACCCATTTTATCTCACTGGTCTGCACTAGTGCTAAGGGGCTGAGGGCAGGACACCCATTACTCGACTTGACACTTGAAAAAGTGGTGAACTTCACCCTCTTTCTCTTGGTGGTGGGTGAGTTAAGTGACTCATTCCTGTGATCCCTCCCACTTGAGCTACATCCTGCTCCACCAGTATTACCTCGCTGGAGGCCTCCATTTAATAGCTGACTACCTTCTTCTAGGGTACCGCCCAGTTCATCCTGCTGCTGTTGTTGGAGACACAGCCCCTCCTCTTGGCCAAGCCAAACCCAGTCATGTGCATGAGGCATTGCCTCTGGAGCCTCCAAGGAGAACTGCTTGCTACGGTACTTGTATGCATAAGAGATGCAGTTAATGAGAAAAACCAAAATGGCCAGACAGAAAACTCCCAGCAGGGCATACATACCGATCTCCAAGTCCGTCAGGCCTCGTCGGGAGGTCAACAAGTCCTCATCGGTGCTGCGGCTCCGGGGCAGCTCGGCCTGATCGGGATATTCAGAGAATTCATTTGGAGCCCTTGCTCCAACTTCTGCTGAAAGACGGCCCCCACTTGGCCTTACTGGAACATGGCCCCTGATGGTAGTGGCTCCACGGTTATTTAACCCAGTTTCCATGTCAGAGATAGATCCGCCATAATATGGAGGGTCAGGGCGTGTACGTCGGCCACCTGGCTGTCTGAATTGTTCCTCTGTTTGACCAAGTCTTACATGTGTGCTCGCCATTCCTGTGGCTAAAACAGTATGTCGTTTTCCCTTCTGGCACATTTCTGATGGGCTCATTTCAACACGTACAAGCAAACCTTGACCTTCTCCTTTGGCAACAATGATAGGCCACTTCCATGCTGGACTTTGCTGCACCACCACAACCTGTTCATCCAATGAGGTGGCTGCCAGGGTAAAATGGGCAGGGTTGTAGTTATCTAGAGGAGTCATGGATCCGTCACTGAAATGAAGCCAAGCACTGATGAGGGACTCCTAAGAAATCAAAACAAAAAAACAAACAAACAAAAAAAAAAAACCCAACGTTACACAGTAAAAATAATATTCTTCACAATTCTTATTAATACATAAGGACCATAAACTAAAAACAGACACTAAAAAATAAAGTAGAGGAACATGGAGGACAGAAAAGTCAGTGTTAACAAAGGTTCATTGAAACAATTGGATAGAACGGATACAAAACTATTCTCCTGAAAGCTAAATATCCTTTCTAGGGAAAGAGACTGTAGCCTACCTTCATTTGAAATTATAATTATAGGAATAACAGAGCTGTTCCATGGTTAGAGATGCAAATCAAAGAGAAAGCTTTGTATATGAAAAGTGAATTAATTCTAAACAACAATGAATACCATAGACTTCGTAATAAACCTAATCCATTTCTAAACTTGCAAGCTATTATGACTGAGCTGAGCATAAAGCCAAATATGAAGCCAAATCAGACTCACAGAAAAATGCTAATTTTGCATCAACAAGTCCACTCTAGTCTTACTGTTGGATGAGCAGTTATTAGTCAAATTGCCATGTAAAATGTTTATATGTCTATATTACCTATATTATATATTATTATAGAAGTCATACCTGCTTGAGAGATTCAATAACTTCCTGTGTTGTTGCAGTGGCAACAATAGCCCTGTTGCTGCCTGGGCTGAGCTGCAGGGACAGAGTTAATCCAGATACCAACTGCACCCCTAGCTCTGTCACGCTCACTTTATCATCCACCACTCTGATGCTCCTTTCAGCCAGGACTGATGATGTCAGAGGGGACAGCACCTGGAACACATAAACAAACAAACAAAAAAAACCCTTATTGCTTTGTTACTAATGGTAGTCCATTAGGATTTTGTTGTTTATAGTGGTGTCAACGTAAAGGATCAGATGTCTTTTCCCACAGCCCTTCTGCTAAATCCTGGAATTTAAATGGAGTTTTGGCAAAGGTAGTTCCTTCTCAGAATACATATTTACAGAGTACGCCAACTGTTATCAAATTTAAGTCGGTATGTGCAATCACCACATATTGAAAATGCATGGTTTTAAACTGCTCTCCCAAATGACACAGAATAAAAGTATTTTGTGACAACCTGGTCGCCAGGAAGACATTGTTTGTCCATGTTTTTGTATTAGAAAAAAACAGTAGTATAAAACTAAGGGAGATTTTATCGTTGATTTCAACTGTAGCCACAGCTCACACTAAACATTCCTGACTTTGGAATAAATAAATATAATTGACTTCTTACTAAAGGAATAGAAAAACTGACCTTGCTAATGCTTAGGAAAGTATAAACTAGAGCAAAAACCACAGTTACAAACATAAAACACCATCCTATGAACAGACACATTATAAACACCAAAAGAAAAAAATGTTTTAATGATTTATCTTCCCTGTGAAGCCCTCAACTATACGTTGGCTTCCTAAATTGGCACTAAGTCATCAAAACTTTGAGAACTATGCCCTAAGGGTAGCGCCCCAAGAACTACATAACTTCAAGGGTTATTTTTCTGTTTGTATTCACATCACCAGTAGGAACATTTGAAATTATGTAACAGCCGTCTGGCATTTGGTATGTGTCACAGTTGGGATGTATTTCCTCCACAACATAGTCTTATTAAAGCCTTGGCTTCACTGTCAGTCCAATGTTTTACCAATGTTTGTTTTTTTTTCTTCTTTTTTTATCATAGCAAGAGCTGGTGTCAGTCTGATGCTGTGTCAATCAAAGGTCCCTGGTGTGCCAGGAGAATACGTACTGGGAGCTAGGAGCTCAGAAAAAGCCCTGAGAACTGACTTCTAAGGCCTTTGATGTTTCTTAGATCCTGCAGTGCAAGCACAAAGAAAGGCGGCTCTTCCTTCCACAATTATAAGAACTTCCTACGGTCTAAAAGCGCTTCATCGTAGCCATTATGACTTAAGAATGATTGTGGTCAAAGCAGATTTAGTTTCTTGAACACACAAAAAAATCATACTTTTTCAGCCCTGGAACAAAAAATGCAGTAAACGTATGCTTTTGATTGGTAGAGAAAGAAAATACTATTCTTTTGTATTCTTTAACCTAAACTTTCGTATTTTATGATTTTATATTCTGTGATTATAAAAACAGGCACATACTAACACATGAAGTGCTCCTGAACTCACATGGCAAAAACGATCTCCTCCCTAATAGCACACTCTCTAAGTCTCTGAGTTGCCAGAGGTGTAAGCATGTAAATAGTTGTGATATTGTTATGATATGAGAATCCCTCCCATCCGCTCCAATTAGGGCTCCCGTCTCTCCTCCTGCCGCCCCCACATGGCTGCATTTACCAGCCATAATGAACTGTCAGCACAGATCACTGCCTCATTTGTACAGACCAATTCCATGTTTTCTTCTCTTTGGTTTAGCTCTTTGCATTTTTTCTTTGCATTGCTAGTCACACAATGAAACTGATATCTGAATGTTAAACAGCATAAATGAGCATGGTCTCAAAACAGGCATCAACCTGATCTTTGATGTAAAAGCAAACATTAAAGAACCAGACAGCTGGTAAATATGAAGATTGTTGAATATTTTCAAAAATAAAGAATAATAAAAATAAAGATACACACTAATTGATGTGAAATCTGGGTTTTTCTTTTTTTACAGACAAAAAGGAAAGCAAAATGAGCAAAAAAAAAATACAGCTGCTGGTTTGTTATATTATTTTAGAGTTTGCAGCAGCCGTTTATTCTTCAAGTAAATCCACCATCATTATCTTTTCTTTTCCTCCAACATTGGATGCTTAGATCTATTTTATTCCACTTTACGATAAAATTAAATAAAAACGGATTTGCAGATGACGCATACTTACTAGGAACTTAAGATATTAAAATAGAAGCAAGGAAATTGGTATATAAGGCAAAGTTTGAGAAGTTAAGAAGAAGTCCATTTTGGAGAAGGATAAGAATGACCTGTATCATTCTCCTCTAAAGGTATAATCTATAAACCTACTATAGAGCTGTCCACACGATGTCAGAAGTGATTTTAGCATCGCTCAAAAAGGAACAATACTCCTCTCCACCAAACCCCAACTCCATACTAACAATGCCCACACTTTGTACTGCTCTCATCTTGGGATGTCAAGATTCTTTCCCCCAGTTCTGTGATAGAAGTCAGATCCCTTCTTCTAACCCCTTCATCAGTCTCCTTTGTCCATTTTTTAGAAATGTTCTGTCTCTGCTTCACACCATTAGAGAAACCGCAAACACTGCTTTTGGCCTACATCCATATTCGTGAGAGTCTCCCAGAAGACTTCCAGAGATGTCAAGTCCCTTCCTTATTCTGGCTCTAGAGTTTACAGATTCCTTCATTCTTTCTCGAGAGAGCAATTAAGTACTCCTTTCAGGTTTACCACTATCTATTCACAGCTGTCAGAGCTGCCTTGTCTTGTATGAACCTGAAATCCCATGTGCACCTGGAACTAGTCTGGTGCAACCGATACTAATATATAAAATCTACTGAGGCTCACACAATGAGTCTCAGACTTACAAACTAACAAAGGTTAATAGCTTAATGTGTTTTGCATGTAAGCACTCTATCCATAACATGTGAGAAAGGCAGTGCTTAAATGGATTTGTTACTTTCTTTTGCCACACTATCAAACTTGCAGCATAGTGTATATCGGCGATCACATTTCCAATTCCCTACCTGATATAGAATCTTCTAGAATCAATGACCTTTTGAAATCTTTGCCTTTAGTTACACATAATCAAAGTTTTCCATTATAATACTTCAAAGCTGAATCTAAATGAAACTGTATTACCACTCTATCATATGGTAGCACTGGAAAAGATAAAAGGTTATACTCACAGCACTTTATTATGTGGAATGGGCCTAAATTAATTTAGACTATTGGCTGATTTAACAATCTACACAACTGTCAGATGTAAAACTGTAAATGCTACTTTCTAGGTCTAACAAGACCTTGGGTATATTTTTTAATGGGCTTCCATTTATGAGTAACTACTTATCCTATTCAGGGTCCATGGCTCGTGTATTTACGAAGAAAAGAAAAAAAAAAAACCATTGCAACTTTGCTTTTCAATCTTCTTTTTACATATCTGAATAAAATCAACAGTAGAAGAACAAAAAAGACAAAATGTTTGAAAATAATGAGTATATGTTCCTCTTGCACATTCCTCTAATAAGCTACACTTGCGGGTTATTAGTGTAATACTACAATATGTCCACCTGTATAAATACTATTTTTAAAATTGCATTTAAGATGTTGGGAATGAACCAATATAACAAACCAAAAATTGCAGTTCTGCCTCTGTACACTGCCACAGTGTATTTTAAATCAAACAATCAATTTGTAGTGCAGACTTTTAGTTTCAATTCAAAGGGTTTCACAAAACTTTTCCATTAACACTTTAGGAATTACACACATGCACATACAATATACACAGTTCCCCATTTTTGGAAGCTCAGAATTAATCCGGTCGTTAAGTCTGACGTCACTAGCCGTGTCTGGACCTAAACTCCGCTGCAGGTCCATATATCAAACGATCACTATGGCATTACTGAGAGTTGAAAAACTGTCTAAAGTCTTTCATCTTTAATAAAATGATCAGCGTTCTGCTCTACCAGGTGTAACAATTGAGATTAACATCCAGGCATCCATGAAAATGGAATTTATGACATTTAACGGAGTTAGAAGTTAGCAGGAAGTTAGCTCGCTAGCTTCTATCTAAATACAATATAGCATGTCCTGACTGCGGGGTTTTGGAAACAAATTAAAACGTACAGCTCTGTTATCACTTCCAACATAAATGAAGACAGAAAACTAAACAGCAGTGACGTTTGTAGGGTTACTGAAGTTTGGCTAGCTGGTATATAATGATGTGCTACGTGACCGCTAGCGACACAGCTATGTTAGCATAATATAAACAAGCTAACTTTTTTTTCCACTCGATAAAAGTTAACGTGAGTGTTCTCGGTGGTCAGGAACAAATGTAATCGCATGGCAGGATGCTGTAAAAGGACCAAACTTCAGCCAGGAGAATAACTGAGATAATCCATCCACAATACGAGGTTAGTCATTCATATACTGCTGCATGGGCTGGGCTGTAGTTACATCCTAAGGTTTTAAAAACTGAGCTTAAATAAATGATTAGTGGTAATAAAAGCCGAGGGAGGTCAACAGGGATCACTGACTGTTTTAGGAGCTTTTTGAGATTAAATAGAAGAAAATACATAACATTAAACATGTTAACAACACAAAAGCCATATTAAACGCAGACTACTTTAGGCCTGGAAGTAGGATTCGTCACGTCATTACTTAACGACCGGATAGGACGGTTGACTGAAAAGCGGTTTCATGGTCAGGTGAGATCTGACAAATGAATTAGGCATATCTAAAGTTGACTCAAAATGTTGAATTTGTATTTAATTGCTTTGCAATGTAATTTTAAATATGAAAGCCTAACAGATGTGAGTGCAAGTAGGGGAGGTTGTTACTAGGTTGGAAAAAAAAAAAAACATAAAATAAATAAATCAGAAGTTTAGCAAAAAAACTTTAGTGTCCAACAGAACAATTTAATACATTATTGAAAAGAAGGAATGCACTGACTAGCTTATAAACACCAAAAGGCCTCAAAGACTACAGAAGACAACGAAGTTATTATTTACAACAGACTTATTTCCATGGTTAAGAAAAGCAACTTCATGAGATCTAACCAAGTCTAACCAAGTGAAGAACACTTGAGAGGGGGTAGGAATTCATTTGCAATGTCTGCAATCAAGAGAAACCTTAATAAATGGAAATCCAGAGTAAGGTGCAAACCACCGGTTTCCCAACAAAACACAATGAAATGAAAATTAACTTGTGCCAGAATAATGTGAAGGAAGGAAAAAGTACGGAAAAGGAAAAGAGCAACTGTAGTATACCTCATTACCTGTCTAACACGGCGGAGACAATGTTATGGGATGGACATGTAAGACTCAATAGCATTGATGTGACTGCTGATAGATGTAGAATGAGATTTTCTGAAATGTACAACATTATAATCTTCTACGGTTCAGCCAAATGCAACCCAAGGGTTAGTCAAGGCAAAGACATAAAATGTTTTTTTGTTACTGAAGACAAAACTGAAGGCTGAGAGAGAGAAGTGAAAGTGGCTGCAGTAAAGACTTAGCAGAAAATTTCAAGGGAGTAAACAGTATTTGGTGATGTCCATGAGTTCTACGCTTCAGACAGTCATTGACTACAAAGGACTTTGATCCAAGTCTTAAAAATAATCCTCATATTTTGAAATTATGTTTGTATGTCCGATTAATGTTGAGCCCCTGAAAATGGGAGACCATGGATAAGAATATCTCCACAGGAAAAAAACCTTGAATTAAAGCTGGAAGTGCACTTCAATTGATTTTTTGATTTAAAATCCACTGTGATAAAATGAGAAAAATTGTTTCTTTGTCCAACAAATTATGGACCTATAATGAGAAGCACAAGTCATAGAAAGCATGATGCTGAAATAGGTTGTGCTGATTTTAAGAGAAAATAAAACATAAAAAGGCTTGAATACCACCACCAGTAGTTCATTTGTCACGATCCACAGTGGCAGACCGAGTGGAGAGTGTGTGGAGGACTCAGGTGCAGACATGGGCGAAGACACGAAACTGAGTTCAAACGAAAAGCGAGCCTTTATTTTGGCTGATGACATGGGGGTCAAACAAGGCAAAAGCATAGTGACGAAACTAAACTATAACTAAACTGGGAAACTGGTACTATGATCCCACAGAAAACTATGAATGCAAACATGGTGGTTGAGAACACAGACGACGCAACACTGAACACAGCAAGGCTGAGGACTAAATACACACATGAGGTGATCAGGGGAAGTGGAGACACATGGGGACACAGCTGACCAGAATGAAACATAATGACAACACAGCAGAGAGTAAACTAAATGCAGTGAACAAAGAACAGACTCTTTCAAAATAAAACAGGAAACACGGAGACATAGATATGAAACGAACTAGACAACAAGAGCCACACAGACATGACACATAACGGGTAGGCACACGAACCAGGGAGACCGACTACAGGGGAAGATGACAGAAACGATAACATGAACTTGACAATATAAGACACACAGACATAAACACATGAAGGGCAAGGGAGACTTAACACAAGGGTAATACAATAACAAATGAGCTAGAAAAACTTAATGAACCTAAACAAACAATAAACATCAAAATAGACTGAAACTCAAAACACTGGGTCGCACGACCCAGGACCATGACATCATTAGGCTGACTGTTGGGCTTATGGAGCTGATTCTGTCATTTGTCCACCTACTACACTAAGCTTTAACATGATTTCACTCGATGAAGCCCATAAACTTTGACCTGACCAGCATGGCATGCCAAGCACTACACTAAAAATACATAAGCTGATAGCACACAGGCAACAACGTTGACTTAAAATGGACAGCTGGATAGCTGCAGACTATTTAAACTTTCTCTGCATTTTGATTTAATTAACACAAGCTTCTTTCATACAGTGGGGCAAAAAAGTATTTAGTCAGCCACCGATTGTGCAAGTTCCCCCACTTAAAATGATGACAGAGGTCAGTAATTTGCACCAGAGGTAAAAAAAACCCAATGAATTCACATGGTAGGATTTGTAAAGAATTTATTCGTAAATTAGGGTGGAAAATAAGTATTTGGTCACCTCGAACAAGGAAAATCTCTGGCTCTCACAGACCTGTAACGTCTTCTGTAAGAAGCTTTTCTGTCCCCCACTCATTACCTGTATGAATGGCACCTGTTTGAACTCATCATCTGTATAAAAGACACCTGTCCACAGCCTCAAACAGTCAGACTCCAAACTCCGCCATGGCCAAGACCAAAGAGCTTTCGAAGGACACCAGGAAAAGTATTGTAGACCTGCACCAGACTGGGAAGAGTGAATCTACAATAGGCAAGCAGCTTGGTGTGAAAAAATCAACTGTGGGAGCAATCATCAGAAAAGTGAAGACATACAAGACCACTGATAATCTCCCTCGATCTGGGGCTCCACGCAAGATCTCATCCCGTGGGGTCAAAATGATCATGAGAACGGTGAGCAAAGATCCCAGAACCACACGGGGGGACCTGGTGAATGACCTGCAGAGAGCTGGGACCAAAGTAACAAAGGTCACCATCAGTAACACACTACAACGGCAGGGAATCAAATCCCGCAGTGCCAGACGTGTTCCGCTGCTGAAGCCAGTGCATGTCCAGGCCCGTCTGAAGTTTGCCAGAGAGCACATGGATGATACAGCAGAGGATTGGGAGAATGTCATGTGGTCAGATGAAACCAAAGTAGAACTTTTTGGTATAAACTCAACTCGTCGTGTTCGGAGGACGAAGAATACTGAGTTGCATCCCAAGAACACCATACCTACTGTGAAGCATGGGGGTGGAAACATCATGCTATGGGGCTGTTTTTCTGCCAAGGGGACAGGACGACTGATCCGTGTTAAGGACAGAATGAATGGGGCCATGTATCGTGAGATTTTGAGCCAAAACCTCCTTCCATCAGTGAGAACTTTGAAGATGAAACGAGGCTGGGTCTTCCAACATGACAATGATCCAAAACACACCGCCCGGGCAACAAAGGAGTGGCTCCGTAAGAAGCATTTGAAAGTCCTGGAGTGGCCTAGCCAGTCTCCAGACCTCAACCCCATAGAAAATCTGTGGCGGGAGTTGAAAGTCCGTGTTGCTCGGCGACAGCCCCAAAACATCACTGCTCTCGAGAAGATCTGCATGGAGGAATGGGCCAAAATACCAGCTACTGTGTGTGCAAACCTGGTAAAGACCTATAGTAAACGTTTGACCTCTGTTATTGCCAACAAAGGTTATGTTACAAAGTATTGAGTTGTATTTTTGTTATTGACCAAATACTTATTTTCCACCCTGATTTACGAATAAATTCTTTACAAATCCTACCATGTGGATTCATGGATTTTTTTTTTCACATTCTGTCTCTCACAGTTGAAGTGTACCTCTGGTGCAAATTACTGACCTCTGTCATCATTTTAGGTGGGGGAACTTGCACAATCGGTGGCTGACTAAATACTTTTTTGCCCCACTGTATATCGCTTTATCTGTAATTTAAAGTTTCCTGTGACCAGCGGTGAAAGAAGCACTTGTTCTTGTCTCACACATTCACATACTACTAGCAGCCATGATACTAACAAGTGAAATAAATAAGGTCGGATCTGTTGTGGTGGCACAATAGTAACCCATGTGGATTTAGAGTAATACTGTAGTATAGCTGATTGAACATATCCTTGAATTTAAAAAGAAAATGGAAGGTTTCACAACGCCATTCGACTGCTTCAACAACTGATGTTCATTTAGTGTGTGAGAACATGTGCTATACTGAGAAACGCCTTATTGGATTATTGGATAAATAGTATTCTGAGATACACGGTGAAAGGGTCACAGAATGAGAGGCTGCACAGGTGCAAGCTTTTACAAGACGTGCCATGAAGGCATGTTTCTTTGTCAACTCATGATAGGCTTAAGTGTTTGTTCCATGCTGCAATCAATATAGTTGTTTTTATATCTTACTCCGTTTAGACTAAAAAAACATTCTACCATACTCTGCACAGACTCTTTCAGTCCATAACTGCTTCACCATATGTTCATCAGCTTATTGTTAACCTTTTATGTCTGTCTCTCTTACTTTCTATCCATCTATCTGATTGATATCTATCTTTATATCTATCATGACCCCAAATTGGATAACTTAGCCTCTTAAATGTGATAATATGATGATTATTTATCTGTGGCTTACAAGTTCAAATAACATTTTGAACATTAATATTGGAGCAGATGACCATTAACTTTTTAAAAAATGTAGTAGACTAATGGTATCTTTAGTGGAGAATTAAAGTTATGCTTTCTATGTGTGTCCTGTCCCTGCATTTATAAACAAACTAGAAAGCCACATTCTGCTCCGCATTGACAAAGCAAAGCGGCTGAGCACAGTTTGGAGCTTTTCAGCTTGAAAAAACTTGAAACCCTGTTGGGTAATATTGACTGTGACAATAAGACGGATAAGACCAGAGTCAACAGTGGTCCGACTTTTTCTATTCAGTTGTTTTGGTCCATCGTGCTTGTGCTTTGCTTAATTCATACATTTCTAATACTTCAATGTCAACCTAATCAAAATACTTTGCATTAAAAGAGTCTAGATGAATGGATTTGCTTTATTGCTTTTAGACTTCTCATTGTAATTTTCCTAATCCACTTGCCAGGTTACTTTACTGCTGCGTCTATGTCAGTTTATCAGTTCAAATACGTCTGATATTGTGCTCACTTGTGACCTTTTGTTTGGCTGCCAAAACAACCAAGCCAGTCAGGTCATTTAATCGAGTAAAGCTGCATGTTTCCTTAGTAACAACAAAGACTGTATTGCGATGGCTGATTCAAGCATTAGTTACTGCAGCTTCCGTGACAGTTACAATTTAGGTCTATGAGATGAACGTGTAAATCCCCACTGATCAGTCATGGCAAAACAATCCTGACAGCCACACTGCAGAGACATGCAGTACAACTTCTGCTTTAGAAACTGTGATAAAATATACATAAATACAACCTGTAGTTTGGTGTTTCCAGTGCTCAGCCCGATTACGACTTGGTCATCCAGAAGCTGGGCAACCTTTGGGTCCTCCACCCTCAGAGACTCCTTCACCAACTGTGTCACATCCACCTGCCAGTCGGTGCCCAGCAGGAAGGTCTGCTGGCCCAGTACATCTTCCTCCATGGCTCCTCTACTTTCACTGATGTCAGCCACAAAGTGGGTGAGGATGCGCAGAGTGGTGCTTTGGTACTGGGCAACACAAGCAGTCTCTGTCCTCCCCTCTACTGGATTGACACCATCCTTATCATCTGTGACCCTCTCGTACCTAATGAAGAATGAAAAGAGGAAAACACTGATCAACTGCTGGCAAGCCTGAAGAGCAGGGATATCATAAACCCATGTCAGACTGTGTTTGAGGTAAAAAGCGCTGAGAGCTCTCTGTGGACTCTGTGTCACCATTAGTGTCCATGAAGTAGAAACTCTCTGATGTAAAGTATTTACTGCTGTCAAATCATCTGCTGTGTGCTTTGCTGCAAGTTCGCCTGACTTTCCAAAAGTAATAGCCTCCCATTATTTTCAAAAATCCCTTAAAAACAGCTTGCAGAGAGAAACTGCCACCCGGCTTGCGTTCTCATTTTCTTTAAAAGAGCAACTGATATTTTTCTGTGTACCTGCTATTTATTTGGCTCACAGAAAACACTCTGCAATTTTGGCATCTCAGAAAATGTTTCCTAAAAAAAATCAATGTTTTTAAACTCACAGCTGGATATTTGTAAAGCATTTGTTCTACACTCTTGCTCCTATTTAAGTGGAGCTTATACAGCCCTTTATTTTTATTTATCTAAAAAAAGAAGCCAACCAACCCCCCACAGATAAATCTGAACATGGTGGAAAAGAATGAAGGAGAAATAATCCTTTAATGGTAGCAACTACAGAAATCCGTTTTTATTTGCGTGCTAATAGGTGCACACCTAGCCCAGACCCAAGATGGCAGTAAAATACAAAACCAGAAATGTTCAGAGTGACAAGTATTTGCAATACTTGCCAGACCTCACAAATAATTGCCTTAATCAGTATTGTTTGGCCTATAAAAGAGGTTGAGTCTTAAAGAAAAAAGGTTTAGCAGAGAGCTGAAGCTCCTCCTTGCCTAGTTTGCTAACGGCCAATTTTTTGGATCAAAGATTTTCATTTCCTGAAATTCTTTTTTCCCCATTCAGGGCTAAAGACAAGAGGGACCGCTTACCTGTTATCAACACACAAGTCAAGCATCCCTTATGGTACCAGCATGCATCAGTTCACATGCCATGAGTAACCTGCACATTTGGAGCAACATTTCCTGTCATTCAGAGGATCTTTTTTCAGTAAAGGCCTTGCTAATTTAAGCAGGTCAATGGCAAATCACATTCTGCTGTTATTACACCAACCTTAATTAAAAGTGTTTGGATATTAAACTTGCCTGCTGTCTATACCTGTCACCCATTTATAATAAGTAGAATGAGAAATATGAGCTCTCTTGAATTTTTATCACATATGAAACAAAAATGGACCCAAATGCTTACAGTATTTTAAAAAATGCAATGCAACACAGTGGTAAACATGCCCCTATTTGAACTTTGTGCCTTTGTGCTACTTGTTGTCTTCTGTTTTCTGAATTAATTGCAGTGTTTAAATCATTTGCAAAGGATTTTTTTTTACACACCAACTGGAAATGCTGTTGTAATAATAAAAATGTACATTTCTAAAATACTGTAAATATCCCACTGGCCTGTCTGTGCTGTATTTTCTTATTGGTATGTCTTACTATTCCTGTTAAGGCACAAGACACACACATTATTCTCATCCATCTCCACTTTATATTCCATTAGTATATATCACTCGCCTATAAATCAGTTTTTCTTCTCTCTTTTTTCGTCCTGTGCTATGCCATCATCATCGCTCTCACACTGTGTGTCTGCCTCATTCTATATTCTCAACATAAACTTGTTATTGGACTTCCTTGTAATCTATTTTTCCAACTTTCTTCCTCTGCTTTTCTCTCCCTCTTCTCCTTGCTCTCACCTCATATTGTCTTATTCTTTCAAGCTCTGCCTGCCTCTTTTTACCGGTCAGGTGGCCGGGGGTGGAGTGACAGTGACAGTTCCCATTAGGTTTAATGAGGTATGGCCGGTCTGGCAGGAAAACGGGCTGACAGGTTAACATGATGTGGCCCAATGGCTTGGCTTAGTTATAACCTGCCTTCCCCATCCCCTCCCAGGTTCTTATTCCACATCAGCAAAAGGACGGCACTTTAAACCAAGGTGACACTATTTGCTGGCATCAGAAACAGGTGGTCAGGACATGTTTGTTGCAGGAAGTGAGAGGTCAGCCATAGCACTTTTGTCAATGTACGCATAAGCACACTGACCCATGAAAGCATTAATAAACCAGTGCCACCCCTGTTAAAGTACACATAACACACGTTCTTCACACAGTGATGCGCTTGAAAGAAATGATTGATGTGATCTTGCTTAGGTAGCAGGGGGCATTTGTGTTAGAGTGCCACCCTGTGGGTGGTACGCTAACGTGAGGAAATGTGAGGTATTTCTGAGTTGAAATAATCTCTAAGACTCCTTAGTTAGCATTTACAGTGCTTTCTTTAATTGAAAACATAAATATAGCCCTCCAAGGCCTATCTCCCCTCACCACACTCCCTGCCGGTGACTGATGCCCTCAGGGGTCGGTGCATTGGTGGTTCTTGGTGTCCGGGGCTGGGTGCTCAGGTATGTATCAGCTCACTCCCGGTGGCTACTTGGCGGGGCCTGGCGCCTGTTGCTCGGTCAGGCCTCCTCCGGGGTGCGGGTGGCCCTCAGGCCTCTGGGCCTGCAGCTTGGTTCACTCTGGCACAGCTGGCTGCCAGCAGAGCCGGCGGGCACGCCGGTGCAGCCCCCTCTAGCTTCTGCTCGGTGGCTACTGGGTGACGCCTTGTCTGGGGATCCTCAGCCCTTCCCATGAGGGTGGCACGGATGCCCCTCCGGTGGTCCTCCTTGGGCTCTCGCACTCTGGGGCCTCTGGATGTCTGGGGCCTGGATCTCCTCCATGCCTGCTTCATGCCCTGGGGGACAGGGCTATGGCTCTCTACATCCTCTTGCAGACCATTACATGTGGAAACCATTTGAATACAAGCGCGCTGATCCACACAGGTATGCACACGGGTGTTCACTGTTCGTAGACTTAAATTACACCTTTCTTGGCTACTACTTCAAAGCACATTGTGCGCTGTCAGTCCTGCGTGCTGCACAACAACATTGAATATTTAGTATTTACTGCTGTTTACACTTAGCTAGATTAATGCGATGATGTTGTGTTTAGTATGTTGCTTTGGGTTCTTTTTTGCTTGTTTTCTATTCTTTCTCTCTCTCAACAGGTGATCCAGGAGATTTTATTATTATTTTTTCCCCCTTTCTCACTGTCCCTCTCCCCTTCTGTTTTTCTTTTCCTCTTTCTTTCTCCCTTTCCTATCCCTCACTCATGTCTGTCCCGTCTGTAACAACTGAAAATAAAATAAATAATAAAAACAAAGGTCGATCAAATGGACCAATACGGCAATGCCACGATGATCCATTTGGCAAAATAAATCCATTGGGTATCCTTGTTGGTCTTCAGACAACAATTCTGACGGCTAAAGAACCAAATGGGACAGGCAAAAAACAAAACAAAAAAAACAAACAAAAAAAAACATAAATATAAATTAAAAAGTGTTTGTACACATGATATATACACCATAACTACCCCTGTTGCAATAATGAATGACATTATTTTGACATATTTCATCATTACATACTACATAACATGTTTTCCAGTTCAAAAATAGTAAACATGGCCATTTTGAAAGCGGCGTCACTATTACTGAAAAAAGAACAAATTTTAAAAAACTGTCTTCATAAGAAGTTGGGCCAACACCATGAGTGTCCTGATGGTTGAGTTGGTGCCTATGAAAGCCATGCCATATGACCTACATCATATCAAACCACACAGACTGATTTGGGCTGACCCTTCCATCCAAGGTGACAATACCGATATCCATATAATCTTAAACTTACTTACCTTACCTATTCTGAAAGCATCAGAATAGGTAAGGTAAGTTCTTCTGTGTTAAGCACATTGAGTTTCACAGCAAACTGGGGCTCTAACTGTGACGACTGATTCTATCACTCATTACTCACTGCAACAAATCATGACGTGTATGTCATCTGCTAGCTCATGTAACCGCTGCTTTCATTCCACAGTATAATTCATGAATGTATATCTTGGCTCAAAGACAAAGATGGTAAACACTGGGGCGCAGGGAACAATCTAAATCTTGTTCACTTTATAAACACAACAGTGCTCTATTGTTTCTTCAACATAGTCACTATAAATATGATCACAGTAAATCATAATTATAAAAGCTATTATTAAATGTAAATTAGTCACTGTGCTTCACTGATCTTTGATATTGAAAAGGGTTAGTTCTATTTTAATCAGCAGAAATCATATTAGCAGAAAGATCATTAATTTAAATATTTTTATTAGGATCATCTTGTACAACTCACGCTGCACTGCACAGATCATTGTACACTATATCTCTTTACACCCTCAGGAATATGCTCAAGCTCTGTAATGCTCAAAATTATTAGTCATTCCTTATTCAGTATAAGTACTTTTCCCCCCCCTGTAGACCAGTCCAGTGAATTATTAGACACTTATTATGCAGCTGCACTTGCATTATGCTTCATATGTCTGCACCATCATTACTGAGCCAATTTCACGTGGTCTCCATTTTTATTTTTTTATTTTTTTAACCAAATGAAAAATATGATTGTCATAAAGGGATTGTTAAGAACTTCTCAGGTTTATGACCTACACAGAGAAATTTAGATTTTTGATTCTTGTGATTTTTTTAAGTTGCCAACTTTTCTTGTGATATACAGATGTGGGATAAAGCCCCCTCGGCCCATCGGAGTCAGTTTCTGAAGTGATGAAAGTGATGATGTGTTTTTTTTTATTACAACATGCAACAACATAGACACAACAGACAGTCATGACTTACCTCCTATTGCCCATACTAACAGGGACCTTCCAACCCTTAATCTGACTGAGCTCAGGGTCAGCCACATCAATTAGCAAGGGCAGGCGGGGCATCCATACGCTCATCTCGAGTTGTGCATTCAGAAAACTATAGGTGAAGTTAAGCATCACCCTGTTTTTTCCTCTTGTCTCCTTTCCATTGACATACACATAGTCACAGCGCTCTGACACCTAAAGAATAAAGGAAAAATTGCTGTGAGAGGAAGATAAGATGCAAACACACTATCTACAGTTCAGTCAGATCTCTCAAGTCATCAGGGCAGATCTTTAAACGGTTCCTATAATTAGATCTAAGCGTGATGAAGGTGCTTTCAGTTATTGCTGTCCTGTTCTTCGGAACAAGCTGCCTGCTGACCTGAAATCAATTACATCTGTGCATACATTAAAAACAGACTAGAAACCTTTTTATTAACACAGGCCTACACTCAGCACATGTTTTCACTGCCTTTGGCATTGTAAACCTACACAGGTTTTTATGTTCTTCTGTGTTAAGCACATTGAGTTTGCCATTGCCAAAACAATTTACATGACTTAAAGATTGCAAAGTACTCAAGAACAATCTCACTGCCAAAAAACAACAACAAAAAATAATAAAATAAAATAGGAATAAATAATAAAGCATAATTAGACTAGAGATGGCACGATACCACTTTTTTATGTCCGATACCGATACCGATATCATAAATTTGGATATCTGCCGATACCGATATGAATCCGATATAGTGTTTTTTAATCAACAAAACTGTTTTTTAAAATATCTTGCTGCATTTTGCAAGTCTGCAAGTTCATACTCAAGTTTAAAACAACAACTACACTAAAGCTATTCTGTTATACCTGTATACAAAAAAAATATTTCATAGTTCAGCAATACTGATCAATCTAATAAACTTAGACCTACACCATCCTCCCTATTCTGGTATTTTAAAGAGTACTTAGCGTAAATATTAAGCAACCTAACTAATAGGGTTCCAACTCCCAGCAACAACAAAAATAAATAAATAAAAAATAGGGAACCACCCCTCACGCTCCACCTCATGATGCTTAATCAACGTAATCAACCTTAATTTGATGCAGTGTGAAAAAAAAATGCACAGAAATCAATTATTTTTCAAGAAATATTAAATAGATTCAACATCTTTCTTCAACAAAATTGCAGACTGCACAGATGGTACCTTCCCAAAGGAAAATGTACTATAGCTTACTAGGGTATATATATATTAGACTTAATAGTCACTATATACAGTAATTGACTTCTATTCATTTTACATCAAATTAAAACTTTGGGTGTCAGATAATTATTTATTAAAAGCTCGACATTTTAAATGAGAATAAGAAAGAAAAGTATGTCTTTGTGCCCCCTTTTCCCAGTTAATGCCCTATCGGCCCCCCTGGCTAAACTTTGCTAGATCCGCCCCTGCACAGTTACCAGCCGTCAGCTACGTAGAAAAAGATCCTGGTGTAGAAAGTAATATTAAATAAATTCTAACAACAGCTTATCAAGCTTAAACGTGCTGCTGTTGTTCAGCCGCTGGTTTCCTCTTTCTGGCGCAAAGTGGACCAAAAACAAACAAGAGAGACTCACGACAGAAAAGCCGATCAGCTGATCATTAGCAGTTTCACGATTGAAGTAGCAGCCGGAGAGCGAGAGGCAGTCGCTGTAATGATAGTTGCTATTGTTGAAGCTACCCACAGGGGGCGCTCTGGAATCAATAAGATATACAGAGTAGAAGAAGAAGTTATCGTGGTAGAAAGAATAATAAACAGCTAGCTGAAGCTAGCACCAGGAGCAATTCTTGATGTTTTATTCATAGAGGAATAAGAACATTACATGGTACCAGGAGTCGGGTTAAGAAAAAGAAGCAACGCAACAAGATGGATGCAATAAAACCGCCAAGTCCGTTGAAACTGACTGGAAACGTGGATGCAAGTTGGAGGACTTTCAAACAGCAGTTCAAACTGTATATTGCAGCTGTCGGAGTGGATCGACGGGCAGATGAAAGGAAAATAGCCATGCTGCTCACCATCGCCGGCACAGAAGCAATAGAGGTCTTCAACACTTTTGTGTTTGCTCAGCCCGAGGACAAAGATAACTTTGATGAAGTCATGAAGAAATTTGACGAGCACTGTCTGTCAAAGAAAAATGAAACATACGAGAGATACGTCTTTCGCTCACGCTTACAGCATCAGGGTGAGTCATTTGATAATTTTCTCACAGACCTCAAGATCAAAGCTCAGTCCTGCAATTTTGGTGATCTCAGAGACTCTATGATACGAGATCAAATAGTGTTTGGAACTAATGAGAAGAAGCTCCGAGAGAAACTGTTGAGAGAAACAGAACTAACGCATAGATGACCTCATAGTCTGGGGAAATTGGAACGGATAATTGGAGGTGAGCTTCCCTCCCTCCAAGACATCTACAGGAAGCGGTGCCTGAGGAAAGCGGGGAGGATCATCAAGGACTCCAGTCACCCTAGCCATAAACTGTTCAGACTGCTTCCATCAGGAAGGAGGTTCTGCAGCATCCGGTCCCGTACCAGCAGACTGAGAGACAGCTTTTTCCATCAGGCCATCAGACTGCTGAACACGTCATAGACACCTCAGCTTCACTACTGGAACTTCAACATTATGCACTCCACACTGTATATAAATGCCACTTGTTTTGCACATATTCAACTCTGTATATTTTATATATTTTATTATTATTATTATTATTATTATTATTATTATTTTATTTTTTTACTATTTAATTTGTAAAAATGTGTATACACACACACACACACACACACACACACACACACACACACACACACACACGTAGGAAAATATTTAGTATACACATCCAGAAATGCATACACTATTATATATTGTACATATATTTATTAGTTTCAGGTTGGCCATTCTTGTATTTTGCTCGTTTGTGTTGTTGTGTTTGCACATCTCTGTTGCTTGTGGGGCTCGCACACAAGAATTTCACTCGCATGTGCTGTGCCAGTGTGCCTGCACATGTGATGTGACAATAAAAAGTGATTTGATTTGAAATACAAGGCAACAACATGATGAAAGGCTGGAGAAACTTTTGTGGAGAGTTAACAAGAATGGACTTAAACTGAATAGAGACAAGTGCCTCTTTGGTGTTTCAGAGATGACCTTCCTGGGAGATAAGGTTACAAGTGAAGGGGTGGAACCTGATCAGTCAAAGGTACAAGCCATATTGGATATGCCAGCACCCACTGACAAAAAAGGTGTCTTGCGAGCAATGGGGATGATCAACTTTCTGGGTAAGTTCATTCCTAATCTTACCTCCAAGACAGCATGCCTAAGGGAGCTGCTACAGCACAACACAGTGTTCGAGTGGACGGCCCGGCATGAGAAAGAGTGGAAAAAATTGAAGGAAACTGTAACTACAGAGCCAGTCTTGACATTCTTTGATCCATCAAAGCCAACAAAAATTTCAACAGATGCCTCAAAAGATGGCTTGGGAGCAGTTCTGCTCCAAAGGAACAAAGACAAGTGGCAACCTGTAGCATATGCGTCCAGATCAATGACAGAAACTGAACAACGCTATGCTCAAATTGAAAAAGAGACTTTGGGCTTAGTGTTTGGGTGTGGAAAATTTCACAGCTATGTATATGGATTACCAACCTTTACAGCAGAGACTGATCACAAACCTCTCATCTCGATCAGAAAAAAGAACCTCAACGACATGTCACCCAGAATTCAGCGCATGATGATGGTGTTGCAGCGCTATGATTTTGAGCTGATCTACACGCCTGGGAAATATATCGTACTTGCGGATGCTTTATCCCGAGCGCCAGCACCAAGTGGTGACAGGTTAGTCAGCGCTACAGCCGAGGAGGCTGAAACACATGTAAACATGGTAACTGCCTCACTCCCAGCATCAGATGTCATGTTGCAGCAAATTGTACAGGAGACGACAAAAGATCCAGTGCTGCAGAAAGTATCCCACCTTATACAGAATGGGTGGTCAAAAGGAGTCTGTCCAGGGTTCTACTCTGTGCGAGCTGATTTATGCATGGCTAATGGGCTGGTGCTGAGACAAAACCAGATTGTCATACCGCAATCCATGCGGAAAGACATGCTTCAGCGTATCCATGAAGGACATCTTGGAGTGGAGAAATGTAAAAGGAGAGCGAGAGAAGCAGTTTACTGGCCAGGCATCAACAGGGATATTGAAGAGATGATACAGAAATGTGAAACATGTCTCAAACATCACTACAAACAAACAAAAGAGCCAATGCTGGCAGCAGACCTACCCACTGCACCATGGCAAAAGGTAGGCACGGATTTATTTCATCTGGATGGCAAGGACTATGTTTTGGTGATTGACTACTATTCTAATTATCCAGAAGTGGCACAGCTTTCCAGTACATCAGCACAGTCAGTCATCACACACATGAAGGGCTTTTTTGCCAGACATGGAATTCCACAGTGTGTCATCAGTGACAATGGTCCACAATATGACTGTAGAGAATTTAGTGACTTTGCAAAACAATATGGATTTCAACATATCACCTCTAGTCCCTTGTATCCCCAAGCGAATGGACAGGCAGAAAAAGGAGTCCAAATAGTAAAGAGATTGTTCAAAAAAGCAAGAGACAGTAAGACCGACCCTTACCTGGCTCTGCTAAGCTACAGAGCTTCATCCCTGGAGTGTGGGGCATCACCTGCTGAGCTACTCATGCATCGCAAGCTCCGCACCACACTTCCACACATTTCCAAGGAAAATGACAATGCACATGACAACAAGCTGACCGACAAAAGGATGAAACTCAAGCACAGACAGAAAATGAACTATGACAAAACTGCAAGGCGTCTGGAACCTCTTCAGGAAAGAGATGTTGTGAGGATTGCAGGTCCAGATTTCTGGGACAAAAAAGCAACAGTTCTCAGCGAAGTAGGGCCCAGATCGTTTGCTGTTCAGACAGAGAATGGACAAGTGTTAAGAAGAAACCGGAGAAGTCTGTTAAAGACACAGGATGTTAAACATCAGGACACAGAGACTGGAACTGAACAACGAGGTGCTAACCCTGTTGAGCACCACAGTGAGCCTCCTTCAACTTCCCCAATGTCTGAGATACTGAGAAGGTCTACCAGACCTAAGAAACCTACAGAGAGGCTCATAGAACAAGTGTGAACTGTTGTGGTAAAGAATTGTTAAAAAATAATAATAATAAATCACAAGTAAATAACGGATAATAATTCATTTAGAATAGTAATTGTTCACACTTAATTGAGACCTACTGAGTTATAATGTGTTATTGACTGTTTAAGTTGTCAAAGGTGAAGAGTTCTAGTGTGCTCGAGGGCTGTATGGGATTCATTTGGCTCATTCTGGAAGATGTAAGGTATACATTTGGATTTATTTTGTTTGACTTGTGCTACAACTTTTGGTTATAAAAAAAAAAAGAGAACACTACTGAATGTAGTTTGTTGCACAATTTATAACATGTTGAATGTTAGACAAGAATGTTCAGATGTTACAGAGTAACAGTTCTCTTTGGAATTGTGCTTATTATAACACCAACCTGTTTGGATAGGGGATGTAATGATAGTTGCTATTGTTGAAGCTACCCACAGGGGGCGCTCTGGAATCAATAAGATATACAGAGTAGAAGAAGAAGTTATCGTGGTAGAAAGAATAATAAACAGCTAGCTGAAGCTAGCACCAGGAGCAATTCTTGATGTTTTATTCATAGAGGAATAAGAACATTACAGTCGCTCGTTAAGCTTAACGTGGGAATGCTTTACAAACATTCAGAGATGGACTTACACACTTGCTTTACTTCTCTCGGGGATAACTTTGTCGGAGATGAAATGCCGGGTTGCTAGCGAAGCTCCAAATGCTATCCAGACCACTGACAGGTCCCGCATGCCACAGCCGCTCTATCACGTGATGCATACTGCTCCGACGTTCTGAGGCGAGTTACGGCGTGTTGCAAGTTTTGTGAGATGCTTTCGTGATATTTAATGGATCGGATTACATTTTTTATTTTTCTCCGATATCCGATCCAGTAATTTAGGTCAGTATCGGACCGATACCGATACGTAATATCGGATCGGTCCATCTCTAAATTAGACATAATGTTTTCATATTGCCTATCTCTCCATCCATCTGTCTGTGCAACTCTAATAAACACGTTATTTCTTAAAGAATACTTAAACATGACTTAAAGATTGCAAAGTACTCTAGAATCTGATTGCCAAAACAATCTAACCGGGAAAAAATAAGAATAAATAAGCAGATACAAAAATCCACTGTAGAAGTAAAGTTGCTCTATTTCACCTTTTTTCTTACATAGTAAGTAAATCTGATCATTTAGGCTGCTTTGAAAAAGATTTAAGTGCTTGGATTACTCAATTTCTTTCAGTTTCTTTTCAGTGTGTGTTTGTGTTTGTTTCAGAACCGCTCTATTCTTAATGCATGCCTGTGTGTGAAGCATAGTATGTGCACAATTTATGTGACTTTGGTCCAACTTAACAGATGGAGCTACAAAATGACACAAACCTAATTCATCTAGCCAGAGAGAAAAACACTTGCTCAAAACAAATTATGAAGTGTCTGGATAAAGTACACCACCAGTCATTTGCCAAAGTTACTCTAATACATCTCCAACATAAAGAACTGATACAGCATGAACATCAGAAGTATCTGTCATTATCTCCAAAGCCCCAGAATCTCCTTATCAAACATTTCCCCCTTGACGAACAAATGTATTTAACAGTCTGTCATTGAATTTTGTTTGTAATCACTTGCATTTCATTTTTTTTCCACTCTCAAATACCATATAAGCTTGATTGGCACAACTGGTAATTTCAGCACATGTCCTCAATACTGACAATTGCTTCTTTATAACAAACCAGTCACAAGAAGACTGTCATCTGTCGCCACTTCTTTGCATATAACTTGGCAGCTTTACTCTCGAATGATGTCAAACCAAGCCCTCTCTCTGAGGAACAAAAGTGACAGCTTGCTGTCTGTCAGTTTTCTCCTCCTCCTCCCTTTCATTTCCCTTTTCTCTTTCTCTCCCACTCCTTCGCTCTCACCCTCAGCCTTCTCCAGCATTACTGCACCTCCTACATATTTCGTCTTCCTGTAATGAGAACAGGTTGGAACTCTGAAAGGAGGATTCTTAGATATGAGGGAAAGTTTAGGGTTTCACCTCGATGTATGCTAAATGGAAATGTAAAGCGGTATGAATGCAATTCATTTTCATTTAAAGTTTCCAAATTATTTGTCTTAACTTACACTTAACTCACACAAGGATAATTTCTTTGTTCTTGTGATTTTAAAGTATGAAAGGCAACCATCCAGAGAGTAAACTAAATCTATCTACTTCTGCATTTTTTAGTCTCACTTTTTTTTGCTCTTTTATTATGCCTCAATGCTTAAGACATAATGTTTTCAGATTGCCCATCTGTCCATCCATCTGTTTGTCTAATTCTAGCAAACGTGGTATTCTTAAATAATACTTAAACAGAACTTAAAGACTGCAAAGTTCTCAAGAATGATCTGATTAAACTTGGTGGCAAAAGACCAAGGTCACGGTGACCTTACACAGCACTTTTTTGGCATTAACCGAATAATTCACTTGCAAAATTATGATAAACCTCATACAAATGTCTACCATGCACTGCAAAAGTACATAAAACACACTAGATATTGAACAAAATATGATGGAACAGATCCAAACGTGACAGAAAACAAAACATGCCAAGGATTGCATCTGTGTTTTAAGGGAGAAAAACTTTTGCTCTTTTGCTTTTATTCTTGGTTTGCTTTGGTAGCATTTTTTGTTATTTCCACCTATTCAAGCACACTAAACACTGCATCATACTAATAGGATCTAATAACATTTTATAGGTTAACTTCACTGTGACATCATAATGAAAAGAAAAGTAAAAACAACTGTTTTCTTACTGTTACAGCAGGGTACACATGAGAGTTACTGACTGAAATAATTCTGTCTGACTAACCTGACTAAAACCGACTCATGAGAGAGCACTGTATTTAACATTTATGAAGTACTATGCTTTGGGGGTTGCAAAATTTCTAAAAGTTCCTAAAACCTAAAGAGCTAAAGCTTAGTGGTTTACTGGATCCGTCAAGTGTTCTACATTATTGGGATACAAGGAGAAACTGTAGCGCAACACTTTAAATCAGAAAATAATCATCAGAAAATAAAAACTTGCAGTGCAGTACAGCAATGATGGATCTATTGTCTTTTTTTTCCCCATTCTAAAGCTGTGACTTATATGAGGGGGCTCACAGGATTTGGAAACAATGAGCATTTTAAAATGGGTTCAATGGCAGTTTGTGTCTGGATTGCTATTGAAACACTCTTAAATACACCACGCTATAAATGTCGAGAGCAAGCCAGATGACTGGGTGAACTTCAACACAGTATTATTATATGTGAAGTGTAAAGAAGAGTACTTGCTGTGATTGAGGCTGGAAGTTACACTACATGGACAAAGGTATTGGTCCATTTTAAACCTCAGGTGTTTTCAGTCCTATTTTCACAGGTAAAATCAAGCTCCTAATCATGCATGCAGCATCTGTAAAGCAAGCGCTCACTGCATTCAAGTACCACAGCTGCAGAAGTCAGTTGGTATAAAATTTCTTCCCACTAGAAGATCTAGTTGCTATTTAAGCATATTGTGATCATACTGCCCTTCAGTAGAGATTCAAACTATAGACTGAATGTTTTTTGTAAAGGTAACTTTTTTGCTGAAGTTCATAAAAATGTATATGATTATTGCATTTTGTTTTTTTAGTCATGATTAACATGGCATTAATCATGTAGTGCAGTAAGCACAGCAGTCTGTTGAAGGTATTGTATTTGAATATAATGTTAGGCAGAAAACAATGTTTTATTTATGCACTGACAGGCTACTTACACTTTTTCGTGTCTTGTCTTGCAGGACGGGCTGCACATCTGGTTGTGTCGCTCCACTTTTTTCTTCCTAGTTTGATGTATTTTAAAACTTGGGTTTGTTTTTATGTTAACTGGGCCAGGCGCAATGTTAGTCGGGCAATGTGCAGTCCCTGAGTTGGGGTTAACGCCTCACAGGAATCAGGCCTTGCATTGGTGTGTATGGCAAACTGATTTGCTGTGTCTATTATAACTTGGTTGCAGTGGTATCAATTATTTCTTAGGGGTACACTTAGTGCATGTAATAAGCACCCCTGTGGGATCGTATTTTTTTGGGGTGGATTTGGTTAAAAAAAAAAAAAAAAAAAAAAAAAAAAGCACCTGTAAGTTTCCTGTTGGTGAAAGCGAGTTATCATGTGATTGCTACACTGCTGACGAGCTGCACCATTAAAGGTACATTATGGATCATTAGTGGTCTTTTATTATGATAGTCTGATTTGATTGCAAACTCTCTGAAATAATAAAATTGTATACATTTTGGATGATTTTGATCACTTGTCCCATTTATTCTGGACTCGTCCCTGCATGATTTCCTGACTGGAAGTTTGTAAGAGCAGGATCAAGGCCTCAGTGCTCACCATGGGTGTTTTTGATCACTACACGTATATAACTCTCTTATGTTTCCCAGTGTTTACCAGTTTCCTGTCTTTAATGACCCTATGTTTGTGTCACTGTTGTCACTTTGGGTTTCTTTTGGTAACTACATTTCCTTGGGCTTCTTTTGTTGTTTTACTCCCTATCTTTGTCCCTTGTAATTATCTGCTCTGCCCTTATTGTGTTCATCAGTTGCCTTTGCCTTGCTCTTCCACTTATCTTTGTCAGAGAAGTGCCCTTTGCTCATGTTTCACCTGTGCTCTCCTTTTATAGCACGTTGTGCCTTCCTCTGCTTCCCTTTTTTGCTCATCACTTTGCTGCAATCAACTTTAGATCATTTACCCTGTGTATTGTATCTGGATTACTTATCACCATTTGGACTTTATTTTTGAAGTATCAGCTTAGTGAAATAAAGCTCATCTTTTGTTTGCTTAACTTAGATTGTGTCTGCATTGGGGTCCTCCTTTTTGTCTACATATAACATAAAGAAAAGAAGGATTTAACTTCAAAGTCTCAAAGAAACAGTGAAGTGGGGAAAAATAAAGCTGTTTTATCTTGAGATGCCTTTGAAAATAGTATGAAGAAAAGATGGGTACTGCTTACTGTTCTCAAACCCGACGAGCGGGCAGGGGAGTAGACTACTGAGGTCAGCGTCACAATATGTGGTACTACTTCAGTTGATAATTAAACCCTTTGAGAGATCTCCCTCTTTTCTTCTATCTGATATGCATGTATAGTAAACACAACACACTTGTAGCACTGTTCTTTTTTTATCACGCCTACTCACAATCAAGAATAAACACTTTTATTTTTCTTATTTTTCCCCAGTTATATTTTTCTTGCTTCTCCTTTCACATAACGCCGCAGAGACGGATAATAAATCTGCTGTGGTGGTAAACAGCTCACAATTATTTCCTTATTTTATGTTAACAATAAATCCTTTGCAGCACTTCCCAAAAATTCAGTAAGGTTTCAGATTAATTGAAAATCAACTTACAGAGATTTAAAACTTGCTATATTCAGACATGGTGAGCAGTTTGTCACCTTGACAGTTTGATGGTGTTATGTAATATATAAGTGGTATGGATACAGACTCTCTTTCAGCATGATGATTGTTAATTATTCCTCCTTTAAAACAAGAGCAGAGTATAGAGTATGTAATCAGTGTTTTTTTTGTCTGTTTCTCACCAAGATTACACAAAAAAGCTGCCAAGCTGCACTTCATGGTGGCGAATTGGAGCACGAGAAAAGGATACCCCCCCCCCCCCCCTTCTAGGGTTTCTGTGATTTAAACCTGACTTTTTCAAACAGCTTTCTGTTTTTCCCTTGCCATTAAACTAATGTATTTTGGTACATGTTTTGATGTTTTGCTAGAAGAAAACGAGCACCTTCATTTTGATTTCACTGTGCGAAAAACTCTTGAAGCCCACAAACAGAAGTGTTATTCTTCCTGTTAACGTACCTGCATGCCACTAGAAAGCTGAGCATTAAGGATGAGATAAAGTGGAAAAAAAGAATTCATGTTGCACGAACCTTGATAACCTGTTCATCCGTTGACTTGCACTCCACTGACTCTGTAACATCAGAGACCGCACCATCCGTCCCTACAGTGACGACCTTCAGCGGAACAGCGACAGTACGCCCAGTGAGCACAGCCGTGTTGAGAATTTCAGTGTCCTGTCAGGTGAAAAAGAAAGAAACACACACATACTCTTAATATTACTATTATTATAAACTTTTTTGCTGCTGCCTCAATCCTGGTTTACCCCAAGTTAAGAATCCATTGGCTGATTTTCTACTAGATAAAGCAGCTGATGGGCTGAAAGTTGATGATGAAGCAGCAATGAAAAACTTGGCTACAGCTTTTCTACAAGATGACCAATAACATTCAAAGAGCAATCACCAGAGGTAAAACATGAAAGTGTGAAAAACATGTATGTTCTTGAAAGGCCACTCGAGGCTGGCTCTGAAAGCGGATCAGTCCCTGTAGATTCCAATGTTAAAATACAGCTAATATATGCTTTTACAACCTGCCACCAAATAATTTTCATTGCTTGAGTTGATTTCTCCCTTGACAATAACGAATGATTTTTTTTCTGGTTTTTTTTTTAACTCATCTGTTTATATTTTACTAAGGATTTAATTTACTTCTCTTTAGTAAATTTGATCGCCTTTAGGGGCGATCGTGGCTCAAGAGTTGGGAGTTCGCCTTGTAATTGGAAGGTTGCCGGTTCGAGCCCCGGCTTGGACAGTCTCGGTCGTTGTGTCCTTGGGTGAGACACTTCACCCGTTGCCTACTGGTGGTGGTCAGAGGGCCCGGTGGCGCCAGTGTCCGGCAGCCTCGCCTCTGTCAGTGCGCCCCAGGGTGGCTGTGACTACAATGTAGTTGCCATCACCAGTGTGTGGATGACTGGATATGTGAAGCGCTTTGGGGTCCTTAGGAATTAGTAAAGCGCTATATAAATACAGGCCATTTACCATTTAGCCCTTTTGGCATGTGGCTGTTTTGAGGGACAGGTGGGTGTTGATTAGGCCACTCTAAATCTGCTAGCCTTCACCTCAGCTAACTGGTGACAACGTGTTGATAGTGTTTGTGGTGTTGGTGCATCGGTGCCAGCAAGCCTTATTATTATCTGACAATATAATATCTGACAAATAACAAGGCTTGTGCTGTGTCTTCATTATAATGAAAGCTGGACCAAAAAGTCTGTGCTTCACTTTTGGTGTTTTTTTTATTTTTATTTTGTACGAATCAGCAGAGAGGTGTACTATGAATGGAGATTAGGTTAGCCAAGACTGTTGAGCTTAAGGTCAGAGTTTTCACAAAAGTGTCACTTTTTTTTACCTTGATAATCACCATGGTAGTACGTGCTCAACTCAAACTGGCTCTCAGCAGACGGTGTTTAGTATTTTGGTTTAAAGGGGGCTGGATGATCAGGAATTTTCTGGAATGCATGTTATAGATGCATAAACTGCATAAACTGCAGCTGTTGGAGCTCTGATTAGAAAGATGATTAGTAGATTTTTTTTTATCACCAGTAATTTTCAATCATGAAAATTAATTTTGCATTAATAAACTAAAGGGATTTCCACATCTCCTTTCCACCGACTAACATTTAATCCTTAAATGTATCATAATTTTCGAAGCTCTATTGTGCAGCTTTCCTGTACCCAGCAGCAGCGAGTGTGCACAGAGTGGTAAAATAAACACAAGTCAATGTTTTTTTTTTTCTTCCTGCTCAGCGTGTTTGTAATGATTGTGGAATCAGAAGATTAATGATCATCTGCAGCATTACTTTTTTGTCTTATTTTCAGCACCAGTTTTGCATTTTAATGCTCACTATATATCTTTATAATGTTCATAGATCTTTATTATTCATCAGTGTGATGATGTCTCTGATTAGAGTAGGTGATCCTCAATGGAAGCATGCAGCGAGCCTAATGCAGAAAGTCTGGTTTAACAGAGGATGCTGATAACCACCATCATGATACTCGTCACCTCTGACTGGGGTTTCACATTTTGTCTAGCTAGCTAATGCAAAGAAACACTAGTGAATGTTCTTCATAATATACCCCCTCAGGTCTCTGTCTCCATGGGATGCACCCCTCAAGTCCATGGATACAATTTACTAACCAATTTTGCTATAGCATTACTGTATCTGATAACTTCTGGCATTCCATCCTCTTGTCACTTCTGGTTACAGATGCCAATGGAAACAATGCAATAATGCATCCAAGACTTCAAAAAATGGCTCTAAAAACCAACAGCAGTTACATCCATTTTTAATAATCGAGTCTATGATAATATCACTTTCATGCTGGAATACTGAACCAGCATGAAACCGATGATCTGACGACTTTTGATTGTTACTTTCTACTGACACCTTCATCCTCCTTATTAGCCAAACGTTTGGTGTTGTTGATTTTACAAATACACAGGATCATTTTGTGTGTAGAGAAGGTTCTATTCTCGACCATCATCTTTGTTGCTATGAATATTTTTTGTGAGCTCCATCAAAGAGCAGAACATTTCCAACAATATCAACGATAAAGGTAACGCTAATACTCAAATACTGCAGGCAAATTAAATGTAAGATGATATGACATTTATGTGTAGACTTGGAAAAACACGATTTACTTACTGGCAGCTTTCCAAGTTATATACATAAACATAAACAGGATAACAATTGGCTAAAATAAAAAAGAATACAAATACATAGCAGGAATACCAGTGTGTTTCAAAATGACCTAAATGCTTTCTGCACACTAGTGCAAATAAAACAAAGCAACCAAAAATCTCAGTGGTGGCAGGGCAAGGGTTATTAGAAATGCCCACTGTGTATAGGCAAACTTTTGGCCTGTGGGGTGGGGGTCATAATATTTAGGCAAAAAGCTTTAGTGCTCAGTCTTTTGTTTTCTAGCTAGACCAAACAACACTTCGTGTATGTTTGCATACATTAAAAACATGTATTGTAGAAAAAAAATATACGTTTTATATTTATAGTGATATCCCTAATGAGTCTTCTATATGCTGTGAACCTAGTTTCAAATGCCATTTATTATCCGAAGGTCAAATCTCACGCAACTATAGACTGTAGTTATTGCAAAAGGTTTTTTACCTCCGCGTTCAAGTAGCCCATCATACAGTAAGGATGAGCAGCAGCTGTGAGAAGTGCTATTTACTGCTACAGAGATCCTGCAAAGCACAAGTGAGGCTGTGTGACTGTTCACTTAAAGATCTTTGAGAGCAAATAGTAACGATTTTTTAAATGGACTTTTGCATCAGTCAATAAGCCTGCTTTTTTCATTTTGTTTACATTGCATAGAATGTATGAAGCAGCAAGTCTTCACATTTAACAATCCTGAAATAACTAAGTGTGGCATTTTTTAAAATAACTCGAATGATTACAAGATTCTCAATCTCTGAACGATCAAAAATGCAACATTTCTATGTAAGAAAATATATATAAATCTTTATTCCATGCATTTTTTTCCTACCTTCTTAAAGTCTGATACCTACATCCCCACAATACAATATTCAATGATGGGTGTGATGGTTCAATCGAAGATTAGAAGCAGCTAACACAGCTCTGGGCTACAGAAATGTTGTAAGCTCACTTCTAATTCTCCCCTTGATTTTTTTTTAATTTGAATGTCTACTCTTTAGCCCAGCCGATACCGCCCCGAGAGACATCACTTATTAGTTTAAATCGATTTTGAACAGCCCCCTCTTGAACCACGTAGGGCTTTACATCACATATACAGTGCTAATTCTTCAGATCAGTAAACAGATGCCTAATATTGTTCCCTCTACTGGTTTACATTGCAGTGAGGTCACAGTATGACAGTTATTCGAGTCTTCCCAGCTATTCACCATTATTCCCCAGAACCAACCTTAATTAAAAGAAAAAATACAAAACATTGACAATAATGCTTCACACCAAATTGCAGTCATTCCAAAGCTATAGCTAGATTCACTTGAGAATGACAGCCCTTACAGAAGAGCAGGAAGAAGATAATGAGATCAATTAAGACAATGCCTGGTAATCCTTGAGCTCTCAGTGTGTTCGTCGTATAGAAGATTTGCTATAACACTAGATCATTCTCATCACTGCTCAGTTTAAATAAGACTACTAAGAGCCTGTGAATGCCAAAGGCATCTATTTGTTCATTAAAACGGTTGCCTTTTTGTTTTTCTTTGTCATTAACTATCCCCCGTATCTGCAGACATACACACAGAGAAACTGCTTTTTAACCTTGGTGAAATGTGTGGTGGTGATTCCATGCTGTTTTGTTTAAATATTTCTTGCTTGGCTGATAGAGCTTTCTCAAGGGATGTGTTTGTCCTGCCACAAGGGAAACAAACCCGAAAGTTAGAATGAACAGAGGGCAAATTCCTGCAAGTGAGCAATTTAGTGCTATCCTTTACAAGCACAATTGTTAGGCCTCTTGTACGTTTCAAGTTTCACAAAGACAAACAAACTTGCAAGTCTGCCTTGTTTGAGTTTCAGATCATTTATAGTATATTGATGGTAAAGCATGGGATATACAGCGCACAATTCATTTCCTGAAATGGATTTGAAAGTGAGGCTCGTTTTTCACAGATTCAAATGATATTCAAGCATATTTAAATCTCCAGCAATCCAGTAAAGCCAACACTCAACAAGTGAGACATCCATATAAACTCTAGTCCTTGTTGTGAATGATAAATATATCTGCTGCTAACTGCATGGTGCTGATGATACTAAGCACCTGTAAAAAGTCTTCTCTGTGTGATCACTACTCCTACATGTAATGGGAAGTACCTTTTTTTTTTGCTTAGTGAGCCATTACAACTGGAACAGCATGATAAAAAAGAGGTCTTAATGATCTTCGGCATGTATTGCGGAGACTGTCCATTCTCATAAAGAACTGAGTAGTGAACAAGATCAAATGTAATCCACATAATGACAAAAAAAGTGAAATTTAATAAGAGAGCATTAATGATGCATGAGGCAGCAAAGGAAGCGTCTTCATCTGTAAAACCCACCTACGTCTCATCAGCCACCGCCTGGCTGTTCAATATTTCCCCTGTGGATGAGAAGGTCTGGTGTGTATTCCTCATTGACGAGGCGTACTTGTACACACCAGCAGATAAGCATTTATGACTGAAAATGACTATATTATAGACTAATGTGCACACATACACGTAAACAGCTAAACACATAAAAGTGCTACATATATTGCATAGCAACCCACAGTATCAGTATACATATGCAACAACTTAACTTAGACACACACTTGCAAGCACAAAGACACCCTACTTTTTTTTGCCCAGCTCAAAAAAAAGAAAAAAGAAAAAGAGGCATGTCTCCCCCCTTCTCATGCTGCAGCTTATCTTAACAACCTCTCATTGCAGTGCAGAGAGCAGGGCAAGAAAAGAGAAGAAAGAAGGCGAGAGAAGGGAGAATCAATAAAAGGCCATTATATTTCTGAGCAGCAGGGGGTAGAAGCATAGAGTGTGTGGGGGCTGATATGGTTGTGGATGAATGATGTGTAAGGTAGCAGACAAACTACAAAAGTCCTGCTTGGAGAATAGTTACTGTATGTAAATGTGTAAATGCTCAAGGACAAAATCTGCTGTTGTTACCCAACTTTGATTTAATATATATGCTTTATTGCAAGAGGGCATTATTATTCTGCCACTTTGGTTTCAAGACCTGCGCAGATCAGACAAGTCCAATGAAAAATTAGGAACTGATGGCTCTTTTCACACATAACGACTACGCACAACAAACCCCTAAAGTTCCTGCACTTTTGGATAACCTCCCAGTCTCTGCAGTGGAGTCCCTCTTCTGTATGGCAGGCTTGTGTGAATAATGACTAATGTTTATACCCCTATCAGATTGTTTCATCTTACGACTGCAGCTTCTTTGCTCATTCATACAACATAACGTATTATTTTCCTCACATTTTTTTGCAAACTTGTTCACTGTCAGTAACAGTATTTGGATGCTAGAGCAAACGCTAGGAAATAGGGTAGTATTAATAGTAAAACACTATTATTATGAAAAAAAAACCAATATACAAAAACTACTGCTAATAAAATCATAAAATTGTGATTTTGTGTGTAGTCTCTTGCTACGATACACCTTATAAGCACAAGAGGTCTAAAGATGGAGTTAAAAGAAATTACAGCATAATGATAAGTGACTACTAATCCATATAGACTTATTCAAAGGGTTTAAACGAGCAGGGTAGGGACACATCTAAGATATGCTGGTCTTAGATGTGGCCCAGAACACCTTTTAACCATGGCTAGCTGTTTATTATTCAGTCACTGAACAGATGCCTCTGACCCACAGAAAACCACAGCTCAACTGTTTTCTAAGCAGCTGAGATTGGCAGGAAGCTCACAGGTCCTGTTCTGTGTTGGCCAACAGTACAGTAGGTTTATATTGCCACTGCAGCACTCCATCCATTCAGTTCATATCAATTATCAATCAAAAAGTCTATTCCCTCTAGCACCTATATAGTCTCCCCCTGCCACTCAAAAACTTTGGAACATCTTAAAGTGTATAGTAGGAGATAAAATGAAAGCAAAGGCAGGGGAATCAATGCCTCTAAGGATTTAATTTCTTTTTTCCCACTATTTTTTTTTTTGTTAGAAATGGTGATACAACAGAAGGAGAGAGCGGTGTTCATACAATGTAATCCTTTTACAGTTATGACTTGGGAAAAAAGGCACAGCAGCCAAGGTGTTCTGCACTGCAGTGCTATAGTCGGAGAAAAACCGGAGCAAGGTGCTGATAACTGAAGTGATGAGTGATGTGATGGAGCGAGCAAAAGAGGGAAATTACTATTTTGTTGCCAAAGTTAGGAAGATGACAGTCATTTTACGTGTAGCTGCTGAAACTTAGCAAATCGTCAGGGTTTGGAGTTTTCATTTTAGGGAGTGAACAAAAATACTCCATAGTACTTACAGCGGAGTATGCAGAAATCCTACATTTTGCTAGTAAGCTAGGTATTTGATGAAAACACGCTGAAAGTCAATTGAATCTGGAGTTTTTTTGAGGATGAAATAAGCTGAATAATCAGGTTCTGCGTCTCCGCTGATTTACCTCAATTGGCATAGCAGCTATAATTGCAGTATTAGCAAATAAAGAGTTGAAGGCAGTTTGGGGCCATTCTGCATTGACCATGAGTAAGAAATACCACTATTGATTATTAAATTGGGGCCTACAGTGATTTATACTCTCCTCATTAATTAGATATTGATTTATAACTTCTTGTCCTGGCAATGGGTTGGGTTTGTTATTGTGTACTGTGAGCTCTAAATACTTTTAGTAAGATTAAATATTAAGCGTCTGTTGTTTTTTCCTGCCTCATACTTCCTCACTTTAACATAAGGAGCGGAAATGCCAAAGTCAGCAGTGATAAATTGGCTGTCGCTGATAAAGCCTGTCCATATTCTGAGGACCTTTCTCCTGTCTCCGGCTGAGGCCATTTGATTAGAATAAACCAGAGAGCACTATACTGGACCATGGCCCGTGCTGGCCAAATAAAAGACCCTCAACCCAGCCTGACAGAATGAGGGAAAGGGTAAGGAAGGCAAGCCAGCAAAAAAGTAAACAAACCACAACAAATGACAGAACGGACAGGCTTAACTTCAAAGTAAAGCCTGACTGACATACATATCTTGGGCCCTGAGAGAGGCAAGAGAGACATGCTGGGCGGCAGAAGTGAAATAGTTTGTGTGTGAGTACAGAGGATATGCACACATGTCATCCTCATTCTCTGCCGCTCCGCTTCATGCTCACTGTTACACAACCCACCCTGAAAAAAAAAGGTTTTTGAGTCCAACCAATGTGATCATTCACATTCTTTAGATTTAGAAGTTGCGTGTCAATAAAATGAAGGTACCTGCTGACACTGCTATTTTACACTACTGTGCAAAGGTTTTGAGCCACCCTTCATTTCGTTCTTGCATAGGATATAGATTCAGTGATTCAGTGAAGCATGCACATGCAGAAATTGCTATACAGAAAAGACGTTCGCAGGATTTCGAAACTGGTATGACATTACTCAGTTTTTGGTTCCCCCCCCGCAAGATCTTTATAAAGTGTTTCCTTAGAGCCTCAGCTTTGGTGTCAGCTGGCCTCTAATGCAGGCATGTGCATAACACAGAAGGAGGGAAGGAAGGAAAAAAGAAGAAGCAAAGAAATTACAGTCCTAAACAACTAAATAAATAACAGAAACATTGTTATTTGAATAGAGTTTGCTAATTTTGATCTCCCTGACTGTCTGCTGTCTCATCTCCCTCTCCTGCTTGCTGTAGGATGATCAGGATCAACAATGACAAACAAGCCTGATGCATAAGGAACATTTTTCCCCAGAGCGAAGGTGATAAAGAGAATTTGTTTATTCAAAAAGCACAGCATAAAGATAAGGCAGAAAATTAGAGACCCATATATACACAAGAGGACTTAATTAAGCTATAAGGGGCATTATAGTTGCATGCAGATGGCTAATGTTGCCCTGAGGGCACTTAGCATGCCAATGGATAGCCTCACTGCTTCCCGATTAGTACTCTGTCATGTCATTTCCAAATACTGTTACTGACAGTGAAACAGTATGACTGATAGCATCTTGCTTGAAAATTGCTGGCAAGTTCTGATGCAGTGATAGCACTTTGTATAAATTATAGATATACGACCCTTTATTTTGGACTTGGTTTAGGCAGCCAAGCAGCATGGGAACACACAGGGTTTCTGCTTTCTCTTCTTCTTTTGTTCTTTTGATTTTCGAAAGCATTTGTCCATCAAAGTTGATTGCCAACTTAAAATTGCAAGGACAGTAAATGAGAACACCAAACTGGGTACAGTGGAACCCCGACTTACGAAATTAATTAGTTCCCGAGGGTCTTTCGTAAGTCTGAAATTTTCGTAAGTCAAAGCACCCATCGCGCCTTTTGAGTGAACAATAGGCTATAGGCTAATTGCTAACGGCAACAACAATACGTCGTTCAAGTGGAACAGCGAAGCGCAAGTACGAAAGCCAAGGGGTTGTCACATGATTCGGAAGGCATTGTGGACATTCTGGGCTCAGCCAATCAGAGCCAGCGGATTTCGTAACACGGGCAGAAATATTGCCGTTCACTATTGAAGTGAACAAAAGAACATTTGCTGTGCTTTGATCGCAGATGAGACTTTCTGAAAGCAGAAGCGGCTGTTCAAAGTAAATAATGGCAGACTGCATCGTTCCTTGAGAGTGTGCCAAAGTAGCCGCTATGCGGGTATTTTACATTTTTTTTTCCCTACATAGTGACAAAGACAGGTAGGCTAACAGATGAGAAGCCTTGACTACAAAGAAAGTTTCTCAGTTCTGTAGCAGAGAAATACTCTCTCTGGTGCTGACTTTGGGCTTTGTAACTTTACACACTGCTTAAACGTGGGACTATAAATCATTTAAAAAAAGGAAAACCCTCTTTAAAAAAAAAAAGTCACTTTAAACCACTGAATGGAGCCAAAATGAATAAATCTGAATTTGCCCTGGTGATTATAATTCTAGACAAAGGTGCTTAACCACGGCCACAAATACAGTTAATGCAGAGCTTCCTGCTAATGGTGCTGATTATAATGTTATGGGACTGTAAGCACAAAGCGAATGTTATTGAGTTTGAAATAGAGTGAGTTTCAGAAGCTATGAATAAAATGCTAATGATTACATTTGGGATGTACTGTAAAGAGCTATGGGGGCCAACTGGCTGTCTCTTCTAATGAGAGAACAGAGAGGCAGGGAGCAGCAAGAGAGGGATCAAAAATTCATGGGGGGATGCAATAAAAGTAGTGCACACTCAGCTGGCATGTTCTCTGCATGTACCGTCTTTCAAGCTTATTAATGAAACACCACCATCGTCTCTCTTTTCCTCTCTCTTTTCCTGTCGGGCCAGATTGTGTTCAGCCCTGCAGTTTTCTTTGATTGTCCCGTTAAAATCAGAGTAGCCAATATCACTTAACACAAACAATGTAGCGCCATTTGTCTTGGTGACGTCGAGCTGGCATTCACAGGTCCAGAGTTCAGTTCAGTATCTCAGTAATGCACGAGAATTCTCACACAGTAAGAGGAAAATAGCAGTGTCTTAAGTGCAGACAACTTCCTCTGCGCTTGTCCTCTATTAAATGTATTGATTTATGAGATTTCAAACAGGAGTGCGTTACAAACTGAAGACGAGAGCCACTGAGGGTTTCTAAATGGAGACAAAACTGCTCATCTGAACAACCCATACAATCTAGTATTAACTCCTAAAAACTACTCTCGTGAAAGCAGTTTTCAGTAGTACTAAACTCACAAATTTTCCAATAATAACTGCCACTTAATATTAGCAATGCAATCTCTCTATGATTTTGTCTTTCTTAAGGGTAGCAATAGATTACATATATCTACAAGTCTATTATTTCATCTTCAATTCAATTCAATTTTATTTATATAGCGCCAAATCACAACATAAGTCGCCTCAAGGCGCTTCATAGATACAGAGAAAAACCCAACAATCATATGACCCCCTATGAGCAAGCACTTTGGCGACAGTGGGAAGGAAAAACTCCCTTTTAACAGGAAGAAACCTCCGGCAGAACCAGGCTCAGGGAGGGGCGGCCATCTGCTGCGACCGGTTGGGGTGAGAGAAGGAAGACAGGATAAAAGACATGCTGTGGAAGAGAGACAGAGGTTAATAACAGATATGATGATGCAGAGAGGTCTATTAATACATAGTGAGTGAGAAAGGTGACTGGAAAGGAAAAACTCAATGTATCATGGGAATCCCCCGGCAGCCTATGTCTATTGCAGCATAACTAAGGGAGGATTCAGGGTCACCTGGTCCAGCCCTAACTATATGCTTTAGTAAAAAGGAAAGTTTTAAGCCTAATCTTAAAAGTAGAGATAGTGTCTGTCTCCCGAATCCAAACTGGAAGCTGGTTCCACAGAAGAGGGGCCTGAAAACTGAAGGCGCTCCCTCCCATTCTACTTTTAAATACTCTAGGAACAACAAGTAGGCCTGCAGAGCGAGAGCGAAGTGCTCTAATAGGGTGATATGGTACTACAAGGTCATTAAGATAAGATGGGGCCTGATTATTTAATCTTCACGTCAGAATTCTCCTTTCATATCCAGAAAAAAAAAGAAACACGCTTTGAATGCTAAATTACTTGCTTAGCGCACTCACACAAGATCCTCATTGTCTTCAGTATTCATCTAGCATTCTATAATATCCTGTTCTGCCATAAAAGGCACAAAATTGCGAGTCATCGGTTGAACTACAAATTGCTCTGTTCAATTTTCCTGGAAAATGCATCTCCTCTGAAATTATGAGCTTTGACCATTGCTGCGGGATGAATATCCAATACTGATCTCTCGCGCTCTCTTAAACACTGACTGCAGAAAGCTTATACCTGTAGAATTCACAGAAACATGTCTTCAGTAAAAATGAAAGAAAATTAAAAATGTCAGGGTATGCGTAAACTGATCTCACCCATCTTCTGTTTAAACATGCGCCTTCTTATCTACTCGTTCGTACTTGTTTCTTCTTGACCTTTTTGTGCATGCACACAAATGACAAATTTAAAAAGCAATTCTAGGCATTTTCAGCTGTTCAAAAAAAACCCTTGTAAGAACAACAAAAAAAAAAAAGGAAGAAAAAAAAAAGACAAGTTCTGCACTTCATGTTTGGCAGCCAGGAGGTACTGGGTGAGTGTGAGCATGCGTGTGCTTCTCTGTGGGAGTTAAGGCCAGAAGCACTCACGGAGAGATGAGAGTTCTCTTGAACAGGGGTATCTGGCATTCTGTATCCAGACAAGTACTGCTAAGTGCCAGGAATGATTGGTGTCTACCTACACATACATCCATCCATCCATCCGTGCATCTATTTTTTACACATCCTATCGGGTTCGGTGTTTTGGAGGAGGCTGGAGCCTATCCCAGCTGTTATTGTTCCGAGAGGCGGGGTATACCCTGGACATGGCCATCTAAGGTGCAGTTTGCTCAGACAATGACTCGTCTACCTTTAATTTATTAGCTGGCACTTAACAAGCAATATGTGCTGTCAAAGCATGGGTGCCCTTTAGAGAGCAGAATTTGTTTTCGGAAGTCAGAGAGACAACTAACGTCTCAAAGACTGCACCAAGACAGTGTCCTACATATGAGGAGTGAGCAAAACGTTTTGAGAACTGGCTAAGAGTAATTCACATGATCTTCTCTTATATTGCTTAAATATTTTAAATGGGGCTGCTGTTTTTAGATCACTCTGTTGAAGTACCATTATGCGCCCTTGTAACGTAGTTGATCCTTCAGACTTTTTGTAAAGTGGGCCAACTTGCCAGTGGTGCAGGTAGTGTGTGAACACTGTGTCGGTGTGGCCACAAACACAATCACAATTTTTAACTAACTTACAGCACTAGTAAAGATAGCAAAGTACTGTTGTTCTAAGATTTACCTTCGTTATTGCAGTGCACTTTTACGTTATCCAAAAGTTCTAAATAAAAATTCATTTTCCTGTTGTGTGGGCTCTTAGTTCATTTTAGGTCTTCAGCCTTGGTGTATTTAGGCTTCTTAGCTAAATATTTTACTTCATTTATTTATTTATTTTTATTTTGTGTGTGTGTGTGTGTGTGGGGGGGGGGGGATTACAGAGGCATACTGTTAATGTTATTGTTTCTGTTTTTTGTCACACATATTGGTTTTGCTTTACTCCTTCAGTTTCCCCATTTCCTCTCACCTTCTCTGTTAACCGGTTTCTATCTTTTTTTTTTGCCAATGTGTTATCTGTCTTAGAGTAACTTCCTGTTTTACTTTGAAGGTTATTTTCCTGTGTCTTCCTGCCTTTGTTTCTTCTCCTCACTTTCTTGATTATATTCCCACCTCACCTGAGCATGCCTTTGTCCCATTTCCCAGCCAGCCCTCTGTATATATCTATTATTTTTTTTTAACAGATCATTTTTTCCTTCCCGTTTCCGTCGCCTGCATTCCCGAGATTCCTGCTGTTGCCCCTTTGCCACCCCATGCTTACTTTAACACTAATTGGCATTTAAATAATGTTTAAATAAGACTTTAACAGAAAATGTTTATTACTACTACTACTATTAATTTAATAACAGCTAACTAATTAGACCTATTGACAAATTGTTGAATCTTTAATAAGACACATTTTCTTCTTAAATCAAAGTTTGCACGCTGTCAGTACTTTCTGAAATCTTTATTACAATACATCTTTGCATTTTTTCCATATCTCTTTCAATTAGTTGTCCATTAAACTTTTTAGTATTACTATTATTTAATACAATATAATTGGAGTGTGCATTCTCTTTTATTAAGCCACTAAAAGTGGAGAAATGTAGCCAAAGCCTTAAAGCTGCTCTACTCGCCACAAACCATAAATCAGCAGTGCACCGCTGCCTCACAAAATGAGTATGATAAAACTTTATGAAGTGCTTGAAAGCATTTGATTTGTACATGGACATAATCAATGACAAAAATTAAAACTGCCCTATTCTCTCTTCAGCACACAGAACGATTTTCCTCAAAAACAATTAAGAACAATTCATTATGTTTACAGTGTCATTATGATAATACAGTTAGCAATCATAAGCCACTTGCCAATTCATCCACATTTGGATTGTTAAAATCCAACTCAATTTAACTTCTCATTCTGCAAATTGAGAGCGGCGTTTAAAAGCTTCATGACGATTAGAAGTTAGTCCAAGCTTTGTTTTAAAAATAATAATTGGGTCTGGGTTTTTTCTTCAGGACTAATAAATGATGATTGCTTTGCCATACTTTCATATGGCAAATTATTATTCTTTATAAAGAGGCTAAATACTTTTATTTAAAGTCAGAATCAAAAAATGCACAATGGCCTTGCTAAGAAACTTGTAGACTTTAAGACTAAAAATGGGAAATGAAAATAAATGAAATACAGAGTGGCTCCTAATTAGACAATACCTTGTTGTTCACTGAACAGGACATGCTGCTTTTATCCCTTTTATCATTTATACATTATAAAAATGTTTTTAGTGTGGGAGAGCTGTAAACTCTTTAAAAAGAAACATGTTTTTTTTAAAGTATTTCCACTGGACCTTGAATGTCATAGTAAACAAGTAAAAGAAACAGTTGCCAAGTAACTGCCAAAACTATCTTGTTACAAGACATGATTGAATGTGGGTGTTCATCTTGTACTATGTTTAGCTTTAAGTTGATCTCACAAATCTAATGGGGTTTGTGAGGTTTTCTTCATTACAGCTCTCTTTTTGCTCTTTAACTTTCCAGTGCATCCACATCTCAGCATTATTAAGATGCCGAGACATTTTCCATTGTGTTGGGTTTTATGATGTCAAACTCAAAATTAGTTTAATTTGTTGACATGGTTCTGTTCTGTCGTATGTAAAACCAGAAGAGCAACACTCCTGTGCAGAACAGAGGAGACGTCAGTGGAAAGCGGCTTGTAAAAGGGCAGCAGTAACTATAAACTAAAAAAGCACTGGCTATATGAGATTTGCCAGTTAGATTTGTAGAAAGGAATCAGCTGAGCCAACAGCTGATATTCTAGCCTGCCTGAATTAACACCAGCCTCAATGCAATGGCCGCCAAGTTGAAAGTTTATCTTATTAATAGCTACTTTGAGCTGCTCCCTGCTCCCATTCACAAGGGGTTGCCACAGCGGGTAGCTCCGCATTGATTTGGCAGAGTTTTACACCAGATGCCCTTCCTGATACAACCCCAAAGGGACTGTTTCTCCTTTCGGGATGAAACTGGTGATCTTGATAGTTGAATGCATAACACTAGGAGTCCCAGGCTTCTACCTTTCTACCTTTAAAACCCTCCTACCAGCCAAATGGCTTTTAGCTAGGCTTTAGCTTCAGCCAAGTGGAAGCTAAATTGGCTAGTCATTCATATGTAAATTAGGTTGTTAGCTGGGAATTCTGGAGGGAGGGGAGTGGGGGTGTGTGGATGAGGGGGTGGGGGAGCTGCTAAAAGCTGTGAACTTCCTTTTGTGTTTCATCTTGATGCATTCTCAATCATCCAGGGAAATAAATCTCCAAAAGTCACCAACTTGGAGTGTTTCAGTTTGCCATCTTAGGGAGAAATCAACACACATGGGTGTTGGTCCTTTGTTGCTGAGATTTATTGATAAAAACAGTACAAAAAACCAACCATTTGTACACATATTTACAAATAATAATAAAAAGTGAGTGAGTACATTTCAACATTTTCAGCAATCACTCACAATCCTGGCACTGCCATGGTATCTGTAGTCTGCATTTACCACATGTGTATCTGTAGCAGTGAACACATCGCACAGTGGCATGATTGTTCTTGCAATTGTGTTTGACCTGACACATGGCTCTTTTTCCAGGACTAGGTGTGGAGGGTTGTGTCCGAAGCAACTGTTCTTTTCTTGCCTTCTTCTCAGCTACATGACAGTGAGCCAACTCTCTTGCAAGCTCCACCACATTTACATATGAATGACTAGCCAATCCACTAGTGGATTGAGGAATTTCCCTGCGAATCTTGTTGACTGTGCCGAGGATGGTGGTTTTCAGTCTAAGAAGTTTTTGCGCAAGTGAAAGCGATGTGAAAAAATTGTCCGTGGTAACATTTCTGCCCTTGTCTAGGAATGGTTCCATCAGCCTCATTACTACATTTTCAGAAAGTCTCTCCCCAGTGGGACGATTGGGGTCCTTGCCAAGATATGGGAAGACATTGCAAATGTACTTGGATTTTAGGTCGCAAGCCACCCAAAACTTGATCCCAAACTTGTCCGGTTTACTTGCAATATACTGCAGGAAACAGCACCGAGTCTTTGATGGGAAAAGCTGTTCATCAACGGTGATATGTAGACCAGGGTTGTAGCACGTGATGCAGTTGGTGACCAATGATCCCCACACACTGGAAATTGCAGCGAACTTATCAGTCTTTGCTCGATTTGCTCCATTGTGGCATCAATCAGACCACTGGTATAATGTTGAAATGTACTCACTCACTTTTTATTATTATTTGTAAATATGTGTACAAATGGTTGGTTTTTTGTACTGTTTTTATCAATAAATCTCAGCAACAAAGGACCTACACCCATGTGTGTTGATTTCTCCCTAAGATGGCAAACTGAAACACTCCAAGTTGGTGACTTTTGGAGATTTATTTCCCTGGATGATTGAGAATGCATCAAGATGAAACACAAAAGGAAGTTCACAGCTTTTAGCAGCTCCCCCACCCCCTCATCCACACACCCCCACTCCCCTCCCTCCAGAATTCCCAGCTAACAACCTAATATACATATGAATGACTAGCCAATTTAGCTTCCACTTGGCTGAAGCTAAAGCTTAGCTAAAAGCCATTTGGCTGCTCTCCGGGTTTTAAAGGTAGAAAAAGCCAAATGGCAGTCCGTGGTGATGTAAGTGATAAACCACTACATTATAGAGAGTTATGTTATTAATATAATATTACTTTTTGGGTGGAAATAAGTTCAAAAGCTACTAGACATCTAATATAATCTCTTGCTTTTGCTTTCAGACTACCACTTAACCAATTTAAGGCTGTGGGGTAGAAGTAGGGGGAATCTATCCCTGATTTCACAGGCACTCCACCAGTCTGTCACAGGACTAACACACTGAGACAGGTAACCTTTCACACTCACAATTTAGATTCAGCAGTAAACCTAGGAGTACCCCACCCTGGATTCTAACTCAAGACCTTCTTGATCATCCTTCTTAATCATGTTTTAGTCTTGTTCTCTGCAATTGAAAAACAGGCTTTGTTGGATATAGGTCACCTTGTTTCAACAAGCACTTCATTGATGCATTTTTAAAAAAAATGCGGTCTCATCTGCTTAAGACAACTGTCCTGCTGCATGGGTCACATTTAGCTCAAGTTTCCACCATTGTGTAGGATTATATATCACCTGCTACCCTTGTTTGAGCTCTTCACATGCCAAAGTGTGTTCTGTTTCTACCAGGTAAGGTCTGCCCCAGATTCTGTTTATCTTATGTGTCTCGATAAATCTTTTGTTTTCTTCTCAGTATGTCAGTGTCCAAGAGCTAAAGTTGGTCTGACCGAATCTGTTGATGTGCTTTTTTTGAGGCATTTTAGTTTCATGTAGACTTCTGCACTGGAAGTTGAATACACAGACGACTAGTATAAAAAGCATCACCAGGATGCCACAACCCTTATACATATAATATATGCATTATTTATCCTTTCCTAATTTCATCAGTCAGTTTCATCTGTCCCCTGTCAACCCCAAATGACCCGGGTATGCTGTTTTTTTTCTCCCGTTGTTTGGTAGGAGCAACTCAAATCGCTCTTTTGATGTTGAAGGTTGCTGACGACTGGTTTGGGGTAAAGTATCAGACACAAAGTAGTAAAACAGTTTATAACATTGGAAGTAACAACTTTGCAAACTTACTGTGGCTCTAACTATCTGTGATAACACACTCAAAAAACAAATGCATGTAGTGTTGATGGGTTATTTTAAGTTAGCCTAACACTGAACTTAGACACATATTCCCTTACGCACACATGCTTCCAATTTCCAACCAGTCACTCCTCACCATGGCCAGTGGCACGATGCCACCCAGGTCCTGCGGTGCCAGACGGATGAGAGTCTGCACTTCACTGGTCAGGGTGCGCGTGAGCGGATACTCGACCTGCCATGCCACCTCCCTGCTCCCCTGAGTTACCATCAGCCCATTTACCTCCAAGTCTACTTGTAGCACTCGCTGGTAGCCCACTGCCTCCATTCTGCAGAGAGAGGATAAAAATTTGTATGTCAGGAGTGGATTTTGATAAAAGGTTAAATAAAAGGTTGGAGTCAAAAGGGATAAGAAGGTAGCAGGGAAAATAAGGTAAAGCAAGGAAAAAAGAAGCAAACACAAGAACTTGAAATAATGTGAACACACAGGAATGATGGAAGGATTAACAGGAGGGGAAATAAAACATCGGTCAGCCCATTCAGGGAAAACTACCTAAAAAGAAGAATTACACTTTACATTTTAATCACCTATTTAAAAAGTTATGTAGCACAAACACTTTGATGGTACCATTAAACCATTAAAATTCCATGAACCACGATGTGTGCAAAAAATAAATAAATAAATCGTTGCAATATGAAGTCTGTCTTGCATACTGCCAGGGCCATGCAAATTATTTTCCAGCATCCGATGGAGATGCAAACAAAGCAGAAAAACAATGAATGTCAAAGAACACCCATCAAACTTATTTGATTTGCTGAATGCTTGCCTTGATCAAGCTGCTGCCTTTCACCTCTCTTTGTCGCAGCTAAAAATCAATGCCGCACCATTTTCTGAACAACCTGAGACTGATATACAGAGCACGCACTGTCTTGAATAATACAGTTTACCAGATTGGAAGTCTGGAAGTGACTCACAGAGGTAAGTGCTGAGGTTGTGAGAGTCTGCTACTTTAAATCACAGCGACAACAAAAGCTAAAAACAACTCAGATGCTTCCTATAATTTAAAAAAAAGAAGATAATAGGCATGAAAATTCAAGATGTTGTTAGCTTTGCATCTGTTTATAATGAGTACTATCCTAATTATATCTCTAGCCTAAAAAGTAGGTTTGCTTTTTCTGTGTCGCAATCAATACAAGGCTGGATAGAGTCCAAACTGAGGTTCAGGAGGTTTTGAGGGATAAGATCCAAGGTTTTTCTTGAACATATTTTGGCCAAGTCTGCAGTTAAATATCCCCAAACTCTCCCTTATGTTCACAGTTCAGACGCTAGCCCCATTTCAAAGTGCAGATTTAAGGATCCACTCCGGTTTAAAAAAAATAAAAAGAAAGAAATGCAAGGGAGGACAGTTTTGAAAACTGAAATCAGTGTGGATGAAAACTGCTTAAATAGCAATTCTAGGTCAGGCAGAAAAGCCTCTCAGTTTCAGTGGGTAATATTCTGAATTATACAAAAACATGCTTTCAAATAACCATTGAGAAGGTTTGGCTCTGGATGATCACAGAGGAGCACTGCTGTGAATCTGACCCCACAATGAGAAATATTAAGGTGCAGTTCCGTTTGAACAAAGCAGAATTTCACGGGTGAGTAGCATTGTGCCAAAGGTAGGGGTTGTTCTTTGTACTGTACTAACATTCACAAAGTTAAAAGTCATGAGATTTTTACACAAAGGATCTGCCTTCCCTTCTTTTATCCCCAATTTTTTTTAAAAACAAAAAACAAACAAATAAGACAAATACTTTTTTGCTGCATTGCTCTATTTTGTACACCCATTTAAATACAGGTTTTGAAATTCAAAGAGAAAAATGTATCAAAAATGTGCCACACTTTGGTGCCAGTATGGTTCACCAGGTTAATCCATATGCTGTAAGGCTACTGCAGAGACCTGGGTTCGAATCTGCCCTCAGGCCTTTTACTGTCTGCCGTCCCCTCCCTATTCCCATATGGAAAAGATATATATAAATCTTATAAAGTTTGTATCTGTCTTGTGTGAAACTTGTATGAAAAGCATACAAGAGTGAAAACAGATATAAGATCCCTTGAAAAATTATATAATGAAACTTGTATGTTTTGGATACTTCCTAAAACAATATATGAAAGTAATGAGAAAGTGGCCACTTTCATGAGTAAATCATATAAGTTTTTACTATTTCTTTTCCATATGGGTTGTTTTCTACTCGCCTTTACAGAAGTTTACAGGCTTCCAAACTCGTATAAAGTTGTTTTGAAATTGCACAATAAAAATATATATCAACTGAAGAAGAACGGATAAGATCTGAATGCTTTGTTAATCTTGTCATAGATTGGCGACCTGTCTATTGTGTAACCCTTCTTTTGTCCAGTATCAGCTTGAATAGGCTCCACTCTACGGATCGGTGGATAGCTGCAATTTGGTCTGTTTGAAAGCAGTATACAATTTATGAAGTGTCTGTTGTGATGCACAAGATCATGGGAAATGCTGGTAAATTTGAACGCAAACGTAGGTAAGATCTGCTATTAGCATACTATCCCCACTCTCTCAGTAGTGTTCAACCTAGCTAGAGAGCAGCTTTGATGGCAAAGATCCTACAACAGGTGGCCCTGAAATGTATTAATAGCAATAACATGGGACAGGGTTAGACACAAAAGATGGATCGTGCACAATGCCTGCCATGCTGGGCTGTTTTGTCTGAATACAGAATAAAAGCGTTTTGCTTTTTGAAATAAATAATCAGGATGCAGATGGCAGAAAAATGGATATTTGTAGAAGTTTCTGTGCAAGATGCAACAATCACAAACCAATTTTTGTACCTGACAGAGCTGGGTAAATGGCCCAAGCAAGGCAAAAAGACACCCAACTAACTAAATCATGTTGGAGTCTGATAGCATTCTTTTTGTGGCAACATCAGTTAAATATATCCATCACTTTCACGTTTTGGTAAGCCAGGCAGAAAGAATCCCTGTTAAATGCAGGAAGGCCTTTTAAATCCTTAAGTTATTTAGGAAAGACGTGCATACTAGCTATGTCCTTATTAATATATTGGTACAAAGTCTGTATGGCAAACAAATTCTAATGTTAAGTAAAGAACTGATAAAAGGAAACGTTTAAACCAAGTGTGCATAAATAATAAAATGTAACAGGGTTCTGAAACAATCCACAACTCATCAGAAATACCCAGTTTTTCCATTAAAAGTAGTGCAGAAAAGAACTCGAATTTATGCGATCTAGTTATTAACTCACACATTTGATCTCAGTGCTGCTCCTTTGCAAGTTGTGGCAAGTTGGAAAGATGAACTAACACTCATCTGTTTTGGTTTTCCACGGAATAGGATTTGAGAACAGTTGGAAAATATTGTCAGTAAATTTTGTAATGTATTCAGTGTAAAGTAAGGCCAATGTACCCCGCTTTGTACAAAAGATGGGGAGAAGGAAATACATTCTCCTTGAATTAATTACCCCATCTCTATCACATCTTTCTACTTATATTACTCTCTGTGTTGAAATTCTACACAGTTCAATCAGCATTTTTGAGGTTGGATCTGTGCCACTGGAAAAACTCTAAAAACTAAAATGAGGGATTAATAAAAAATAATAAAATCAAACGATTTGCCAAATATTACATTAGAATAAAAGAGTTGTGTTGATACTATATGAATAAAAAAAACATGCTTTCATGTAGGGCACACTTAAGCAATTTCTTGACCATTTTTTGCCCTTTGATTTCCCTTTTAAAGTAAAAACATCAAAAGCAAAAGAGAGGAACTGATGAGCGCAAACATCCCACATAACGCCATGCTGTAGATTTTAGTTCTATTTGGTTAGCTGTATTAACAGATTTGTTGAAAATCCTTACTTCTGTCTGCGGACAGAGTATCAGTCATTTGTTGGAGCTTATTCAAGCCCATCCATTACCTCTTTTTCTTTTCAGTTTCTTTCAGAGACAAAAATTTGGAGTGCCACAAAGCCACAGTATCCTCTACTGCCTGGCAGCATCCTGGGCTCAGCGGTAGTGACTGTAGTGATTATGTGATTTACGCTTTATGGTGTATAATTACATCCAAATCAATTATCGGTAACAGACAGTTTTGCTTTACAATGTAGCTGCAAGCAGTCAGAGCTTCAGTGCTGAACACAAAACGACACCCCCGCTTCTCCAGCCTGTTCCTCTTTGTGTTGGTTCTACAAGGTGGGTTTTTTCCCCTAATATTCTTCTCATCATCCCTTCTTCATCTTTAATTTATTCCTCTTGCTGACCCGCAGTGTGGTGTTACTCTCAATAGAGGGCAGTGCTCTCTCTCTCTCCCCCCTCACCCCTTCATCCACCATGTGTTTGGGATGATGAATGTCTGCAGCGCACCAGCTGGAGAGGTCAGGCCGCTTCTCTGTGTCTCATTAGAAACATAACTGCACCGTGTGCCCTTTTCTCACTGCGATTACCATACAATTTAATACACTCATACACTCACTGGCAACTATCACTGCTCTTGCCCTGAATTGTGCATGCGGATAAGAGCAAGAGGTTGACACGGAGATAGAAACAAAAAAAACACAGAGCAGAAACAGGGTTAGAAGGGCTCAGATAAAAGCAAAATGTCTACAAGGATCACAAAACTGGCTCTGCCACTATAAAAGCGAGTAGTGACAATGCCCTGGTATCATAGTGGGTTTGTTGTGGCAAAATGAGGTAGAAAATCGCTCATGTCAATTTGAGAAGGCTTTTGAGGTAGCTCCATTTGTCAGTCCTATTGTTGGATGTAAAAGCACAAACAGAACAAGGTAAAGGAATCCACTTAGATGAAAAAAAAAAGAAGCTCACACTTTCAATTCTGTAAGATACATTTCAAACACATCCTTGTAGCAACAAAAGGACTCTGTCAAAAAAAAAGTATAACTGGGAAAAAAAAAAATGACAAGAATGAAATTCCTTTTGTTCGTAAATAGGAAAATAAAAGTGGAGCTAAGGAACACAAAAGCCCTGTTAACCATACAGTCATGTTTTCCTCTTTTCACTCTTAAAACCTCTGTGGATATCTGTCTTGGAAAAAAAAAGAAAATCAGTGAAAGAAAAGTCTGCTGTCTCTTCTGGAGACCTGAGGGGGTTCGTTTCATGCACAGCAGTGATTTGGTTAGCACTGACAACAATGATACATCAAAGACCTGAATCTGTTTCAACACCGCAAATTGACAGTGAGTCCAGCAATGGAAGGAGAGATTGTGTGTGTCTTTATGTATTAGATTGTTATGTAAAACACCTTCTTCCAGGTAAATGTGAATATATAATTTTTCTTTTACTCATATGTGAGCAAAAAGAAAGCAGGACTTTTGCAGCCGGTGTGGAGATATGCTCTGCTATGGCTGTGGCACTTTTTGTGTAGTCAGATTTCAATGATAGATTTCCTTTCAAACTTGGTTTTGTTTGTTTGATGTGCTGTAGATAGGCCGCTTGTTTTTGTGACCCAGCACACATGATTTCCTGTGTGTTTGTCTACTGGGTCATACTAACAAGAGAACGGGACATCTGCATGAAAATGCATTCCAAGATGGACATGATAGACCTTTTGGCAGCAGGAAAAAAATGACCAGATGGAGGTATTGTATGGAGAACAGTGGGTACAGTTGTCTTGGCCATAACTGAATCCTGACTTGTGAGACCAGCGTTAATTTAAAAATGTGATGATGGGTAGGATGAAAACCCCCCAGCTGTCCATCTATTCTTGCATGAATCTTGCTTGGATTTCTCTCTGTTAGTAGTCAGATTTTCAGTTATAAATTAAAAGTAAGGTCTAAATTCAGAGAAGGCACTTCAATCAACTCAGTCACTAGCTTTATTTCTTGAAAATACCTTCTGGAGATTTTTCGAAATGTCCTCTGCGCCTGTCATGAAGGCTTTGTGGTGTGGAAATGGAAAACTAAATGCTAGTTTCTCCTGGTTACTGGAGTGTGTTAGCTGGGTCACATGGACCTCACAGGCACAAGGTGGATAAAAGTCACAGCGACAAGGTTTTATTATTCAATATAAAGCAACATCAAATGAATAATTTGGCATTATGGTAACAATGTGTAACCAAACAAAATGTGACAGAGGCATATTTTATGAGGAGTCACGTACTGGAGCTATTTCTTGGTAATGGCCAGTAGGGTGCCGTGGCTTCCTGTAATTTGCTGGTTGCCCGACTGTGACAAAGTCCAGGAAGTGGCAGCTGCAAGTGAGAAATAACGTGTATGTAACAAATATTTTTAATCTCTCTTTTCCGACACAGATTAGATAAATGAGCGTCAATAGGGAGCTAAACAAGAGCCACAAGGCTCATGTTTGCTCTTCAGATGGAGAGGGTATTAAGTGGAGCGCCAAACAATGCTGTATTATTCCATTAATGCAGTCCTTATCATGCTAAGAACTGTATCCCTCCCTGCTTTCTAAATGTCTTGGTGCACTGACATGAACGATTTACTTTTGCAGCTGTTTTAATTATTTGTAGTTCAATTACTCTCCAGCTGTGTGGCTGACTGTTCTCTGTGTCGGAGTCTAGATGTCTCTCAAACTGAAATACATTTTGATTCTAATTGGTTTGAAGACTTCAAGGGAAATCAGATAATAGCTCCAATGAATAAAAGCTGGTTTCAACAGGAGCTCAATCTGCTTCTTACTGTGACGCAGCTATAAAGGCCGTAGCATATTAATAGTAGAGACTACCTCTGACTCTACTAGTTCACCTGAAGCTAACCTAAATGTGTGTGTAATGAGGTCATTTAGCCTGATGTATTTGGGCGTCATTAGACTATTGGGATTAACTCAGGATCTGGTGGCGGAGATACCAGAAATTTTGTGTGCTGATGGCGTGTGTGCTTCCTAGGGGGGTTCAAGCTCCTCTCTAATGAGTTTCACTTCTAATATTTGCCTTTTCACTCTGATTATCTTATTGAAATGTTAACTTGCTAACAACATGCCTTCTGTAAAGACTGAAAGGCAACAGTAGGTCACTGTTTGGAGAACTGCTGAGTTATTTAGAAAGGACAGGGGAGTGTAAACCGGGTTTAAGTGTCAAAATATAGCTCAAATTTGGAAATGGCATTATTAATTGCCTTAAAAAGGGCCAGCTTTCTTAATAGATGACAGCTCACTGAGCCAGGTTACAGCCAGTAATAAATGTATGGAGCTCACAGAAAATCCACTCTAAAATCCCAAACTCATAGTGTCTGGGGAGCTAGTGGCTTCCCATACAGTGATGTCTGTTTCATCTGGTATCACTTAAACTCATCAAGTTTAAAGAGTGATAAAGACTGGCATATGACAGACAGATAATGAAAGAGATCATAAAATGAAACCATGTCAAGAGGCAGATGGATCGTAGAATAACCAATTTATGTATGTGGGAGATTTCCCTCAGGATCTATCAAACACTCCACGTCAGCCCTGTCCTTGTCAGTACAGATTAGTTTGCTCTCACAGTAGGACTGCAGACTGTGGATTGGGTGGGGACTAAAGGGGGGGGGGGGGGGGGGTGAGAGAAGAAGAAAAACTGAAAGAGAAATATTGGAGTCCCTCTCCAAAATTGCCTTTTTGGTTCGTCTCATCTTCAATATTTTCTGAAATAACCCCCCTCTGTTTTGGTCTTTTGTTGCCTCGCATGCCTATTCCTTCACTGACCTCTGTTCTTCCTTTTCATCCTCTCTTTTTTTCCCCTCTCTAGCTCATCTTTGCTGTCTCAACTCTCTCCTTCTGCATTTCTTCATATATTTTTTTTCCCCAAATGTTGTGTGAAATGAAACAGATGTGGCTCCACGCATCAGCCAATCAAAAGGCACTGTTGCCACTCTACACCATATTGTAACAAAAGGCAATCAGACCCTAAAAACGCAGTCGGGGAAACAGAGACGTGTCTTGGAAAATTGAAAATATTAACGTAGTGTAAAAAACCAAAAAAAAAACCCTCAAGCTCATCTTCTAAGAATTTAATATGAACCCAATAACCAGAAAGCCTTATTAACGCTTTTAAACTTGTGTGTACCCACAGCCATGTCCTTCTCTACTATATAAATGTGATTTTAGTCTGTTAGGTGGTCACCAGGCAATGTGACTGCATGATAATAAATAATATATATCTTTATATTATAGTTTGTTGATATGAATTTAATGTCATTGGTGTGAAATGAATTGATACAATGCTCTTATAGGTTTTATAGGCACATACATGCTAAAAATGGGTAATTTGAGAATATTTGAAGAAGGCTGCTAGGCAACATGATGACAACCTAGGATCTGGCATAGATGAGAACCTTAAGGAGCCTAAGATGTACCTGTGTCAAATTTGGTTGCTCGACTCAGGATTATGTAGGAGGAATTTGAGGATAAGCAGACAGACAGAAAGTTGGTGCATTACAATAAGACACCAGTGATGGTATTCAGTGTTGTAGTGTTTAAAACTCCACTCATGTCAAATAAGTGGAATTTTTTCAAAAAAAAAATAAGAGAAAAGGTCCGCATTGACCTCCTGATTACACAGCAATGATGGTGCCTACATTTAAAGGGAAACATATTTTGAACGCTTTCATTAAAATCTAAACATCAAACAGAAAACGTAATGCTTCTTTATATTGATGCCTTTGCAAACTAATTGTAATATTAACCTCCTGAGACCTCCTCTTTGATATTTGGGCATATTGGGGCCCGATGAATGTAAAAACAAAGAATTACCAGATTTTTTTTTTTTACCTTATTTTTGTTTTTAAGAGAAATAAGAGCCACATCTGAGGATATTCGTTTACATTTTTGATAGAACAGTAGCAGTATAATGTCCTTGTAAGTGGATATCAGGCCCTTGCAGAGCAAAATTGAGTATTTTGGGCTAAATAACCCAAAATGTGATGCCGACATATGTGGACGCCAGGTCCTAGGAGGTTAACTAAATGTGGTTTTTTTTTATTTTTTAGAACCATAGCCTTTATTGATTTTTTTCTGAAAAAACATTTCTAATTTGTTTTTCCTGCAGTACGTCCTTCTAATTACTTATAAAACAGTTTATTTCCCATTTTGTTTCACCAGTTGGAACTAAAGAAAAATGTCAACATCCACTGAATGGATGGCCATGAAAATTTGCACAAGCATTTGTGATTTGTGTAAAAGATCTTGAGCCACCTGACATTTCTGTATATTTTACTTCCTTTGAATTTTATAAAAATTATATGTTAATTCTTAAGAAGTTGGCAACATGCTGGTGCAGTGTGTCTTTAGCACACATGAGGAAACATGAGGAAGCTGGACAAGTTATAGACAAAACAAGATGAAAGGTGATGATGTTGATAATGTCAATCTACTGTTCACCCAAGCCTGATCAGAAATGATCTCAGTGGGAGGGGGAGGGTGGCGGGATAGAGGTACAACAGTGTCGTATGGAGGTTCTGCCGTGATTTGGGAATGCATCTCAGCCACTGGTGTTGGGAATCTTGTAGAAAGTGATGGAAGATTGTGATTCAATATCCAATACCATCTAGAAAGAATTTACAAAAGAATCTGTTGGCTACTGCTTTATTTTTAGCATGAAAATGCAGTAAAAGCATAGCTGGATAGAAAAACACAATAGAGCACTACCAGTCATGGATTGGCCACCCCAGAGTCCGGACCTCAAAAATATTGAAGCAGTGAGGGATCATCTTAAAATGGAACAAAAGACATTCATCATCCAAAGAAGAGCTTTGAATGTTCTTCAATAAGCCTGGACAATTATTCTCGAGGACTACTTAAATAAATAATAAGAAAGCTTTCTTAAGGTTCTACTGAGAAATATTTTCTAGCAAATTATAAAGGAATGAGAGGTGACTCAAACCAAAAGCAGGTTCTGCTTTTTTTTTTTTTAAATTTACTTGGCAAACTAATGACACACCCATTGCCCTGTACCTTGTGTTTAGAGCCAATTAGCAAATACAAGTTAATCCATTAAACTGTCCTGATCGACCCTGTCTCAACTGAATGTTAGATGCGCCATTGTCAGCACACAGCCTGTTGATGTTAACATTTGTCTTTCAAAAGCAACACTATTTCTAGGTACAGTTTTTCAGATCAGAAGCAAAAGATGAAACATATTGATTTTTAAGTATTTATCCAAAACAATATTCCTATCTTAATCATAACTAACTGGTTTAGTAGAATACACATGAGGTATAGATGAAAGATTTGTACACCTAACCATCCAGCAAATCCCATTTACATATTTTAGCAAACTCTTTTCAACTTAAATTGTTTTTCTACAAATAAATGCAGTTTCTGTAAAGCTTTTAACATTGTCCTTTGAGACACCTACAAGTGTAGCATACAAGATTAAAGAAATTTGTGAAAGCTGGGGAAGTAGCATATTGAAGTACAGCAGTTTTTTTTTTTTTAATCAAATTCATTTTTATTCAGTTTATCAGATTATCAAAGGCCACACAGTGCCAGACTGGAAGATACCAGCTTTCATCGTCTTGTAACTATTGGCCACTAAACCGCTCCCAAGGACCAGCTGGTGGTTGTAAGCCATGCTGAACACAGTGAAAATGATACAACGCAATCAATCAGTGTATAAACACCATCTTCGCTCCCTTTATTGATTTCAGAAAGCTGTAGCAGTGTTGGTAAAAATCTCCAGAGGGCCATGGTGCTCATCCTCTTATCCTGGACAATGAGATCAACTCAGCGTGACTGCCTAATCTCCCCCTTGGAGCTTAAACTCTCCACCAGAAATGGCACTTCCCCTTTTCCTTGTTACTCACACATATACACACACAGATGACAAGAATTAGATTAACTTGTCCTTTTCATTATTTGCCCCTGAGTTGGTCCTTCATACTTTTAAGGCTTGTGAGAAGCATGATTTGAGGCTTTGTGCACTGTGGCCTGAAAGGCATCATTAAACAGTGTTCTTGTGTACTTTTGTCTTTTCATCTTGCTTTTCTGATTTTGGCTTACCGCTCCAGCCACTTCGTACATTGCCTCTCTTCTTTTTTCCCCTGTTTTGAGTCACTTTATCTCTCAGTGGGCTATAACGATGTGAGAACAGAGGGAATCTAGCATGTAATCACAAGCTTCCTCCCATTTCACTTCTCTTTCCTCTTCTGATCTTAGAACTTCAGTAGTTATATTTGGCTGTAATGTTTATATACAATCAAATGGAGCATCTAATGCTGAAAAACCTCCTCTAACTTTAGAGTTTACTACAGTGCAAAAATGGTTCGCCAAAGTTTGCGGCAGGCAATTTACTGCATCACATAACGCTGAAAGTAAGTATAACTGTAATACTGCAGGTGTCTATGAGTGGTCATTAATGTGAGTAATGAGTGTGTAATTTGCACAGATGTGTTTTCCAAAGTTGTGATCACGATGCCAAAAATGTGACAGTTCATGTTTAAACTTAGATTAGTTCTGTTAAATAATATTTTTTAGTTTTTATGTTCAGAAATCAGCAATAACTGCAGGCTGTATGCATCACTTTCTGCCTTATGACTCAACTTGAACAATCTCCAGTTCGTGTCATTGCCCTGTATGTTTACTGGTTTGTGTATATGAGCAGAATTGGTGTTTTCAAAAGGTGAAAAGCTTCAGAAATGACGTTGTGACTTTTGACTTTCTATTAACAAATGGAAATGTGTTACAAAGATGCTAAAGTATAGACTTTTGCTAACATGTTTCTGTCAGAGTCCTGCACCTTCCTTTATATTTTCTGTAGTTTAGAAAGTCAATACACCTTCTGACTTTGGAAAGTTTTAAATTGAAAATGACAATGGTTACTTTTGTGGAGGGTTTTACCTCTCTGTATTTGCTTTGCATGTGTAATACAGGGTTTTTAAACAAAGGTCGGGTGGCTAAAAAAAGACAACCAAGTTTGAACTCAATATGGCAAATACAGGCCAACAAACACTGCTCAATGTTAGAGCTGTTTGGATCACAGAAAGAAAATAGTCTAAACAGATAAAGAACATGCCATGTTTTGTTCTTCTCCTTGATATCATTCAATCAGTGGTCTAACAGGCTAATTAGTGAGCTGCAAAAGGAACCCCAATTCCCATGTAGCTGTAGAAAAGTTACAGTGGGTGGCTGGTTTGATTTTAAATGACAACGTGAACTCAATATACAGAGGATGCAAGTTTCTTTCATTTGGACTAAGGCATTTTTTTTCTCAGACTGTGCATTTGATGATAAATGACCCAACTGCTGCAGACCAAATCTTTCTACAAATAAACCAATCTGAACCTGGAGATAAATAAAGGTCAGAGCCCTGGCCAAAAACACAAAAAGGTGGCAGCCGGTTTGGACAGCCTCACAATAGGTTATAGTGGCTTATCACCCTAAGTTAATTAAATAGTGAATGCACAAGAAAGAAAGAAGAAGAAAAAGCACTGCCAAGGCTTCCATCGAGAAATAAAAAATCAAAAATCCACAAAGCGACAGAGAACTGATGGTGCTGCAGAGGAGCTTGGTCTGTGGGACCAAGAGATGCTTTTGGTAATGCTGGCTTCTTTTAAACAGGGGCAAACAATCAATTGGTCCCTCCTGACAAAAGTGAGAATGAGAAAAGCTAAAACAGATAAAAACAAACAAACAAGAAGACACCAAAAATGGATTGAAGAAGGAGTGAATACAATGGGGATGCATAACGGAGCCAATAAAATGTATGTCCTCATAGCTTGCAAGTATTATACTTTTACCATGAATACACTGAGGGTGTAGTAAAATCTGTAAAAGAAATACTGCTTAAAATTATGAATATTTATGATACTTGTCTCAGCTCTTGTAGGTTTCCAGTGCAAACTGTTTTTTTTGTTAGCCTAATGTATATTTTGTGGTACTTGAACTTACAACCACAATTGCTAAAAAGTTGGGATGTTGTATAAAACAGAAAAAATAGAATGCAATGATCTGCAAATTTCATAAACTCATATTTTATTCTCAATAGAACATAGAAATCAAATATTTAAACTCATTAATTTTCCAGATTTTTTATGAAAAATATCAGGTTTGTTCAAATTTGTTGGCAACAACACATCACAAAAACGTTGGCATGAGAATAACAAAAAGCTGGGCTGATCTAGCTGGGGGAATCGCTTTGCAACCAATTAGATCGATTGGCAACAGGTGATATAACAAGAGCATCTTCACTTGCTCTGAAGTAAAGATGGGCAGAAGTTTACCAATCAGCAGAAAACTGCAGCTACAAATTGTGGAATAATTTCAGAATAGTGTTTCACAATTGTGAAGACTTTGAACATAGTATCATCTGCGGCACAGATAATGTCATCAAAAGATTCTGAGCATCTGGAGAAATCTCTGTGCGCCAAGGGACAAGGCTGAAAATCAATATTGGATGTCTGTGATCTTCGGGCCCTCGGGCGGGGCCACATTAAACACAGGCATGATTCTGTCATGGAAATCACTGCATGGGCTCAGGAACAGTTAAAAAAAAAATCACTCTCATGCCACCCACAAATCCAGGTTAAAGCTCTACCATGCAAAGACGAACCCATATATGAAGAAGCTCTGGAAATACTGCCATCATCTCTGGGCCAAAGGTCATTTAACATTGTTCTCCTCTCTTGTCTAAAGAAGAGGGGATGCTACACAGTGGAACTACAAACATGGCTCTGTCCCAACTATCTTGAGAGATGCTGCTTCCATCAAATCCATCAAAATGATTCTGATGATTTCTTGCTTCCTTAAAGTGGTGCATAAATGCATTTAAACATTTGATGTGAATAGAATTAGATTAGAATAAAGGCTTGTGAGATTTGCAAATCACATTTGCAAGTTGACATTCTGTGAACAATGCTACATGCATTGTTCACAGAATGTCAACTTTGAGGAATTCAGGCTGTACGCTAACTAAACACACACACATGACAAAGTAGTGAATAAAAGGCCATGCAACCCTCACTTTTTCTCTTTCCTTAATTTTGCTCAGCACATCTACACCTTATAAATACTCCCCCCCACCACCGCATTTAGTTACATTGATTCAGTTTTACTGATTAACTGGCCTATAATAGATATCTACACTTTCTCTTAAATTTCATTGCCTTTTAATCAGATAGGGTCCCATACATTGTAAAGAAGGTGATCTGCAAAAGTCGTTTTTAAAAAAAAGAAGAAAAAAAAATTGGGAATTCAGTCATTTGTGTTTAAATGTATAGCCTGTGGTGGTAGCACTGTGCCCCTGGTGTAGTGCTGTAGACTTTTTTGGGAGCCCTTTGTCCGAGCCTTGTTTACTTGTAAATTCTAATGAAGTCCATGTTTCATTCAAAGTAGTATTAGTGCCATTGTGGGTTATTTTATTATACTCATGGGTCATCATTAGACTGTTTTTTGTTGTACTTGTTTGGCTGCATCTGACACAGGAAATCAATATGAACACAGCATTAATTGCTCTTGACGGAAATTGTGCATTTTTGTTCTGTTTTCTTCATTTTTTGCCTCGGTACATGCCAGAGAAATGGTTGAACAAACTGTCAGTGGCACTAAGCCACGTATCAGACATCTTGGTTTGTATTGCTCTCTCATTAAAATATACCAAAGTGGAAATCTTGTTTATATCTTGAGGGTTTTACATGCATCATCGACTTGTATGCAGTGCATGCTTTCAAAGGCAGCCTTTAATATTTTATGCTACCTTGAACCACTCTAGACACCTGCGTGATTTCTGGCCACAAATCTCATACTCTGTCTCTCTTTCACACACACTCTCTGAAGTACAAACAAATGTAAACACTGGCAACAGACGCACATGAATGTTCAGGTCTGACACAAACATAAACAAACAGGCAGACGCCTCCCTGGATGAGTTCAACTGAATCGGTGTATCTGGCAGGGTTAATAAGAATGCTGACCCCCACAGTGACCCTTTTCTGATCTGGGCCCTTACTTCTTCTCCCCTGCCTCATTAATCTGTCAAGTAAACAGAATCCTTGCCTCTGGATAAGAGAAGCATTTGATGGGAGAACGAGATATAAAGGCTTTTTTTCCTCCCCCCATCCTGTACATTCTGCTTTTTTAAAGGTCGCAGTTCACTGGAAACTACTTTTCAAGCTTGTCTAAATTTTTCTCACTCTTTCATCACATCCCACTGAATTTTAAATGACATTCTGGGAATTCTGGTGATACATGACAATGTGAGTACTGTTATGATAAGTGGAAAAGGATGAGGTCTGCTAACTTCACTCCATACGCTATGTTTAAGTTGGAGTAGGGCTGTGTGCTGGAAATCCCTTGACATCTTCCTGCACCACCTCAAAGAGAACTCTAAAGCATTAACAGGGGCCAAGGTTTCAGAGGATGATTTATTAGAAGATGAAGTGGATCAGAGGGTCTAAGCCTAGGGTCCCAATGCCAATAGGCCTGCCTTATCAAACACCACCAGGTTCCATTGCCAATCTCCAGCTTGTCTGTGGGCAACACCCCACCAGCCCTGGCTTTGGTTGCTGATAAGTCAGATTGAGGAACTACAAAGCTTTGTTAGGAGGAGAGAAGAGGAGACCTCAGAATGAGGTGTATTCTTCATTCCTAAATAAATATGCTCTTAAACTATCAGGAAGAGGTTATGTTATGAAGATCTTTACACAAACTTTCTATTAACTTGAATTTTAACACTCCAGAAAGAGTTTAAGGAGCATGCCTGATCTGATTTGGGGTTTTTGATAAAACCTGCAGTGTAGGGCTCATGATTGGTAGTGAAAGCAATAACGTTAACATGTGGGCTTATGAGATATACAATATACAGTGAAATTTTCCACAGTTGTTTGGACAATAATCATTTATTTAGGCAGATCCCGCTCCAAATATTTTACAAACACCAACCTGTTAAAGAGCCTTAAGGTGATATCTGTGTTGCTCATAGTCACTTCTCTTCTCACAGGGCTCTCCAATGACGAAAAGCTCTACTGAGAGTAATCCGTGTCCTTGCCAACAACAGTTTTCTTTCTGAGACTATAATCCTTCTTCTGAAAACTGAGTTTATCTGGAGCCTTAGAAACTTTGCTTGAATGCATCCAGGTTTTTCTATAGGCGTTGCTTTATCCTGCTCTGTCTCTATTATTGCTTCCACTTTCAGCACACGCAAACCACAGCTTGCTGAAACCACTGCTGATTTTGGGGCAGAAGTCTGAAGTTTCAGTCTTATCCGGGACCAAACTTTCACTTGTTTAATTTTTACTTGCTGTTTGGTTACGTTTTGGCACAAAAATGAGAAAAACAGCACTGCTTCGGTGGACAACTTGATGAAAGCTGACGAAACTATGGGTGTGCAGGTAAGGTGTGGTAGGGCAATATGGCCAAAAATATTTATCATGATATATATTTGAAAATTTGCAATAGAGATAAGCGGAAGCGAATGGATGGATGGAAGTCTAACTTTACTCAATTCAATTCATTCTTTTTTTTTTTTTTTTTTTTTTTTTTTTTTTAAATGACATCAGAAACAGCAGTATGCGACATTACGTGATGGCAGAGCTTCAGTTCATCCTTTGTCATTTTTTTTTTTTTTTTTTTTTTAATAAATAGGACAGGGGGAATGAATGAGAGAAAGAGGGGGAGAGAAAGAAAGAAAACCAAAGGGGAGAAGAGACGGTGAGAAGGGGGGGGAAGAGAGAGAAAAAAAAAAAAAAGAACTCCTGGGTCACCTGTATGGAGAAAAAAAAAACAAACAAAAAAAACAAACAGAGGAGACAGCAAACAACAAAGAGTAACATAATAATAGAGAAAACAAAGCACCATCACAATAAACTAGCTAGTCATAGATATCAATATTTACTAAATAATAAACGATATTGTGCAGCACGCAAGATAGACAGCGCACAGTGTGCTTTGAGGCAGCAGCCAAGAAAGCTTTAGTCCGCGTCTGTGAATACCCATGTGTGCATACCTGTGTGGATCAGCATGCTTGCATTCCAAAGGTTTCTCCATGTAATGATCTGCTAGGGAGTGTGGGGGGGCCACAGCCCCGTCCTCTAGGGTGTGAAGCGGGTATGGAGGAGATCAAAACTCCAGACATCCAGAGGCCCCCAGAACACAAGAGACCATGGAAGACCAACAGAGGGGCAGCCGCGCCACTGTTCCAGTAAGAGCTGAGGAGAGTCCCAGATGAGGGCTCGCCCAGCAGCCGCGGAGCAGAAGTCAGGGGGAGTTGCAGTGACGCGCCCGTGAGCTCCGCCGGCCCCCAGCTGTGCCTGAGTGACCGAGCCCCAGGCCGAGAGGCCGGGGGCACCCCACCTCCAAAGGGGCCCGAGCGAGCCCCAGGCCCCGACAAGCGGCCGCCAAGGAGTGAGCCGGTGTGTACCCGGACGCCCACCCCCAGACACAAAGAACCACCAACACACCGACACCTGAGGGAGTCCGCCACCGGCAGGGGAAGTGGTGGTGGGTGGAGATAGGCCTCCAAACCTTGGAGGGCCTGAGGTGTCCCCAGAGAGGTGGCGTCTGATACCCAACCTGACATATAGACACAGACATACAGGCACACACAGACACAAACATCCATTCCCACCCTCATGCTCTCATATGCACTCACTCCACACTCAACCAACGTGGAGACAGACATAAAGAGACGTTGTACACACGATCACACTCCCCAAGCGTACTCTACAAACCGGGTCTAGGTACCCTTGCCCCTGGAGGGGGGAATTGCACCCAGACCCAGGTGGTGTTACCCTTTTCCCTGCGGTGGGGAGAGGCAGACCACCCCGACTCCGCAGCAGCAGGGAGGCCCCACACCCCAGACCGCAGTCGGACGGCCAACTCCTCCTACTAGCCCTCCCGCTCCAGCAGGCCGCAGAGAATGGGGGTGGGAGAAGACTCCAAACCTCCCTCCACCCGCTCATTGTAGTGTTGATGCATATGTGTTCTAAGGTGCAATTAAAACCCAGGAGGGTTCTTCTTGCTTCCTCCACTTCTGTGCCATTGATTCAATAATGACGGTATAATATGGCTCAATCCTAGCTATGGGTTTCTTAACTTCAGAAACACAAGTACAGTTCATGGGAACAGTTTGCAGAAATAAGCTATGGAGTCATTTTCTGTCGGAGAAAAAGGCTTGATTAATTTGCACTGTGCGCAACTTGTTTAGCAAGGGCTTGAATGTAGCAGACATAAAAGTAAAAGTCACGCACTCCAGTGTTAACTTGACAAGACTGAAATTGATGCAAGCGCCAAACAAGTGATAAAGGAGCACAGTAGAGACAGATAACAGAAGAAGTTATCCTCCTTCCTCTTCTCCTGCAGATTCTCTCCATCTGTGTTTTTTGGTGCATAGTCAAGGCCACATTCAAAGCCTCTGAAGGCTCAATCACAGATGATTTACTTCACACAGGCAGATACAGTAGTTCACTGATGTTGTGTAGTTCAAGGGTACGAGAAAATCCACAGCAAACATCTAAATTCATGTCTTAAGTGGTTAATGGAGAAGGTTAGATGGAGGAGAAGGCAGAGTGCTTCTACGAGGATGGGGCATAAATCATTCCCCTGAGATTTAATTAATTATATTTCATTAGTGGCATTTGTCATGTTGATTTCCATTAATGATGGCAGATTGGAGAGAATAAATAGGACTTGTGTTTTTATTTTTATCCCATTAGATTCAGGAGGGAGTCTTAATGATTAAAGTATGAGAAAGCCCAGCAACACATAGGACTCATCTGCCACTCATGTAAATTAAATTCTAAGCAGTCAATATTACAGATACAGCTAACAATCTCACAGACAGTCTGGCTTGGGCCACTGCAGGGATCTTCTTAATGTAAGAGAGGTAGTGTTTTTATCAATGCATTAGTGACCCTATGGGCAAATGCAGGTACAAAACGATATCCGAATGATTGCTTAAAAGGATCGTGGCACGTATTCATATATTTTTCACACTAAATTGTAAGCTACCTGTACCTGCGATAAGCCCGCTAAAGAAAACAGCAGTTCACAAACATACAAATTAGACCACCTGGGAGGGTAATTGCTTCGTCTCCCCTATCCATCAACTATAACATTGCACTTTGAAGACCCTTCGCATATCCAAGGACATGGAAGAAAACACATGCACAAACACACACCTACACACACAAATGCATCTTATCTCCTCCTTACACTGGATTTTTCATCTGTCTCGCACTACACAAGCTCCTTAAATCTTTCCGCTGGGCCTTTTACAGTAGAGGATACCGTTTTAACCACTGTTAACTGGGCACATTACAAAAATAGGGAAAACTGCTACACTCCTCCAAGGCTCTTTGTAATGGTATCCAATCCTTAAATTTCCCACCTAATCAAAAACACACAAATAAGTGTCTACGTGGCTTACGATAGACCCTTTGCAGGAAGGTCATTAAGATCCACGCGACTTGCTGATGTATTGAGAGTTCCTTCATTGTAATCAGATTGCACTGAATGGACCTTTGATTTAACTCCAGTTGTAAATGCAGTCCCACCGCTCCCGCTTGGTCTGGCCATTGATTGTATTTGTTCATTCGCCATGTGAGCTAAGCTCAGTGCAATCAGAAAGAACAGCTCGAGGCCCTCTGACCTCTTCTCGTGAAAGCAGGAGAACTGAATATTGAACTCCTTTCTCGCTCAATCTTCACTCATCATTGTTCTGTCAATTACACCAGCTACTAACAACTCTCTGGCATGGAGTGGAGCTGGCTTACAGACACACACACTCTCTTACCCAAACAATGCAAATGTACATAGGCAGAGGTCCAGTCAAATGTCACTGGTGAATAAACACACTGTTCTTTATGCAAGCTCTTGCTCTTGTATATGTATATATTCCCAAACTGAAACTCTGCAGCCTAATTTTGCATACACAAATTCTAAAATGGCACATAAGGAATATTATCATTATATCCATTGTGGGATGACAATATTGCTCAAAATAAAAAATGGCATCATATGCCAATGACAAATGTCTACTATTTTCTAATGACAGGATTTACATAAGAGAAGTCACACAATAAGTGGCTCGCATTTCATATCAGGCGCAGAGAAAGTGAGCGAATCTGTCATCGGGGTGGAGAGAAGAAGTGATGAGCAGGGGAAGGCGCAATCATCTCCTTCCTGACAAGGCTTTAGGCTATTATTACCGTATCATGAGAACAATCATTCAAATTGTGTTAAAATGTACATGTGGTTTCAGGGTCACTTAGGCTTGCGTAACAATATTATATATACAGCACAGATTTCATATAAGGGGAACAGAGTGGGCTGCTCAAAACCCTGGCCCCAAGTAACCTACGTGTGATTGAAGACTTCATGCAATACAAGGATCATTTAACCTTCCGTGTATTTTTTCGATCCTTGTCGTCTATGATTATCTTCTTATCTATTTAAATTAGATTGATAGATGAGAGGCCTTTATTGAGATTTTATAGCATAGTTTCCTCTCCATTGAGATAGATGTCTGTCTATTGAGATAGGATAGATAAACTATTATCTATCTTAGGCATTAGAGTCATCTTAGACAGATGGATGTCTAAATATTTATCTGTTCATATTTCTTTCAACATGGTTTTGCTGCTGGGAGTGTCCTTTATAGAATATGATATGTTTGAATCATATGTTAGAATGTGATTGTTTTTATATAAGAGAAAATAGCCATCAGGGGATTTCATCCAATAATTTTTCAAATATTACAATCCATAAGTAAACGCTACCATCAAAGGAGCCATAACACTGCTGAGGCACAAAGAACATTTACACAGTCAAATTCATCATTACCACATCAACAACATAACATGATGAGATCCTGTCATTATATGTTTCAGTGGAAAGTCGATATACAATTACTGTCCCTAAGGTCCACAACTATCCATAGATCTCAGCGTAATAATACACCATATGTGATTCACAGGACTCAAGTGATGTCTTGAAGAGCGATAAAGGAATGCCTAGCAGAGGCAATCTCAAACCTTTATGGACTTTTTAATACGGGAATTGTGATTTTCTCCTTCCTGGGAACCGAGTATGCTAATCATTTCAGTCTAAAACAAGTCTGCCATTCGCCTCAATGATGCTTGCTTCCTCTGTTTCACATAAAGACCCTTAGAGGCGCATGTCACATTCCCCAGCAGATGGCTGGGGCAAACATAGAATGACAAGCCTCGATTTCAGCAATGCTTAAAACATGATTTCATCAACTGTCGGAAAACAATTTGAATCTTTAACCTATTTTCACACCGGAGTTTGCACACTGAGCGGAGTCATCAAAGGCTCAGCAGTACACTGAGACTCTTTGTGCAACTTCCCTGTAATCCTACCCCTAAAATAAGTTCCATTAAATGGCTGAAACAAGTGCAAACATGATGAAACGCACGCACACACTGTAAAGCACACATTGTTGGCTCGAATTTAATTCCATTTATCCCGGTGTCTCGTTGCATTCTCACTCGAGACGTGTTGTTTGTAGATAGCGGCCCTACGAACTTTGGTTTGCAGGCTTGCATCATTGTGTAGGTGTTGTAAGGCTGTCTTGTCAATCTTTTAGGTTAAACCTTACTCCTCCACACTTACAGCAGGGGTTCTCTCTAGCAACAATAGACAAATTGAATGTAGTGACATGTGTCATGATCCCATAGACTTTGAAGGTGAAAAATGCTGGAGAGTTCTGTTTCTTCTGTGATGTTTGTTTGGGTAAGTGTTTCAGATAGTGCCCATGCTGAGTTGTACACATACAGTACAAGCGGGACTCTGTAAATATTTACATTAAGACAGCACCATGTAGTTTTGCATATATCAAAGCACATAACCTCATTTAGAGATGTACTGGTTTACATAAAGAGAGCTTCTACTTTTACATCTGTCAAGCCTGAATAAACACCTGAGCCCCTTTTTATGCAAAGGTCACATCATATGTTATACCTGGAGATTATTTATATTACAACACATAGGTTACAAATCTGAATTTAAGCATGATAATTTAAAGCAGTACATGAGGAGATAAAAGGGGAAGGATCCAAAACAAACTGGTCTGCCAGTATTAAAAGACTGCATCTTAACTGTTACTAAACCATGAACAATGAACAAATGTCACGCATGAGGAGACGTTCAGTTTAAATAGATTACACTGGTTTTGCAGTGTAGGTGCAGTAATCACATAACTACCAATGAACAAGGCCATTGTAAATTACTTTTAATGTAACTCTTTATCAATTAATTTACTTTCCTAGGAATGCATAGCATGTGGCTTGTGTGCGCTTTACTGGTCAATAAACAAAAAAGCAGCGTCAGTTTTTTTCATTCAAAATGTTTTTGTGAGAACATATTGATCTGCACAACAAACAGGTTATTTGCTCTGTGTGTGTATTGTTTGTTGAGTTTATGACTTGCTAACAGGTGTTGGTGAAAACCCAGTGCTGTTGGTATTTACAGAGAAAGTGCAGTGACAAGATTGCATGTAAAAGGTGGGACTGATTCTGTTGCATAAAAAGAGACATTTTGCGCCATGCAAAATATACAGAATATTTTAAAAACGCACGTAAAATGATTTATTATCATTTGCAACTCGCAATTTATTGCTAAGTGCACCAATATTTAATGCGCCAAAAAAGCATGTCTTAGTTCATTTCGATATTTTAGACTTAGACTTAGATCCTCCCATGACTTATGTGGCATATCGGGCTCGATCTTGTGCCCGGGCTTCAGCTTCTTCCAATGATATATTCGATGTCTAGGTCTTGATGGAATGACTTCCGCCAGGTGTTGCGGGGACGTCCTCGTGGTCTTTTAACACCCAGGGGTTGCCAGCGCATCGCTGTTTTTGGAATCTGTGCGTCATCCATGCTGAAGATATGGCCGGCCAGTGGGAGTCTTCGGCATGCGACGACTTTGTGAAGTTTGACCGTGCCACTCCTTTGCAGGACCTCCTCGTTGGTGATGTGGTCGGTGTAGCGAATCTTCAGAATCTGGCGAAGACATCGCTGCTGAAAGACGTCGAGCTTGGTGTTGATGCAGGTCGACACCTTTCAAGTCTCGCTGGTATAAATGGCGGTTGGGATCACGAATGAATTAAGCAAGCGGAGTTTGATCATTTCAATATCTACCACTAAAAATGTCTGGAGAGGGACCCTGGACATTTAAGCCCAGGACCTTCTTGCTAACCTCCTCCACCACATATCTGAGAGTGGAAATAATGCCTTGAAATACATGTATAGCCACAGGGTTAGATTTAAATTTGTCTCTGATTGTGCTGCAGTGTTCAGCTATGAGAGATTTTCAAGATCTCCTTGTCTAACCAGTCCACATGGACATTTAAGCACGCCTATGACACTGACAGTAGAACATGAAATTACCCTTTTAATGTTGTATTTTTCCCATAAGAGGGTGGGTGAATTGACACGCGAGACCACAAGGGTAATTTTCAGAGGGAACAGAGCTGAACATAATGAAGGAAATGTGAGGGCGATAGAGAGGGAAGACAGCATCTTAAGTAGGTTAGAAGGCCTTTTAGAAAAGCAGAAGAAGGCTGAGAAAAACACTTCTTATTTGCTAGATACATATCAGGAATGTGAGATTATTTTGAGTGGGTTTTAGCAAGGCAACTAGATTGATATTGAATTATACAGGTCTTAAAAATTATTTCTCTCTCTCTCTCTCTCCCTCTCCCTCTCTCTCTCTGGATACAAGAGTAATCACTGGAACTGCGTAACTACTTAATTCTATTAAAATAGGACACACAATATTTCTTAAGCGAAGTGGGATGATAAAATTCACTGTGAATAATAAAGTTTCTGTGAGCTCACACTATAAAGAATAGCCTTAGTTTTTTCTTTAATTAGCTGTAAATCTATGAAATTAATGTTGAAACAGTGAACCGAACATGTTTTCCTAGTTCATAAGATTATGGAATTCCTGTAACGAAGCATCTGATCCTGTATAAAATAAGTAAAATGCCTTCAGCAATTTAACACGTACTGGGTAAAAAATGAATTCCCATCAATAATAACAGAAAATAGAAGTAATTACACAAAACTGTGTACTGTAGCATTGGAGTCCAATTTAAAAAGAATATGGCAGCTAGCAGGCACCGTTCAAAGGGGTGCCTGCCTGAATATATAGGGATTCAACATCCATTGAAAAGTGCTGTGTGGTTTCAACTTCCTGTGCTAACTTCATGACTCTGATGAAGTGTTCAATAGTACAGTTTTTACCTGTGGTTATAGAAATTAATACAACAAAAAACTGAAACTAGTCAGGAACTCCATTTGTGTGCATGTTCAGATTAATAACCTCATTCAAATAAGGTTTTAACCCTGCTGTGAAAGCACTGACTTGTGAAGTTGGTCTGTAGTCCAACTTTCTGTAGAAGTCAGCATTAGTGAGATGTTTTCATCTCCCAATCATATGACATCCTATCTAATATGACCTTCATTTATCAGCACTCTGAATAACCTGTGTCATCTTTTTTCCTTTGAAGGAAGATAAAATTTGAGATTTTTCTTTTAATAAGAACCAATTTTCAGTCACCAGACCAGTGAGTTTGTCTGCTACACCTCAAATGACAGCTATCAAAATAATGTGTACTTTATTTGGAAAGGATCATAGGCTATGTTGCAGGTATTCCATAGTACTAGAACCACCAAGGGGGTCATTTTGACCCCTTTTCATTTTAGAATTGAGTAACTCTTACAATAACATCCAATAATCTCATGTTTCATGACTTTTCCTGAAATGAGTTTATCACGCAGTGAATTTGGGGGTGTGTGGGATAAAGAGAGAAAAAAAAAAGAAAGCTGAGCACCATCAAGGATGTCAGTTTGACTTCCATAGAAATCAATGTAAAATGCCGCAGTCAACATTCTTATTGTTGACATGCTTTTTCATATGAAGGCTGATATGACAGGAGCCAGAGGTAGCTAGATACGATTGATAGAGAAATAGGCAGTAGACTAAAACATGAATAATTAAAAGGTAGGAGCAGAGCAGAGCAGAGAGCCTGGCAGGTTGCTGGCTGTGCAGAACAGTGTGAAAAGTACTAATCTGAGGAAATAAAAACTAAAATCCCAACTAGAGCAACCGAATCGGACAGATTTCAGGCCTGAGGAGCAGAGCTGAGGAGCTGAAGGGCTGCAGACTGAGGCGGAGCAGTGTGGACGGTGGATAAGAGAGGATGACTTGGCTGCAGGCCTAGTGAAGAGGAGGCAGAGGTGGACAAGTTGATAAAACGTCACTGTTTTAATTTTATAATCATAGTTTTTGATATGTTATGTATATTGTTCTGTGGCACTGTTTGTCCGTTAGTGAATTCTAAAACATATTTTGTCTTTATGATCTGAAATGAAATAATCTCAAATATTTGTAAAACTAACGAAACCTCCATAATCTTAAATACTTATTTTCCCTGAAAAAATCCTTTTGCATTCAATTAGATAAATCTGAGGTTTGAATGAGGACTTCTTCACCCAAACCAAGCATCTGGAAAATCACGTCAGACAAAAAGAACATACACAGGCTTGAATAAAAACGTGCATCATTACTTTTTTCCCTACCTGTCACAAACTGAATGCCTTGCTGCTACCCACTGAAAAGGAACTGAACTTAGAATTATTTGTTTGTCATTTCAATATTCAGCGGTTTCAAAAGCTTCAGAAAATGTAATAAAATAAAAAAAAAAAAGCTGGCACATTCTTGATACAGATCCATCACTTTTCTGCACCCTTTTTCTGCACCCTCATGCGGTGCACAAAAGACCTCCTGACCTATGTAACATGTTGGCTGGCGCATCTTCCCACTCCATCGCACTCACATTCACTCATTCTGTTGTGGTCATTGCCAATGATGCCATTTCACATATAAAACTAATTCATCCACCCCCTAAATGGGAAAGAAATACAGCATAAAAAAGGTCATTTTGTGTTCTACTGTGAAAACCTTGTAGAATACTTAAATCTCCATGTGGATTGGATCACCATCTTTACAAACCTGCATAGCTGAACACTTCAGCGCTACTGAAAACACAACATAGTAGGGAAAAACAATATTTCACCTCAGATAGAGTTAATCAAAAATCCATTAAGAGGGGAATAGTCTTACTTAGGTTGATTCACTTTCTGCATTTAATTTTTGCCTGACACTAGAAAAACAGACAAAACAGACCAATAAGAGCAGGTATCATACTCAGTCTTTATTATTCTGAAATTGTTCTGCAATGTAAAATTATGATGACTTTAAATATCATCTATAGCACATAATGAAATGCACTATTAATATCATCACAAGATTCCAAAGAGAATCAAGAAAAATCTTTGTGCGCAACAAACAAAGCTGAAAATTAATACCAGATGTCCGTGATCGTTGGGCCCCCAGGAGGCACTGCGTTAAAAACAGCTATGATTCTGTCATGGAAATCACTGATGAAGAAATGCCCCCATTTTCTTTATACAATACAAAAACCGTGTGTGTGTGTGTGTGTACTGTATATATACTTCACCAACACAATTGATTTGATAAAAGTCTGTGCAATGCATTCATTTGAAGCTGTTTTTCTTTGCCGTACCAAGTAGTGGTTACATGCTGCTGCTCTTGACTCACTCTGTGAAATAAATTGACGTTCATTTATGCTCTCAGACAAAAACAAAACTAAGAAACAGATGATGAGAGTACATTTCTGTTGATATAAATGGGTGGGGATGTCACCCGTACAAGCTTAAAAATAAAACAGTAAGCAAGAAATAGAGATTTGAACTTAGAGACATCTAAGTAAGACCAATTCATCTGTCCAGATAATCTGATTCAGTTGTTTTGTTTATACCCCCTAAACCACACAGTACAACATTCCTCTGCTTTAATAGCAGAATGTGTCAACAATCTAAAACAGAATTGCCCTAATGCCTGTACCATTCTTCTGAGAAACGTGAATAAATGCAACTTTAAGAATTGTTTAAGGAGACATTCAAGGCTGGTAACCTCCAGAAATCTGAAGACCATGAAAACAGGTAAGTCAAGTATGAGGCACAAGTCATTCACAACTAAATACACTTTTTTTTAATCTCCAGGTTTGAAACCATAGAAAACCCAGAAAGATGCTGAGGTGCTGGAGTCTAAAAACAGTGGGCTTAAGATAGAGTGGAAGTCTCAGAGGGTCAGACTGCCAATGTCTTTCAACACTTCGATGAATGTAATCCCGTTTGCTCCAACAACATCAGTGCCTCTATTCTAAAGACAAACAGTTTTGGATTTACCCTGCTGTGCCAGCCCATTTTCCCTAATTTTCTCTCTCCACAAACACACACATCCATCCACACAGCCTGGGAAACGTCAAGCAGCCTAGTTCTACACCCCAAGGAGTGCAATGAGGTTTAACCCGTGGCCCTAAACTAAAGACTTAATAAGTAACTAATTAGAGAAACAGCTCTCATATGCTCTCTGATGCCACACAGGATAAACCAAAGATGTGAGAGCCGAACACTGAAGATGTCATTTCCACCCTTGTGCACCTTGTGTCAATATATCCACTATTACTTAAACAGCGTATAGTTGTGTATCCCTCAAACAGGGATCAGTCTTTTTTGTGTGTGTCATGGCCTATTGCCATTTACAATCAGTGCCTGATGTATAGCAGTTAAGTCCAATTAATTCTTTGGTTCTTATATTTGGAAAGCAACTTCAAGTTTTCTGGAAAGCAGAAAAATTGACCTCTGATCTTGACCTTGAGTTGAAGGTCACAGAGATTTGAACTCGTCTGAGATTTTTAGTAGATGTACCTGTGGTATCAATTTCCTACATTGCTTCATTCTTGAGTTGTTCACAAAGTTGGGTATCGACGCCACCCGCTAGCCTGCCAGCCCCACCAGTCCAACCAGCAGAGTGACAACATCAGACTTTTACACTGAGGGGTAAAACCATACTAAAGGAATCCACCTTGTAAAATCCTCTCATACCAGAAGATCATGAATAAGGTTTTTATCTGAAGCTTGTTCAGTTTGTTCTTTGACAGCGTGCATCCATCTTTGAGAAGCAATATTGTAATCTTTGATGTTGATTATGTCGAGGACGTTGTCATTGTCCTCGCTCTAACCTAGACACTGAGTGACATTTAATTTCTCTCTGTTTGTTATTTAACGCTGTTCATCCAAATTTGGCACTACACTTCCAGATAGAATGGCTATTGAGAAAAACAGCACGCATAAATTTAGCCAAAAAAATAGCTATTATCCAACTTATCAGTAAAAACACACAAATAAAGAACTGGCAGATGACACAGCATTTATCTTTTAGTGATTAGATCAGGTAATATATTTTATGGTCACTGATTGAACACTCAATTCACTCTATTCATAGTTAAATCTTGCCAACAGTGTTTAGTTGTTCACAAATTATGTCATATCAATTAGTGCAGATATGATATTAAGTTTTAGTCTTAATATACAGTACCTAAGTTATTTTGTACACTTGTTAAAACAGCAAAAGAAAGCATTGTATATGCTGGATGTACTTTAAAGAAAAATGTATAACTGTATAGGAAACTGTTGCTGACTGAGCTTAAGTTAGGTACAGTTAACTCAGAGACACCCTGATGTTGCCTGGGACATGATCTAGCTGACCTTTTTCTTTAAGACAGGAATCTAGGTTTGATGAGTTGACACATGGGGGTGTCCATGCGTCAAGAGGAGGGGTCCAGAATTAACATGAAACTATGTTTTCTATGATTTTTGCAGTGATTTGTGGGATTAACAGTTCATTTACAGGTATTACACCTATACAAGTGGTGCATCCATGTTCAGATGAGGCTTTGATGGTCCATAAGTGAAGTTCACTGAACTAAAGAATGTGGTTTGATGATGGTTGACGTGCTTTCCAAATAGAAGGTTTTTCCTCCTAGCAAGGAAATACAGGTGCAGCAGTCAGAGTATTGCTGAAAGGAATCTCCTGAGAAATTTTCAGAGGCCCAGTGAGAAACAAGAACCATTCCAGGCATAGCAGACAGCCCAGGCAGTGGTTGAGGTCGAAGGTTGAGCTGTTTGGGGCCCATCATGAGATCAGATTTCGGAGCCACAGCAAGGACCACGAAGCTGCGTTGGAATGAGACCTGTGCTAAGGGGGCTTTCCAGAGGCCAACAGAGGAGATTGTGGACAACAGACGGGCACCTGAAGGATTAGGGGAGCGTGCCAAGCTCCATCGACAGCGCAGGAGTCCAAGGATGGCATCATGATTCTGGGTGTTATTTTTGACTCTGAGCTTGGTTTTATCCCACATGTTAAACATGTAACCAAAATTGGATTTTATCATCTAAAAAATATAGCCAGAGTCCGCCCTATTCTCTCTCGGGCCAACACGGAGATGCTGATGCATGCTTTTATTACCAGTCGCATTGATTACTGTAATGCCCTGCTCTCTGGTCTTCCTAAGAAGAATATTTCAACTTTACAACTTTTGCAAAACTCGGCAGCTCGTGTGCTGACGAAGACCAGAGGGCGGGCCCACATTACACCGGTTTTAGAATCGCTGCACTGGCTCCCCGTGTGTTTCAGGATCGATTTTAAAAGTTCTTTTATTGGTTTTTAAATGTCTTAATGGTCTTGGGCCTTCTTATCTCTCAGATCTGCTTTTACCATACGAACCCTCGCGGACCCTGAGGTCCTCTGGTACTGGCCTTTTAATTGTCCCTAAAGTCAGGACACATACTCACGGAGAGGCAGCTTTTCAGTGGTATGGTCCTCGTCTGTGGAACAGCCTGCCGGAGGAGCTCAGGGCCGCAGAGAACGTACATGTTTTTAAGAACAGGCTCAAGACCCACCTTTTTAATTTAGCTTTTACTTAGCGTTTATTTATTTTATGCTTATTTATTCTATCCTGTTATTCTATTATTAATTTAGACTTTACCTAATATTTATTGATTTTATTCTTATTCATTTTTTAATCTTCTTACTCTATTTATATTTATATTGTATCCTGTTCTTATTTATTTTATCATTTTACCCTGTATATATCCTATTGTGTCATATCTCCAGTGTTTCCTCAGAGGGCGCTCTCTGCACCGGGGCTGTGATCGACTGTGGCTGCTGGGTCTCTGGGGTCCTCTCAGCCTGGCTGGGGGGCTCCTTGGCCTCCCTCCTGCTGTGTGCCCAGCCTGGAGGCTGCGGTCTGTGACCGGCTCCCGGTGCAGACGGCTCCCTGTTATAGTGTTTCCTCACTTGGCCCAGCCCAATTTTTACTCTTTAAGTGTGCTCGTGTGTGTGTGTGTGTGTGTGTGTGTGTGTGTGTGTGTGTGTGTGGGGGGGGGGGGGGGGGGGATATGTGTGTATTCACATCATTTATGTTAATGAGAGTGTGGGGAGTGAGTTGGAGGGTGGGGTGGGCTGTTTTTAACTATGTAAAGCACTTTGTGCTACATTGTTTTTTGTATGAAAAGTGCTTTATAAATAAAGATTGATTGATTGATTGATTGATGATTCTGTGAAAAGCACAGGAACCAGAAGCTATGGTGTTGCACCATGACCACTTCTACAAGACTGCTGAGGTGACTCAACAGGTGGGATCATAACAGCAGTAAAGATAACTGGATCCAACACTCTTTCCACAGAAGGGTTTTTCTGCAGAGGATGGAGAGTGGAGGAGTCATAAGTATCCCCCACAGGACGAAGGCCTGAAGTGAGGTGATGGGGGTTGGTAGAGGCCATAAAACAGGAGTGCTGACGAGGCCTGCAGCTTTGGAGATAGCTGAAAGCCTCATCGACAAACAAAATCAACTAGTATGTTTGAATGCCTATGCTACATACATTTGGACTCTGGTCCTATGGACAGTGATGGAAAAAACTGGAAGAGACATTTATGACGCCCTGCAGAACAATGTATGAACGTGTGATTAAAATGTGATTTTTTAGTCTGAAGTCTAAATTTTGTCATGGTGAGTTAAAATGTACTGGACCTGAGAACTCATGATACTACCCTACTTATTTAAGGTAGACACATTAACAGTTACTGCTTATTTCTGTAATCTCTATTTATCACGATTATCTGTGCCTTCTCGAAATAGCTTCCAAGTCCACCTTTGACTTTAATAGATCATGGCGCTGCAGAGATTTCTCTCTTCCCCTTTTGTGGCTATGTTGTCAGTTTTCATTACCTAAGAGGGAAAAATGCTTTCATCTAAATTCCCTAAAATCTATGTTTGCTATTATAACTTTTGTAAGGTTTTATATTACATTAAATCTTCTTGTTTCCGCTGGTCTCTTTAGGGGTCTGCCTACATCTCACCCTATCACATGCATCCTCTTCTGTCACACCTGCCCTCTGCATGTCCTCCTTCACTACATCCATGAGTCTGCTCTGTGGTCTTTCCTCCTACCTGGAAGCTACATAACAACATCCTTTGTCTAGCATATCCACTATTTCACCTCCGCATGTTTTCAGACCATCTCAGCTTTGCCTCTCTAACTTTGCCTCCAAACTGCTCAACCTGATTTGTCCCTCTGATATACTCATTTCTAATCCTGTCCATCTTGGTCACTCCCAGTGAAAATCTTTATCTGCCACTTCCAGCTCAGCCTCATGTCTTCTTTTTAGTGCCACTGCCTCCAAACTATACATCATAGTAGGTCTTACAGCCATCTTGTAAACATTTCCTTTCACTGCCATCCTTCTGTCACAAATCTCCCCTGACACTCGTCTCCACCCACTCCACCCTGCCTGCACTCTCTTCTTCACCTCGCTTGGACTCACCTCCCCTGTGCACTGACATTGGTATTACATTGGCTTTGGCACAAAATAAATATTGTGGGAAGATCTGCACTTTCCAACTTTAATCAACTGGTGGATTAAAGTTGCTCCTTTAGGCACCAAATTAGGGCTGCCACAAACGATTATTTTGATAGTCGACTAGTCACCGATTATTTATGCGATTAGTCGACTAATCAGATCATCATCATCATCCAAAATAAACAAAAAGTCCTTCAAAAATAAAATGCAGCAACCATCACTGGACGTAAAACTACAGCTTATTGCACCAGCAGCATCTGCTCTTATATAACTATCATTAGCTTACAGCTTTAAGCTTTTAAGGTGCTAACTAAAAATAAAGACAAGATGATAGTTTATTCAATTTTAATGAAATTTGCAGATTGTTTCGGTAAAGTTTAATAAACTCCTTGCTATCTAAAATATAACAGGACACCGGAGTATATTCTCCAGCATCTCACACTTCTGATGATCAGCTGTCTGCTTGACGTTTATTCAGCTGTGTAAAAACTATAACTTTAATCTCAGCCAAACCGATTTACTCAGGAACAAATAAAATACTAAAAAAAAGCCAAACAATAACATTTTTAATTTATCTAAGTGACTCATATATATTTAACCTGAGTCGCGAAAGACGGCGGTGGGTTTGAAAACAATTTGCCGGGAGTCCGGTGTTCTCACGGCGCTAGTGAGCCTAGCCCCCGGCTAGCTATCGAGCTAGTGGGTAACAGATGTCTCCGAAAACGTCGGAGCGCTTTTGAAAATATGCGGTGTCCTGATAAACTGAGCCGATATTTGAGGTTTACACAGCTACATTCTCGCCTGAAAATATGTTAAACGTTTATTTTGTGACCCAGAAAGAATAATAAGAGTAATATTAAAACTAACTAGCTACCGCCATTGTTGGAAACTAAGCTGGGCCGCGCTATGAATTCTGGGACACAGCTGCTTCTTCTTCTTCGGGGTTTAACGGCAGCTGGCATCCTTGTACATGCTGTGCTGCCATCTTCTGTTTCAGTCCGTTATTACACTCTTAAATCCTGCTATTATTCCTGCGTCTTTTGTGATCTTACAAAGCTTCAAACGACACGTCGACTATTAAATCAGTCGTCGACGATTTTGATAGTCGACGTAATCGTGACTAGTCGACAAATCGTGGCAGCCCTACACCAAATGTTTAAAACTTTTACTGACAGTAGTATGCAATGACACAGATTATAACAGCAGGAAAGAATAAAGCTAAATGTGTACAAGAAAAGACAGGGAACACTGCTGGAGGCAATGTGGTGTTGCTTCGTGGCCTCCAATGAAAGTGGGCAGATGAAGTGACAAAACCACACAAACTCTCTACTGAGGTCGAACTGCCCCGCCATCATCCTCGGGGTATACATCTTTGAAGCTCTCCTACTGATTCTGTTTTAATGCTCAGCAAAGTAGGTTGATGGACATCTGACCAATATCTTTTAGTCAATGCAGTCAAATAAAATGTCTCCCTGACTATGAACATACTACTGATGAGTACGAAAAAAGTATGTCAAAAGCAAGTACGAGAGTTAAAGGATTATACACGTATTTAAGTGAAAATTATTCTAGATTGTTTTTTCTTTTGTTATAGAGTCTCAGCCCACCAGCTGGGACTCTGACCAGTGAAGTTTATTTGAAAAACCTCTGGGAGACAGTGGACAATAGGATCCCCCTGCTCAGGAGACGAAGCATACTGTGATTTGTGTATTTTATGTTATTTACATACCTTTATTTTTTATGTATTCCACATATTTTTATCTTTTCAATAAAATAGAAAAAAAACAAAAAACATGACAGCTGCCGTCTACCAGTTTACAACCCTCAAAGAGATTCTTAATTACAGTTATGGTCATTTCATGCACAGGTGTAGTAAATAACAGAACACTAAATAAGTTACAGATTTTCCACATTACTCAATTTGATGAATAACCCACAAAACTTGAAAGCCCAGGTTCGTGGTCATTTCAATACTTCAAGGCAGTCTTTTGCTGAGTGGTGAATTGCAAGGTATAGTACGCAGTCAACATGTATGACCTTGATATGAGCGGTCCTGTATAATTCACTGTATCTTCCCCTCAGCAGGGCTGTGAAAGAGAAACATGTAAATGATAGATGACTTGTCTTTCATCACTGCCGTCACCTTGACACCCAGGAGGAAATAACAATCCAGCCAGTGGGGTGTGTCACTTCCTGTGTGGAGCTACTTTGTCTTTTCCTAAAGCCATTTAGCTGCAGAAGTGAATGTCAAGTACTGTAGACTGCCACGCACAGAGACACGCACACAGTTATCACTCACTGATTGAAAACAGCCACCTCTGAGCAACAATCACCTACATGCAGTGCTTTAAATCCTTTTGACACATAATGACTTTAACTAAGTTTGTTCTTGTAAATACTTTTAAGTAATTGCATTGTATAGTTGTAAATTAGAGGTTTGCTAGATTTCAGCATATAAAGTATATAATATTTATATACATTTTACCTGATAACCACTTAAGTGTAGCATAATTACTAGTTACCAGCACATGAAGGTTTCACAATCTCAAAATGTTTTTAACACGTCCAATAATACTTACACATCTGTGTCAGTTTATCTTATTGTCTTGGAAATCTGATTTTTATACTAACAGCTCTTTGATATTTCTTGAATCCTCTTTATATGTAACACTAGTTGTCTCTGCTTGTAATTAGAGTATCACACCATGCTATAGACATTTTTGGATAGAAGCTGCAAAGGATCAAGTATCAGTACCAAACTGCAACAACGTGAAATCTCGAGAGGTGTCTGCAGTAAAACAAAGTCTAAATAACTTGCTTAATGTAATGTATGTATACTTGACATTCAATTAATTTTATAAGACTTGAAAGTTTGCGATAGTACAAGATGTTAACTGGAAAACCATATTTGTTGTTCACCGTTTTCAGCTGTGCATTTGGTTTCCCATAGCAGGACTGTTCATGTTTGACTGATACTTAATGCATCATGCATTATGTAACAGTGGATTTCAATAAGCTGTGCGTACACAGAAGGCGTAGTGTGCCGAGATGCTCAGTGTGACTATGTATGTGTGTTTAAGTCCAATACTAAATTTAGGGTCGGCTGAGGTTTTTCGAAGTGCTCAGTACCTGAACCCCTCTAAAAGAAATTGTACCTATGCAAAACATGCTGAAAATAAACTTAAGTGTAACATTTGCTTTTGTTGCATTTGCAGGCAAAGTATATGTATTTTGATGAATGACTTTAATGTGCAATTACAATGCTACATGTTCAGATATCCTTTTAAGTATCTAATGGTATGTAGACAGAAAGAAAAATATCAGATATTACCAAAATTATCCTTTAAGTCCAAGCATACCTTAGACTTTATGTTCCTCAAACAATTCATTTTATTGACTACACTTGGGACTAGCTGAGAACCTGCATGAATGGCAGTGCCAAAGATTAATGTTTAATAATGTTCTCCTTCATACTCTTTTTTTTGCAATCGCTCTTTCAGCACCTGAGAAACCAAGCGGGGTGCTGCTGTTTGGTTGTTCAGCAGGGATGTAAGGTTATTATTTCAGTCACACACTCATTAATTCAGTAGAAGGAGGGAGTCAGACGGACCTTTGACTGAAGCTGTTCTCCTTCCTGTGGCAGTGCAGGGTGACAACTCTGTGACCTTCACTTCTGACATCCTGACTCACCGTCCACATAACTGGGTTACTGGCTCTAGCTCCCAAGAATGCCACTCCATCTTTCAGCTTGACCCTGAAACACAGAAATATACTGGTCAAAAGTCCATCCATCCATGAGCATGACAAGGAATGGATGGAGCCTATCCCAGAATGGTGGTGGTGGGGGTGTGTGTGTGTGTGTGTGTGTGTGTGTGTGTGTGTGTGTGTGGAAGAAAATGTGGCAACTCCCACTAACAGTCAATTAGGAAGAAGGAAAACGGAAAAAAATGAGAAGAATCAGCAGCTGAAACATTAGAGACTGTAAAGGTTAAGCACAACACTTAAGAACCGTCGAATGCTGCTGGATGGTCTATGCTTGAAAAAGTTTACAAGTCAGATTTATTCTATTAGCAGTCGTAACACCAGGATGACAGATGGCATGCTAGCTGAACTAAGGAGTCAGGGTTAGTGAGTTTAAATTAAATTCTGCAAAAGTTAAACAGAATTAGCAAACACACTGTAGTATCTTGTATGGCAAGTCTTGTTTTGCAAACAAAAATAAGGGCAACAACTTGGCACCAAGCACCATTTCAGACAAATTGTGTCCATTTTTTTCCCTCTCCAGTATCTACCGCTTTCATGCCACTTCTACCTGCGTCCCACCCTTTTCCCCCCTGCAATCGCTTCCATTACTCATGGTCACAGTCTGTGGGAGGATACTGAGATAGTGAGAAACCATGACCTCCCCTTCTTCCAGTATGTCAGCAGCTGCTTTCTGCATTTTCGTCTGTCACATGAAGTTACTTCCAGTTCTTTTACAACATGCCAACCCGCTCTTTTTCAAACCTTTGGCACAAATGTAGCCGTATGTATCAAGTAGAAAAGGAAGCAGAAGAGGAAGATAGATGGCACGTGAAAGCTGCTCTAAAGTAAAACACCGGAAAACAAAAAGAAAAAAAAGTGAAAGTGAAAAGGAACATTTTCATTCACTAAAATTTCAGCGCTGGGTAATTTTCCCCCTACATCAAAATAATTGAAGACTGTCCTCATTCTGCATCTTTGAAAGACTTGTAAAGGAAGAAAAAAACATGAACGTTAACGGGGGGAGATGACATGACATTCTGTGAAGCAGTGCTTAGAAGAGAACAGTCATTACATCTTCCATGTTCAACCAGTCTCCTTTGATCTTATCATGGTCGCTGCTGCGGTAATAACTGGCCTTGTGTTGGTCGCTGCCTCTGACGAGCAAAGATAAAGGCCGCTGGTGTGGAAGGCGCAGGCAATAACTAGGAGGAGACAGCTGATTGCTGTCTGCCCCCCTGTATCCAAGTTGTCACCTTAGCCACAGCACAGTAATTACCACAAACTTGCAAGCAGATGTAGCACTGACAGAACTACAAAAGGACCAATAATCAACTAATTTCATGCAGCATTCTGTATGCTGCATTGATCACATCTCAAACTCCAATTTCACAGAATAAATGCACTGCATTTTCCTTATTTTCCACATCAGTTTCTAGCTGGTGCAAAATGAACTTGAACAACAAGTTGATTTGTCTGTTTATGCTGATACCTGCATTTACAGGGGGCGGTTGGCCAAACTTAACTTTTACAATATGCTCTGCATTTCAGAGTAAATGATCAGTTAATCAATACGTTGTAGTTGATGAATTACACTCCACTACAGTGTCGATGTGCTCTGTGTTCTTTCTTTCTTACTATAATATTCTATTTTTCCTGAAATTCATCCACTCTTTGACGTAAAAAACAAAGCATCTCCTATAGGGTCGGAGCAGGGGGCTGAATTAAGAAATGGCATGTTGTAAATGAGATTGGTTTGGCTAATGTGATTTCTGGGGGAGGGAGGACAAACGGGGGGGAGGCAATAAAGGAAAGCAATTTGAAGGGAGCTCTCCTTTCACATGCATCAGCACATGAAGCTGCCTCATTAATTCCATGAAACCGTGCATCAGTGGGATGAGTATTTACAGATGAGATGAGGTTGTCAGAAAAGACAGGTTTCAACTCCACCCAACTGAGGCTCAGAAATGACACACCAGAATGGCCATAGTCCAAATAACATGTCAGCACACCTTCCACTCTTACATCCATCTTGCATACTGAAAGAAATACCTATGTGCATTAATATTAATGCACTTTACACAGCAGGAAATTGAACAGGATACAAAAACACATTGCAAACATCCTGTAAGATCAGGTGTTGTACGTTACGTATTTCAATCTGGTAATTGCCCTGGATGATTAGGTAAGGAATTGCCAGCTATTGTGGATAACTATTGTGGCTTTGGGGCTTGGGGAAGTATGCCCGTTTCAAATATTATTGGAATTCATCTAATATTTCACTCAAAAACAGAAATCTAATAGTGGTGCTGCAGAAAGTCATTAAGAATTCTCCTTTGAGCTCAACTGCACCAAATGTCATGACAATCTAGCCTACAGTTGTTGAGACTTTTCACTCTGCTGGACCAAACTGGGTGGCAGACAATCAAACCAACACACTGAATAAAATATACATGCATGCATTTATGTTTTCAGATGCCAGCAGTTCCAGCTTAGCGGCCCCACCAGTAAAGGCTGAATCACCTTCATACACTATTAGGGCCACTTTCTACTAGAGATGGCACGATACCACTTTTTTATGTCCGATACCGATACCGATATCATAAATTTGGATATCTGCCGATACCGATATGAATCCGATATAGTGTTTTTTAACCAACAAAACTGTTTTTTAAAATATCTTGCTGCATTTTGCAAGTCTGCAAGTTCATACTCAAGTTTAAAACAACAACTACACTAAAGCTATTCTGTTATACCTGTATACAAAAAAAATATTTCATAGTTCAGCAATACTGATCAATCTAATAAACTTAAACCTACACCATCCTCCCTATTCTGGTATTTTAAAGAGTACTTAGTGTAAATATTAAGCAATCTAACTAATAGGGTTCCAACTCCCAGCAACAACAAAAATAAATAAATAAAAAATAGGGAACCACCCCTCACGCTCCACCTCATGATGCTTAATCGACGTAATCAACCTTAATTTGATGCAGTGTGAAAAAAAATGCACAGAAATCAATTATTTTTCAAGAAATATTAAATAGATTCAACATCTTTCTTCAACAAAATTGCAGACTGCACAGATGGTACCTTCCCAAAGTAAAGAGTACTATAGCTTACTAGGGTATATATATTAGACTTAATAGTCACTATATACAGTAATTGACTTCTATTCATTTTACATCAAATTAAAACTTTGGGTGTCAGATAATTATTTATTAAAAGCTCGACATTTTAAATGAGAATAAGAAAGAAAAGTATGTCTTTGTGCCCCTTTTCCCTGTTCATGCCCTATCGGCCCCCCTGGCTAAACTTTGCTAGATCCGCCCCTGCACAGTTACCAGCCGTCAGCTACGTAGAAAAAGATCCTCGAGTAGAAAGTAATATTAAATACATTCTAACAACAGCTGATCAAGCTTAAACGTGCTGCTGTTGTTCAGCCGCTGGTTTCCTCTTTCTGGTGCAAAGTGGGCCAAAAACAAACAAGAGAGACGTACTCCCGACAGAAAAGCTGATCAGCTGATCGTTAAGCAGTTTCATGATTGAAGTAGCAGCCGGAGAGCGAGAGGCAGTCGCTCGTTAAGCTTAACGCAGGAGTGCTTTACAAACATTCAGAGATGGACTTACACACTTGCTTTACTTCTCTCGGGGATAACTTTGTCGGAGATGAAATGCTGGGTTGCTAGCGAAGCTCCACATGCTATCCAGACCACCGACAGGTCCCGCATGCCACAGCCGCTCTATCACGTGATGCATACTGCTCCGACGTGCTAACGTTCTGAGGTGAGTTACGGCGTGTTGCAAGTTTTGTGAGGTGCTTTCGTGATATTTAATGGATCGGATTACATTTTTTATTTTTCTCCGATATCCGATCCAGTAATTTAGGTCAGTATCGGACCGATACCGATACGTAATATCGGATCGGTCCATCTCTACTTTCTACTCACTGTAGAGCCTGCAACAAAATTGTATATCGTTTTTCATTAACTCTGATTTCCAGTTTATTGTAAGGGATTATACAGGTTTTGCCTCAGTGCAATATAAAAAAAAAAGGGTAAAATAAAAAAATAAAGAGGTGCCATTAACTTTAAAAAAAATAAAATAAATACTATTATGAGTACTATTCACGATTTCCTCTTAAGACACAGGGGATCCAGAGAAACATAACAGTGCAAACAGTTAAACATGCCATAATTGACATACAGGTAAAGGCCCCAGGAGACAGACTGGATTAAGCATAAAGCAAACCTGTTTATTGAAGCTGTTTGCAACGTCAAGGCAAAACTAAATCCACACACAGGGCAGAGGGACAGATCACAGACACTCTGACAAGAAAGGTGCAAGTTATTTATACACACAGGGTTAATTAGGGGAAGTGGACACAGGTGGGGAAAACACACATGTGCAAACAGTCAAGGTACTGTGACAAGGAGAAGTAAAACTGAATACAATACATATTCAATTCAATTTTAATTCTAAAGTGCCACCTTACCCCAACAATAAGACAACCCGCTTCAAGCAAAAGCTTGGCCACAGTGGGAAGGAAAAACTCTGTTTTAACAAGGAAAAACCTAGAAAGCAGGCCCAGGGAGGGGCCTGTTAATGAAGTTAATAAATGTGTGAAAATGACATGAGAAACAAATTGTCAAAATAAAATGTGCTGCAGTTTAAAAAATAATAAATATTCCTCTACAGTAGATTCAGGAGAAAACAGCCTTTGGCTTTCCTACAAAGTGCCCCTTTTTAACTCTCATTTGAAGATCTCCATACAGGGAAGAAGGAAACATCCATTTGCTAATATCAGGAGTAGGACTTTAAAGTTTATGACTTAATATATTTGTAAAAATGGAATAACTATGTGTTCACGAACTCCAGATTCAAACTTGTGAATGATTATTTTTTTCTATTCTTTTTTTTTTTTTAAACACAGGAGTGTGGCTGCTAATCTCTTTCAGCCCTTCACAGCAGCTGCCAACAAAGCCAACAAAATGTGAATGTATTTTCTTCTAGAGATGTCCATTATAACTGCAGGATGTTGCAGTTAGCAGCTTCGGTGCTGGAAGTTAACAATTTGAAAGAAGAAGCTGCATAACTAAACTTTGTCACGAATTCGAATGTCAACGAACAGGCAACTGTTTGACACACAGCATGAATACTTCTAGGATTTTTGGTGAGCCTCCTGCCACTGTGAACACATTTCACTTCTCTTTTATTTAGTTAACGATAGTTTTGACCCTGAAACAGCTGTGTTTAGTGAGTTCATGAAACGGTGAAGCAGAACGAGATCTGGATGATCTCCTCAAACAGCGTCATCTCTGCTCTCACAGATTGCAAGCGCTAAAAGTCAGTTTCTGATTTGACTGATGTTCGTGCTGTTGACTGTTTCAAGAGCTAAAAATCAGAGGGAGGGGGTTGAATATTTATCCCCGCAGGAGATAAAAAATAATCAAGCAGAGGGAGGGAAATCCCTCTCTCCCTAAGCACACACCCTGGTAATACACAGTTGATGATCACTAACTAGGAGATCTTTTTATTTTAACTGCTGATATTGGGATCGTTGAGAGTTATAAATATCTAGGTGTGGTACTTGACCGTAAACTGTAGTGGCATCATGCTGATGCCACTACTAAAAAAGTTCAACAAAGACTGTTCTTTTTAAGGAAAATGAAATTTTTTAATGTCTCATCTGAGATGTTGTCTTTGTTTTATAGAAGTTTTATTGAATCTGTGATGTCCTTTTGTATCGCTGCCTGGTTTGCTAACTTGACGGTGAAGAATAAGAATCGGTTGGGACTTCTGGTAAAAACTGCTAGCAAAATTTCAGGGCGCTGGCAAGATGGAATTTTGGCCATCTACAATAGAAATGTGCTTAGAAAGGCGCTTTCTATTATTAATTGTTTGAACCACAGTGAGTTTGAGTTGTTGCCGTCCGGCCGCCGTTTTAAAGAGACCCTGGGGGGAAGACTAAAAGACTCGAGTTTTCTTTTATCCCTACAGCATCTTGTCTCCTGAATTCCTGAAGGCTCTGGACATTGTAGGGCTGTCCTGGTTGACACGCCTCAGGGCGTGGAGATCAGGGGCAGTACCCCTGGACTGGCATACCGGGGTGGTGGTCCCCATCTTTAAGAAGGGGACCGGAGGGTGTGTTCCAGCTACAGGGGGATCACACTCCTCAGCCTCCCTGGGAAAGTCTATGCCAGGGTGCTGGAAAGGAGAGTTCGTCCGCTAGTCGAACCTCGGATACAGGAGGAACAATGCGGTTTTTGCCCTGGTTGCAGAACACTGGACCAGCTCTTTATCCTCTCAAGGATACCTGAGGGCGTATGGGAGTTTGCCCAACCAGTCTACATGTGTTTTGTGGACTTAGAGAAGGCATTTGACCGTGTCCCTCGGGGTGTCCTGTGGGACGTGCTACGGGAGTATGGGGTGTCTGACCCATTGCTATGGGCCATTCGATCCCTATACAACCATTGCAAGAGCTTGGTTCGCATTGCCGGCAATAAGTCGGACTCGTTCCCGGTGGGTGATGGGCTCCGCCAGGGATGCCCTTTGTCACCGATTCTGTTCATAATTTTTATGGACAGGATTTCTAGGCGCAGCAAAGTGGCGAAGGGCTTTCACTTTGGTGGCCTCAGAATCTCATCTCTGATTTTCGCGGATGATGTGGTTCTGTTGGTTTCATCGGGTGATGGCCTCCAGCTCGCACTGGAACGGTTCGCAGCCGAGTGTGAAGCAGCGGGAATGAGGATCAGCACCTCCAAATCTGAGGCCATGGTTCTCTGCCGGAAAAGGGTGGAGTGCCCACTCCGGGTCGGGGATGAGTTCCTGCCCCAAGTGGAGTAGTTCAAGTATTAGTGGTAGGGGCTCAGAGTAGAGCTGCTGCTCTTCCACATCGAAAAGGAGCCAGCTGAGGTGGTTCGGGCATCTGACAAGGATGCCTCATGGGCACCTCCTGGGGTTGGTGTTCCGGGCATGTCCCACTGGGAGGAGGCCCCAGGGCAGACCAAGGACACACTGGAGAGATTATATCTCTCGGCTGGCCTGGGAACGCCTTGGTGTTCCCCTGGACAAGCTAGAGGAGGTGGCTGGGGAGAGGGAGGTCTGGGCTTCTCTGCTTAGGCTGCTGCCCCTGCGACCCGGCCCCGGATAAAGCGGAAGAAGATGGATGGATGGATGGATGGATGGATGGATGGATGGATGGAGATGGCATCTTGTCTCCTTAATGGCAAATAACTGTCCTTTGACTTTTTTATCACTATTATTGTCATTATTTTATATTATTGCTCTGTTTATTTTTATCCTGCTGCTAAACTAATTTCCCCTTGTGGGACAATAAAGAAATTAAATTGAATTGAATTATTCATGAATTTTAAAAACATATAAAAAGGAAGAAAAAAAAAGACCATTAATGAAAGACAAGGATCCCAGTAGTAATATAACATCCTCCAGTGGCAGTAGCAAGGAAGATTTCAAAACAAAAGCTTGCTTTGGATACGATAGTCTGATTTTAATCACTCTGACAGGATAGACAGTCACAGGATTTGAGACAGAAAAAATTTAAAATGCAGGAATAATTGCCTTTAATGACCTTTAATAGAGTACACACATACTCATTTAAAACTGAGGCAGGACAGATTTGGAATAAACAAAAAACCCAGGACCCAGAAAATGAGGAACAGCATATTACCTTGAAAGGAAAAGTTCACTTCAAGATAATAATAACTAGACGGCATTTAGCAAATGATTGCACTTTCAGGTATTATATCCTGCTGTCACTCAAAAGCATCCTTTCTTACATGATGTGTAAATGGCCTTTTGATAATAATGGAGGAGAATAGGTTAGGTAGGTGGTGGGGGTGATGTTGAGAGCATAACGGTCTCAACATCAGGGGAGATCTTGGTGTTAAAGGTATGTGAGCAGAAAAACAGATTAGCTGTGAGGATTAAAAAAGAAGGGTGTTGTGTCAGGGTGGGTGAAAAAGGCCAGAGTATGGGGAAAACATCCAGCAGTGGAAAGAAGCTAAAGTGAGAGATAATGGATAAGAAACTGGAATATTATATATATAGCAATGGCATTTGCTGTGTGTTCTGATTATACATTTTCAACCAAAAGAGACAGAAATTTATGTCAGTGCCATTATCAAGAGGCTACCTGAAAGGTTTTGAGCTCTAAGTTATAATAATTTTAGTTTAAATGAAAAGAAAAGGGAGAGAAATTATCCCTTGTATTACCCTTAAGGAGAAAAAAAACAACAACTCCCTTTTAACAGGAAGAAACCCTCAGCAGAACTAGGCTCAGGGAGGGGTGGACATCTGCCACGACCTGTTGGGGTGAGGGGAGCAAGAGAGGACAAAATCATGCTCTGGAAGAGAGCCGGAGATTATTAATAATATAATTGTTTCATCGCAGAACAGGTAAGGGTTTTGATTTTTGTTCTAAGAATGAACACATTAGGGGAAGTCAGCATTAAAAGAAAACTTTTAGTGAATATAAATGAACGTGAGCACAACAGTTTTGATTTGAGCTGTGTCACAAAAAGTACCTTTGGTTCCTACATCACCTAACACCTCTTACAAAGGGGTGTTAGGTGATGTAGGGTCACAGCACTTATATATACTTGAAACCAATGAAAGGGAAAAAAATAGATTGCAAATTGCTCTGGTTGGTAAACTCATTGTTAAGCATATTCCAAATTGATTTTAAAGAGGTATTTTAGCTGAATTTAATCTACAAACAGAAGGGTAAAATTGGCCAAATTGCATTTAGGTTATTTAGTCAGCCTGTGTTCCATAATTCTCAAACACCTGCAGCTAAATCCTGTTACGAAATATAAACAGACAAGCTGTTGGGTATAACAGCCTAGATTTTCTTTAGGCTTTTCTCTGTTGCTCTATATCCCTGTCCTCAAAAACGAAATAATCTTCACCAGCACGGGGTAAAATTGAATTAGAAAGTAGCCCCTGACAGCACAACCAGGCTGGGACCTGGACCAATAAATTAGGAGAATGAAACAGGGCTGCACAGGAGCTTTGAGTCAATTAGCTGAAGAGTAGTTGTTGGCGGAGTGTTTTTCGGGGCGAGTGGACACAGGCAGATGTGGAGATAAAGAGAGAGCTAATTCAATTAATGAGTTTGATGCTGTTCCTCCCATTATCAAAGCTAGTTAAAAGTGCTGGTGCGTAGCAATGTTGAGAACTGAGGACAAGATTACCACTATCCAGATAAAGAGTGCACACCAGACAATGCTCATCTCCACCCATGCATGCCGCTGCGTTTCTCTCCATCTCAACCCTTTGTGTCTTTCTCAGCACATCTCTTTTCCCATCTGCTTTTGTCTGTCTTTATCTTTTTCCTTTGAAACATTATGCTCCTCCTCACTGCATCTACACACCCAAACCTCCCTCACCTCAACTCCATACCTCTAGAGTTCTCCATCTGTCTTTGGTGTTCTGCATTTATTCATAAAAAAATGAATCACACATCCTTGAATCGGTCATGCTTATTAATTTTATGTAATGACCTTATCTTGGTTGATAAATTTTCATCAGACAATTTGAAGCACTAATGAGTGAAACATGTTAATTAAGAAAAGCGTGTACAAATAGCCGACAGTTTGCAGGAACTCCTTCCTAGTTTGCAGTGTTTTGGTCCAGCACACCTGTAATTAGGACTTCATAGGGTATGAGACCGCTGCTGAAAGTGTTCACAGGTAGTCTTTCTACCACTGTGGTCCAAGCTTTGATGAGAAATATACCACAAGCAGTAGCAATGTCTCAGCTGTTGAATTGATTAAGCAACTGGTCATGTTCATGTGGCTTTAGTTTACATCTTCTGCCATTACTACAGTAGGTTAAATTTCAATTTGTCAGCACTGTCTTTGCTTTCTTTATGGTAAGTATTAAAAACCAACACAGGTTTGTTTCTGCTGTCTCTTGTAATCATTGTGCATAAAATCAGTTGGTGATCAAATCCATAACCTTTACATTTTGGGACCAAAAGACGTACCAAATACGTCTGTTGGTTCAAAAAATAAATATTTGTTTTGGACTTTAAAACAATTCAGACATGAATGATTGACATCTTTATCTGTTCAAGTGATCAATCGCTCACCTAATCATCTGCATCCATGATGATTAGGTGAAAACTGAAAAGTGCTGAAACTAAAGGCTTAAATGGCCTCTAACTTTACCTTTCTTATTTTCACTTCTTTCTACCATTCCATGTGCGAAAGATACAGGGAAAAAAAAACTACCATGTTTTCGTGAGTTATGCTTCATTTTTTTTTAGTTCTTTGGGTAACTGCTATAGCTCAGGAGATCAGGAGATCAGGAAATCAGGAGATCAGGAAATCAGGTAGCCCTCAGCTGGAAGGCTAGTGACTCCTCCGGTCTGAATGCCAAAATGTTCTCAAGGAATATGAGTGTCCGTTTTAGATAAAGCCCCAGTTTAACAGGTCTAGAAACCAGCTGGCCACCCTCTAGTACCTACGACTGCTAGGGGAAAAAATTTATATTTCCCAAATGGTTTATGAATGGTTGTTCCAAGTGTTAGGTAAAATTGATGACAAAAAAATAGTAGATTGCCACGGTCGGTTGTAGTTACATTGAAGACACCAACCTGTCTACAAACACTTGCCTAATACTTCCTGAGGAGTTGTGAAACTGAAAAGTGCAAGAAACTAAAAACAGAGACCATAAAGTATAAGTTATGCCTATTGTTATATGTTGGCTGTAATGGTTAGACAACTCTTACTTTGAAAGAAAATGTTCTCCATTACACTTTTTCAGTTACACTACTGCACAACGAATAGTTGGCGACTGTTTGCAGACAAGTTGGGGGTCTTCTAACTTGTTGGCATCTTGCTAGCAAATTGTCAACTTTGGCAGTCTGCTAGCCACTAAAGCAATCACAACGAGGTTTTTCCTCTCTGTGTGACCAATTTCAGCTTGTGACAACCAGCAAACAATCGCCAATCATTTGGCCACAACATTTTTCCCCTAGAGGCAGCCAGGAAGGTACCGAACAGTCTCTAGGCATAAACTGGGGTTGCACAAATGTGTCCATCTGCGTATACATTTCTGTTCAGACAGCAAGAAGAAGGGTTTTTACCCATCGCACACATGCTCCCGTGCAGTCCTCCAAAATGCTAACTGATAATTGGCTGACATTGGTTTGATGAGAAAAGGGAAAGGAGTAACAGCAGAATTCAATGGGAATGGTACAGTAGAACTGTGAAAAAACTTAAAAGATCAAAAATTTCAACACAAAAATCACAGACAGTGGCTGCAGTCGACATTTTTCACTGTTGTTAACCCTTGTTTCACTTCAGCTCTTTGTCTGTTATAACTCCGCTCTTCTTCTGATAGACCAACAACAACACAAATAAGATTGACCCACAGACCAGGTGTACCACATGCACTGCCGCCATCTGACAATGAAGCTCTCTGCAGGGACACGGGTCATCCGCAGACTCCCAGTGGACCGCAAACGTGCTACCCTCGCTGAAGGATAAATTCCACTTGAGGCCACACGTACTGTTTGCATAAACTATAGAACTCTGTGAAGCTGGCTTGTACTGTCAAGTGTAGTAGTGTATATAGTGTTCATAGTGTCAAATGTAGTAGTGTATATAAAAATGTAGAGAAGTGCTAAATAAATCCCGAGCCATTTACAATAATTATGAAATTATGAAACAATTATAAGAAAAATTCAAAGGTGGACTTTCATATGTAAATCACACTATCAAAGATATGTAAAACTAATGAATCCTACAATACATATAAAATATGTTTTTAACTTTTCAACTTCTTTTTCCATATGCATTGACCACCTCGTTCTTTACAGAATACGATCCTAAACTAGACAGCATATATATTCGTTATAAGGACATGTTAGCTGTGAGGGTTAAAAGCTACCAATCTATCAAGGGACAAGGATGATCAGAAGTAATACTTAAAGTGCCACTCAGTAATTTCAAACTGTGGTGGATTGTATTGAGTGCTACTTAATTGAGTAGATGTTGTCTTTCACTAAACACTACCCACATTTGTGCATGTGGCTATACAAGGTCTGCACTACCCAAGAAAATCAGTTTTCACTTGTAGAGGAGAGAAGAGCACAAGATTGCCTTTAGCCAAAATCTTTCTTCATCCATAGCTCATCCCCGAATAACACACAGAGTGTGGTTATGCCTCATATGCAGTAACATCTAACATCTCTTTTGGTCTTTTTTTAATTAAAGGGAAAAGCAGGCAGATGACTGACATATGAAGCTTGGACCTGAGCTCTGGGAACAAACTCTCGCCTTTAAAAGAGAACATGATGAAATAACTGTCAGAGAAGTGTGGCTGACTTCAAATGAGAAGAGGTTAGAAATGTGAGCTGGCCATACCCTCATGACACGAAAGAATCCATGACAGATCAAGAGAAATCACATGGGCAGGAGCACTGAGAAATGAATTTGAGTGAAATTCAGAGAAGCCCCTGAGCGGGGAAAGGAACATTTAATTTAAAAACCCAGGTTTAATACATACAGCAAATCTTAAATATAGGACATCTTAGTACTAATAAAATCATTATTTTCCTGCAGCAAATAGCAAAGGTCCCAAGGTCATGATGGCCTTTGATCCTTGAACAGCTGAATTGATATAATTTACACTCACAATGAGCAGTCCTATCATTCTCAAGTATACTTTTCACTTGTCACACAGCACCATTTAAACAGCATCTGAACAGTGATCAAAATGCACATGGCTTCTATAACTGAGGCAATGAAAAAAGGAAAATTCCCAATGTAATGGCTAAAGACCAAATTCAACCAGCCACATACTTAAACAAATGAGACAAATTGGGTTCTAAAAACATGACTCTTTGAGCAAAGGCCTCAAGAGTGCTATGACTGTAATATGATGAGATAGCACTAATGTTCCAATTTTTGTACAATAAAGGACTGCTGTTTTGGCCCACAGTGCAATCCATAGAGAAACCATACTATAAAAGCGAGGAAAGAAGATGTAATTAATGCATTATTTCTTTTAAAAATGTAGGAAATGTAGAAATTGTAGCTCATTAAAAATAAAATTCACAAACGCTTACAGCTTAGAGCAATCAATGAGTTTCTTTAATCTCCCCCAAGCTCTCATTATCTCCCTAAGTCACATTATTTTTAATGCAACAAAGAATATGTTATTCTAAATAAAGAAAAAAGGCTATATGTGGGTGGGTATTGACTGAAATGACAAGGAGATCCTTGTGTGTGCAGCGACTGTGTACATGAAAGCGGGCCAACGGGATGATGACACCAAGGGGCGTGACAGTGCAACACCCACAGTGGCCAAAAGCAAATCACCTCCAGTATATCACAGCTTGGTTCTCATCACCATGCAAGGCTTGAAATGTAAAATTCAGGAACATTACCAATCTGGTGCCCTACATGTAGCATATTTTGATCCTTACTTGAGTCATGGGATTGTGAAGCAAGCACAGGATTTCAGACACACAAATTTGAAATATGTGTCACAAGGGTTTTCCTTTTCATATTTGATGTTTGTGCAAATGTACAGGATACTAAAAACTTCCAATTTTCAATTTGCTTTAATGCTGGATTTCAGGAACTTACTACACTGCTGCTGTAGATTATAGCTGAAGGAATGAGGTCATGTTGTAGCAGACAGAAGCTTGATCCCTATGGCTGCCATTTGAAAAGAAGCCTAGCCAGTTAAATAGGGTAGGAAATAGGGGATACAAACACATGCAAACACTGCTTCCAGTAAAACCTATCTGACATAAGGTTGCGTTCACGGGATAAAAATTAGACTTTGCGTTTTCCTCCATTGAGTTCGACGGATGATCCAGGACTGATCCAATATTTGGATTGGTACACAGTATAATCTCACGATATAGTAGGTCAGATTATGGCAGACTGGTGGACCTGATGGAGAAAGGGTTACACTGATTAACACTGGTGCTATCATTGCTCCAAGCATTGGGCACATACAAATGCAGTGCAATGAGTAGTCAATTGGCTTTTCGTCAAAAATCACAAATCAAAGCATCAAATGGCTGCACAGTTTAATGACCAAATGATGTCTTCTATCCTTAGACTGGTGGTTCAATAAAGAAAAGTCCCTCATCAATGAAGAATGAAGGATAGTGTCTGTCCATCCATGTATTCTCTTCCACTTATCCTTAACAGGGTGATGAAAGATGGCATTAAACTTAAATTTAGTTTAATCACTGATAGTGCACATTTTCAGGCTAGAATTATTAACCCACTCACAATCACTCTTAAGCCATGCTTTAGTTTTTTCACTGTATTTTTCAGCTGATTTAATACTTTGCTCCAGAGTAAAAAGGATGGATTACTATATAGAGAGGATAAATATTATATGGACTAGTTCTTGCATAGCACTACTACTCAGATGAGCACTTTCTACTACAAGTCTCATTAACCCAATCACACACGCATTCACACAGTCCATTTATGTATGCCTAAGCACTTTCTAACATTCACACACAAGCATACAGCACCTGGCATTACCAAGAGGTCTGACATCCAAGTACTAACCAGGCTCGACCCTGTTTAGCTTCCGGGATCAGACATGCTCAGGGTGGTATGGCTGTAAGCCATATTACTGGCATACATCCATCTATCCATTTTCAACTTCCACAATTTGGCGCCATGGGGTTGCTGGGGTTTATCCCAGATGTCATGGGGCAAGACGTGGGATACACCAGTCTATCATAGGGCTAACACAGAGAGACAGATAACCAGCCCATTCAGAATCCCCAGTCAACCCAACATGCATGTCTTTGGACTGTGGGAGATCCACACAGGCACTGGGAAAACATACTATATATAAACTGAAGCCAGCCGTTGAGTGTGAGGCAACAGTGCCAACCATCACACCTACATACCACCTACTGATTTACAGTATTTACAAATGGCAAATTGAATCACATTTATAAAGCTCTCATAAATGGTCTTCAAATTGCTTAAAGCACAGAGGTCTGTTTTGCCTGTATGAAGCTAAATGCAGAAATTTCATGACAACATCTGGATGGAATTTGATGGAAATGGATACAGGAGAAAATATCTGTAGTTTTCACATTTTCAGTGAAATTTGTTCAAGTCTACAACATTTATTGTCATTGTAAGAGGGTAAAAATATATCATGTCAATGTCCTTGTGAGAATGCCATACTCCCTACAAACACAGATCGGACTAACATATATGCATATATATCTCTATATATTTATCTATATAAATATAGATATATATATGTGTGTGTGTGTGTGTGTGTGTGTGTGTGTGTGTGTGTGTGTGTGTGTGTGTGTGTGTGTGTGTGTGTGAGAACTTCATATGTCAGTAACCTTAAAAAAGTATAAGAACTTTCCTAAAGCTGAACTATGTTTTAGATGCGATATTTGCTATATACTTTGGCAGAAAGTTATTTCTAGACAGAAGTGTCAGAAACAGTTTTTGCAAATCAAGCAGATGAAGAGCAGAAAAATCCTAATTACCATATGTATGCAAATTACATCAATCTGAAGCGATTACTGAAACAATTAATCTTTAGCAATCACTAAAACATTTTAATCACGATCGTTACAAATGGTTGACTATTCATTATGCCCTCTAATTAGATCATAAATTGTATGAGCACATTGTTGTGGGAGGTTTTGAAGGATGTGACACACGGGGGACAAACACAAAAGCCAGCTAGGACTAATGAAGTGTGCTGCATAAATGGCACTGGGAACTAGGGTTGCTGAGGTGGGACTAAATGCCTGTTCCCTCCTGACTTCATCTATGAGTAATTTATTGACTGGCTCACTGAAGGTTTGAGCTTGCAGATGTGTGATCAGGTGATCGGTGTCAGATGTGTCAGTAAGTCATTTAGCTGCCCTGAGGTTAAAGAGAATATTCCAGATGTAATTGATTAAATGCTACCTGCTGGTGTGAGTGAAATGTGAGAGCCCTGCCAAAAGTAGACACATTCTTGGTCTAAATGTCATGTGTTGTTGTACTTGTCAGTACTGTGACATTTCTGTGAAGCAGTGGGAAGGAGGTATCATAAGTGCTGGAGTGCCAATGTGACAAGGTAGATGACAGTTACCATACTAAGACAACATTTCAGATGATGTCCATGTACGGTCTGTCATAATAGTGTCACAAAATCTGAGAGAATTGTCTCTTGCTGAGAAAATACAAACTTCACCTTGGTTTCATTCACTGTTTCAGACTTCCTCCAGGGACAGAAAAAGAGGCATATGTCTGAAATTACCACAAATTCGCCTCAGCACCTTGCAAAAATTCAGAAATAAAATTTCAGATGAATTGATTCAGGGCTGAAAAAGCTAGTATGTCAGCCAGCCCATTAGTCAAATTTTCACTTCGTTATATGCACCAGTGGACAGTCAACATCAGCAAGCTCCACTACATACAGGAGACAGGAAAGAAGCCCAAGTCACTCCAAAGACATGAGTTATATCGTGTGGCTGAAAATGAGGGACGTGAAGGATGTGATGTGACAAAGAGAAAGAAAGGCAATCAAAGAGAAGATGGATTGTTGATTTAGGGGTTGAATAACTGACTATGATGAAGGCTTGGGAAGAAAAAAACAATACATAACCCCTGCTGATGCATTTGTTGTTTTGCTTTTGTCACAAAAGTATAGACAAAGTAGAACACTGAAGATGTTTTTGCTGCAGTGTTCGTTTTTCAGCGAAGCTACGCTATAGCTCTCCTTAAAAGGAAATAAAAACAAAATCTTACAGGAATATACAGACAGATATTTTCCTTTGATTTTTGTATTATTTAGAAGTATTTGTCAAACATGGTGCTGTGTTATCATTAGCATCACCAATAATAAACTTCTCAAAACTAGTGTTTCTCCCAATTGTAGGCACTCTTCCCCTCATCATCCTCTCAAACTTGTTATTTTCCCCTCTCAGGGCTCTGATAATAGATCTGAGACAAAGGAAAACAAAGTCTCCTCATCACTCTGTGTGAAAGTAAGTAGTTTTTTTTATTTCCTCGGGAGCAATGGATACTCACACTGCATTGCATATTTGTGTCAGTGAAGAATTTATAGGTGATTTATAAGAAGTGGAAAGTCTTACATTGTAATATTGGTGATACTAAAAAAAATTTTTTTTCAAACTGCCCACATGAAAACAGGCATTTACTGGTACCTTTGTTGTCTTCATTTGGACTTCTAACAGCCATTTGTATAGTGCAGGACATTTTAGATACTAAGAATTTAAAACCTTCTCAAATGCGTTGACAGATACTTTCATTCCATTGCGTAGCAGGTGTTAAACACAAATAACATAAACTTAATGACATATTTTTTACTGTTAACAACCTTGCAAGGGAACATTATCCTTACAAAATGGTTTCATCATGCAGTGCTCATGGTGTGCATTTCAGAGACGCCGGAGTAGCATATTTTATACCCGCTGGAAAGTCCATGCCTCACATCTTCAAGGAAGAAGGAAGGGTGAAATTTAAATGAAGTTTAAGGCTTACAAGCAAGGCAACCGCTTACTTGCACAGAAAAACAAACAGTACACTTACTCTTTTTATGGGATGAGAATATATATATATATATATTATTTATCAGTGGCAGATATCCAAGAAAGGGTCTCCAGTATGAAAAGTTAGATAGCATCAGGACCTGACAAGATTCACACCTACTGGCATCTGGCAGCACAAATGAAGCTGCTGTTAGTGAGACACACTTGTAATGGCTAACTGAAGGCCGGATAGTTCGGATCCCCAAGGATCCCCAAAAGAGACCGGTCCCATCTAACTACCAGTCAATAACCAGCCTCAGTACTGCATGGCAGCTCCTGTCAGGCATCATAGCAGCTAAGATGAACAGGCACATGGCTCAATACATAAGCAGGGCACAGAAAAGCATTGGCAGGAACAACAGAGTGGCAAAATATCAGCTACTGGTAAACAGAGCAGTCGCTTTACACTGCAAGACCAGGCTCACCAACCTGTGCACCACCTGAATTGACGAAAGCCTATGATTCAATGCCCCACACATGAATCCTGGAAGGTCTAGAACTATACAAGATTATCAGGACACATAAAGTAGGATAACTTCAAGCTTTATGCCAGGAGTGAATGAGACATCAATTCACTGATCCATACCACTAGGATATACTGCAATGAAATCGGAATGTCATTAGGACTGGAGAAGTGTAGTCGCATGGTAATGAAAAGAGGGAAAGTAGTCAGAACTGAGGGGATAGCAAATCCAGAAGGTAACATTGCAGACATGGAGGACAGCTACAAGAACCTGGGAATCCGCCGGCATGTGGGAACCATGAAGAGCCCGCTAGGAAAGCCACAACCGCCAAATACCTGCAGAGTAAGGAAAGTCCTGACGAGTCAGCAAAATGCTGATAGATAGAAGCCACTGACATCAAGACAAGGAAACTCCTTACCATGCATGGAGGATTTCACCCCAAATCCAGCATCCTGAGACTGTATCCTAAGCGGAAAGAGGCCTAGTGAGTGTCAGAACCACCATCCAGGATGAGACAAGAAACATCCATCCATCAGGTAGATGGCAACAATTGACTGTGTGCTTAGTCAATACCTTAAGCAGTACAAACCTGAGCAAGAAGAGGAGCAAGGAGAAACACAATCATAGAAGGCTAATGGGCCCTGCACCACCAGCAGACACCAGCAGATAGTAGAAGGGCCTGACATCCAGAAATCACACCAGTGACTGGACAAAGCTGGACTGATAAACAGCACAGAGGCACTAATCATGACAGTACAGGAACAAGCCCTGAGCACAAGATGCATAGAGCCTGGGGTCTATCGCACCAGGCAAGACCCGAGGCCTAGTCTGTGCAAAGATTCCCCTGAGACAATCCGGCACATAACGGCAGGGTCCAAGCTGATAGCACTCAGGGCATACATGGAACACCATAACCAAGTGGCCGGCATAGTATATGGAAACATCTGTGTCAAATATAGCCTGGAAGTCCCGAGGTCAAATAGACAGACAAACTGGTGATGGCAACCAACCGGTCATAGTAGCGGTGGACAAGCAGTGGAAGACAGACGTAGTGACAGAGGGCTGAGAGAAGTGCTTCAGAAGATGTGGAGGGTGAAGGAAACAGGGATCCCAGTGGTTATCGGAGCACTCAGTGCAGTGACCCCAAAGCTGGGTGAGTGGCTCCAGCAGATCCCAGGAACAATATCCATGCAGTCCAAGGAACAACAAAGATACTGCACAGGATCCTCAAGCTCCCAGGCTTCTGGCAGAGGACCCAAGCTTTAATTTCCATCCCAGTATCTCACAGTATGTGCTGATAATGTGACTGTGTTCATGGATTATGGAATTAAGCTTTGTGCCAAGGAGCATGTAGAAAAGAGAAAGATGAGAGTCATACAACATGATCTCACAGATGATGATCTTTTCATAGCTGGTTTGTACATTTCCAGGCTTCAAGCACAAAATTTTTAATGCCAAGTATGCCCCCTTTTGTGCAAAATTCAGTATTTCCACTTTCAAATCCTTCTGTTTTCTTTGGTCATAGGTTAGGCCTAGGCTGCCATAATGCCTTGAAAAGACAGCTACTTCCACTTTATATTGCTCAAGGACACTTATGAAAAATGGGTTTACACTCTGAGCCCCTACCAGCCACGGGGACACAATTTTGATGTCACAAATCGTACTGTTTTGTGACAAGGAAAAAATCATTTTCTCATATCCATTGAAAGTTACACATATGACTGTTTTCTGATCCAATCTGTCTGTCCTAAACATTGTTTATCAGTACTATTAAAAATGTTAAATAGTGTTTTACAAACTTCGTCCTTTATGATTATGGACTGGATATAATATTTTATTAAAAATAATTAACCCTTACATACTATCTGCTTCAAATATGATGTGAAGTTGACACTTGAGAGATGAAAAAAATAAACTAATTGTCAATTATTGTGCCTGAAATTTGATCACTTTCCTAAAATGGCACAAAAAATATAAAAAATAATCTATTTAAAAAATTTTACACTGTTTTAGACACGCTACAAAATTTTGCACACTGAGGATGTTTGGGGTCAACTTCATCCTGTATTTATTCAGAAGGATTTCAGATCTGCGAGTATAGATCAAATCAAGGTAAGTGGTGCTTTTAGGAAATCTTGAAACTCTGAGCCTGCCATGCCACATTTGTGTGTATTTTCTAGTTTTACATTTGCCCAGGTTCTCACAGAAACAGGAACTTGCTGGCCTTTGAAATAGTGAAATAGTAAAACAGCATAGGATAAAATCATCATTTTGGTGAGTGTAGGAAACACGTGTGCATAGAAACAAAGCTTCCTAGCACTGCTTTGAAGGCATAGCTAAGTTTGCAATGAGTCATTTTTTTGAATGTTGTGTGTTCTAAATGTTAATTAATGTTATAATATGTAAGCAGTGGCTCCACAGTGCAGTGGTTTTACATACGTACTTAACTAATAAATGAAAGAGCCCTGGTTTGGTGCATGGTTATATATTAAATCCCACTAGTTCCAGATCACCGTATTCCATCTGTTTTTGATTTCAATAAGATATATTTTAATTATCATGCCTTCATCTCTTCATGTCTTAGGTAAAACAAGGCATTAAGTTGACAGTACAGGTTTTTCTCCAAAAATGAGTGTTGAAAAACCTTAAAAAATAAACTCTGCCTGCTATCTGAAACATGAATTAAGGATGGATTATCCATTTATTAATGTTAGATAGGCTATTTATACTTTCTAAATATATCTGCAGTTCAAGTTAAAACTAATCAATCCCATACTGTGAAGGCATGGAATATTAACAGTATATATAAGTAACACTTATGTGGCTGTTGGTATTAAATAGGATCTCTCCCTAACATCTCTCCAGTATTTTTGTTACGTAATAATTCTGCTGCTCTTGTGCTTCATCTTCTTATAACTGACCTGCCCACCTTTAGTATACCTTTCAGCTTATGATACTGTATAATTGATTTGATTGGCCCTATATGTACACACCTGAAAACACACAGTCTTGTACCTAAGGTGCAGAACACGTCATGCCCTTCCGCCCCACTTTACTTCCCCTGCAGGAGTTTGAGCTTTCTCTTAGTGTTTATCAGCGGTGTTTTAACAGGTATGACCAACTCACTTCTTTACTGCATGTTAGTGGAACTTATCACCAAGCACCATGCCCTGAGCACTGCTTCTACTTCACAGGGCCACCAACACCTCAACTGCCACTGGATGTTTACACTGATCCCTTCATAGAGGACTCCCTTGGGCTGCTCTCTCTGTTTGTGTGTTTGTGTGTATCTGCATGACTCCCTTGGGCCACAACACAGTGTGTCTGCATTCAGCTTTGTGGAGTGACAATGCTGGGTCTGTTCCTCCGGACCACAGTCAAGCCCTGCGTGCCAAAGGACAAGTGATGAAAGAACGAACAAGGACAACAGGTCATTCGATTGAACTACCTTGACATATAAAGCGAAAAACAAAATATAGCAGCTGCACGCTTTTAATACTGCAGTGCAAATATTTCTTCTCAGATTTAGAATATTAATATGTTTTCATATTTAAATAAAAAAAAATATCAAAGGAGATAAATATGACTATATATAAATATATAAGGTGTAAATGCTTCTGTTGATTATACTATGTTGGTCTAAGCACTGCTAATGATACTCAATGGCAGTTAAGGAAACAGGAGTAAAAGGCAGCGCTGTCTTCTTTTATTTTGCTTTTTTTCTTTACCTTGGCCAACTTTCCACAAAAGTGAAAATTAATCCTAATTAATCTTGTACCACAGCTACACTCACCTTTATAATCATATTTTGAGGGAGATGGTTTCAGTTATAAAAACTGACACATGCTCTTCAGTTTGTTAAGTAGCACACAGTAGCATTTGGCTAAGCAGTGAGAAAGCAGTCAATAGACTGCAGCCAAAAATTTTAACTATTCTTTTTTCTTTTTTTCTTGGCCATACTTGGAAAAATCTTTCACTGAGCAAATCAATCACATCGAAGCAATTCAAACAACACACTGAAGCTTCAGCTGAGCAGACTGCATTTAATTCATTTTGCTTCCTGCTGCTCATCACTTAACACCTCTTTCAGGCCTAATAACAATGTAATGCTCATGGCACAAACCATCATCTAAGTGTTTGCTGCAATTGGCAGTATCACTATTAATATTGGCCGTGAACAAATCTGTCCTTAGTCAGAAAAAATGTCCTTATCACAACAATAGGCAACAGCTAGATCAGAAAGATGACAAGCAATACGCTTTTATCACATGTCAGGACAAACTAACTCAGACTGGAGCAAACTGAGCCCAACCTGCACAGTTGTGACCCCCAAATGTACAAAACTATTGTAGTTGATACATGAATAAAATTACAACAACTGTTCCACCGAGTGGTTTTCTCACAGAGCTAGGATATGCAACATGAATCCTCATGCCAGTATGGACATGAAAAAGTGACCTTGTATGGAAGAGGGTTTGTAAATGGACTGGAGCACATTTCACGATGCTCACAAATATACTTAGCAGCTACTAAAGGAATAGGAATAGCAGAGAAAGATATTTGACATTTGTGTCAGTGTACTGCTTGGTGTGTTTGTGTCGGCTTGCGTGTCACAAAAATGAAACAAAGAGAATCAGAGTGAGTCCTCTGGGCCATAACACAGCTCATCTGTGCTGAGAGAAGTGGAATGACGCTGCCAGATCTCCTCCAGTCACCATTACTATGGGCTCGAATACAGCCGACTAGTGAGTGAACCAAGTGAAATGATCATCCAGGACTTTACAGGCCTTTACATAATTGGCAGAAACGACAGGAGAGCAGAAAGCAAACGTACATCGGCATTGTAAATTCTCGCTGCAGGGTTTCTGCAGCAGCATTTGAATCACAAGCGCCAGGCGCAGATGACAGTGAAGGCTGTTTTGCAAAACACAAAGGGCGTTTCACCCTAGAGTGAAGGCACCCTTTTCTCTTAGATTATACTGAAAATTGAGGAGGTGCTGTCTTGTGCAGCCTGTACGCACATAGAGAGTAACAGTTTGTAACACCAGGAATCAAAACAAAACCCTTTTAAAAAATGATTTAGACTATTACCCCAGACTTAGTTATTTATAGCTGTAGCAGATGAATCATTCCTTGCATTCTTCTACAGCTCTACCTTAATCAACCAGCACAGAAACTGTGACAGTTTAGCATTCAATCTCTGATATATTAAGAGTTTAAGTAAATAAAAAATAAGCATTAATAATTCAATTTGCTTGCAGGCTTATTTGTTTTTATAAAGATTAATTATATACTATCAGCCCCATAACATTTCATGAACAAAATTAGTTTGATCCAACTCCTGAAAGGGAAGTTTGTGATTCAATAATGAGAAATTTAGCAGAATGACGTACTGACATTAGTTTATCTTGAGCAAACAAGGCTGCCTTACCAGAGTGATTCTAAGAAATCTTAAAGTTTTTAAATTAGTTCCCAACTTTGAAATACTCGAGATCTTTAATCTTTTAGCACAAGGGATTGTTGCATCATATTCCATGCATTGTTAATGAGAATCCACTTTAAATTTTACTCTGCAACTAAACCAGGGTGGAGATTAAGGGGGGGGGGGGGGGGGGGGTGTAAAAAAGAAATCCTGGTGTTTCCGAGTCCGACTAATATAATGACAACTGATTTATCCTTTTGTGGTAACTAGACAAAAATCAGTGCTTTAGCTTTTCTGAAAAAATGAAATCTTTTAAAGTTTTAATATTAACATTGCATTTCTTTTATGTTCCACATATGCCATTACCCAGTCATTTTCCTCACAGACCACAAATCTGTCAGATTAGTCAATTGTTATGGCAGTGCTGACAGCCCTGTGGTGTTTGTAACAAGTAGCAGTGCTATAGAGCAATGCTTTTATGAGTCTGCATACACACTTGTACAGGAAGGATACACATGCAACAGCATGCAGTGAGATACACGTTCCTTTTCAGTGTGGCGTTAACTGATTGTCAGTGGGTGTCTATAATGCGCCAATAAACTTTGCTCTTTGTGGCAATGTGCCAGCAAAACAAGGTAAAAAACCAGACAGACGGAGCCAGAAAATATAGAAGTAAACAATGAATACAGTCGAAACAAGAATCTGCCTTTTTTAAGTGAAGAAGATGCATTTGGTTACGTTCCAATGATAAAACTGTGGGTGAAAAACTATCTGTATTTCTTTGTTTACTCCACAAGGTGCCCTCATCTTACCCAGGTTCCTTTTTTTTGTTGTTCCTTATAGGATAAAACCTGCCTCACTTTCTATTTCAACAAGTACTTGAAAATCTACACTGCAACAATAATGGAAAGAGACTGTTTTATGTGGCAGGTTTTTAAGTATAAGGTGGAATTAGCAACGTGATGACAAGGCCGCTCATTTTTAACGTCACTAACTAACATTTTAAAAGGCAGCCACACAGCTGAGTCATTGAGCCGAATGGTCAGGCATCAGAAAAACTTGATGTCACTTTTCAGAAACAATAGACGTGAACAATACTCAAGTTGTTCAAATCGCTGCACAGAAATTCATGTTGAAATATTCCAGATTTCAGATTTGTGGCTGTCAGATACAGAAGCTGTCACCTGGGGTAAAATTAAGGTGCAGCGTGCCAATGAGTGTGACCACTCATGAGGTTTTTTTAATTCTATCTATAGCGATTCATGCTGCCACCGCTCACCTAGAAGTTATTTAATGTAATGCTTTGTAAGATAATAATTAATTTTACCATAACTGTATTCATGGGTGCTGCCCACCTTATTTCTATCTTACCTATCATTTATCTCTATATTCACTGTTATTATTCACTCTCTCCTGCAGGACTGCGATTGACAAAACAAGAATCGTACAGATCACATGCATCAGTATACGCACACAAACAGAGCGCAGCCACACTGGCACACACACAGATTGAAACCCCTGAGCAGATCAAGGCTTATCCACACACAGTGGTAGCTCTGCAGGATCATGAAGGCTTGGATCCAAAGTACCAGCTTATATCTTCAGATCAATGGCTGACCTCCCAACCAGCTACAGCCAGACTGACCAACACTACGTAGCTCAAAGCCCAGCCAAAGGCACTGCTCCAAGCTGCATGCTGAATGTTATATCAGCCTAATGATTCACCCCAGAAGCCCAAACTCTGTCAGCTTGTCAGTTCTTTTTTTCTCCCTCTTTCTCTAGGTCATTGTCACTGCTTTTTTTGTTTTTGTTTCTGTTGTTGTTGTCACTGCCACAAACTCTGTATTTTTCGCCTGTGTCTGTGAGGGAAAGGCAACCTGTTCTGGGAGTAAAAGCAAAAAACAAAAAAGAGCAATACTTCTGGGGGAGCAGAAGGTGAATTTTACCATTCAGTAATGCAACTATCATAGCCAGCTCCAGGAAAATGCTTTTAAAAGTATGAAAGCAGGAATGATAACTGACACCCCTACAAACAGTAAGATGCCTCAAACCTTCATAGCCAAAGGCAGTGCTGTTGGTCAGCAAGAACAAACAGCATATACAGTTTTAAATCTAACTAGCTACAAAATATAGTATAGTATAGTATATATAGAAAAGACAGAGGTGATCAGATTAGGTACAAGTCAAAATACATGTTCTGAATAACAGAGAAATGCAGATTCAATAAATAAATAAGGTTTTTATCAAGTTTTTTTCTAGATTTTTTAGATGTGTTTTTTTCTGTGTGTTTATCAGCAGCTTCTGTTGCTACTGCTGCATGAAAACACAGCGATTTAACTTTTAATACTGGCTAGTGGGGATGTTTCTGCAGGAGACCGCAGTATTTTAGGGATTAACATACTTTTCAGACACTTTCAGATTTCATTTGCAGCATTGAGACAACTGTAATTTTCTCTAAATCTATTAGGGAAAGTGATTCCAGGCCTACCAGACTATCTAGCCCAAGTCTGCGCCGTTGTCAGGCAGGAAATTGATGGAATTTGGCACCTCGTATCCCCCTTTTCAGTCAGTCCAGCTCTTGGCACAGATCTGTGTTTGAATTGCAGGGGGCTAAACAAAACTGATGAATAACCATTAGCATTTTAGTTCTGCAGTGAATAATATATAAACAAACAAACAAACAAAATAACACACTCATGATTCAAATAGAAATGACATTTAATGTCAAAGACCATTTTACCCATCTGTTTTTGGATGCCTGACTTTTTCTACTGTCGATAATTTGGACATATAACGTTACAGTATATGCAGTATGCTTTTTTTGAATGATCGTTACTCATTGTTGCTTTATGTTTTCCATACCTATATGCAAGTATTTTCAGTTTGAATCGGTTGAATCACACTCTTCTAGACTCCTCCAGAGCATTACGTCTTAAAGTGTTGGGTAGACTAGGTCTCAAAAACGGAAAAATATGAACCATGTAAAAACTTAAGGGTTTTATTTTGATTAGATTAACTACTGATATTTTTTGTTTTTGTGGTAAAATATTTGCTTAATATAGCATGAAAATAAATGAACAGCAAACGTTATTGTGCGTTATTGTGAAATTCTATAACTATATAACTTTCAGAAATTGTCACTCGTTGCCCTTTGCAATGTGAATGTGTTTAAATGTGAATGTTTAAAAAAAATAAACATCATTGCATTGAATGCAAGCATTTGACATATGAAGCTAGAAATTCACAGTAATCATTACATCTGTCCAAACTTTCCAGAAATTTTTATGGAAGTCAGAGACAGTCAACTACGAAGCCAACGATGATTTGACATGAAATGAACCAGATGCTTTGGAGTTTTTGGATTCTTTTCATCCAGCTGTCATGGGACAAAAGGCAAGGTACACCTGGACAGGCTGACAGTCTATTGTAGGCCTAATAGAGAGCAATCGACACCCTCTCACACACATTCTCAACTATGGTAAATTTAGACTCACCACTTAATCATAGCTCCATGTATGTCTTTTGACATGAACAGAGCATTGAGGAAGCCAGAGCACCTGGAGAGAACCAGCACAAGCACAGTGCAAAATCCACACAGAAAGGGCCAAGCCAGCTTCTTGTGCTGTTTATTATTAAATGTTTTCTGTTTGAGTTCATCCTTTGTCTAATATGTCTTGTCTTTTGATTATGTTTAGTCAGAGTTTTTCATTCATCGTTTTAATTTCACAATCATTCCAGTTATCTTGAGCACAAGATCTTTTTGGATTTGAGTTCTTGTTATCTTTTAATGTCTATGGAGTTTGTCTTTTCATCTGAATTACCCCCTCAATTAAGGGGGGTGTCTGTTTTTTTCAGTTATAGTAGTTTGCTTCCCATTTTCTTCTGTTAACTAGTTTTCTCTTATATCTGGGTTGTACTCCCTTGATCGTCTCGATTATGCTCAACTGTGCCTTGTTCCTCCTAATTTTTGTATTTTGCTGGGAAAAGGGGAACCATGTTTAGCAACTTACTGAAAATGCTCCAAACATAAATGGAAATTTTGTATTTAAGGTGAAAAAAAGAGTTTTCACAATTACAACAAGCTTGAAAGTAAGTACTTCATGAGCACCTGTGTTGTGTAGTATAGCCTGAACATTCTTGGGCAGACTTTCTCATCATTTCTTTTCATTGCTCTTCAATGAAAGAAGGGCATTCTCCTCCACTGTGTTTTATAGAGGTCTGTAGACACACACTATTTTACATCTTCTGTGATCCCTCTGATTTTAAACAAAGATTTGGATCGTCAATCTATAAGATATGTTGTGACTGATTTTCAGCTCATTGCTCTTTGGGAATCACCTTGTTGGTGCAAAAATACTATGTTATGCCAGTAAAACTGGGTTATCTTTGGGATTTTTCATAGATTCAGCTGAAGGACAAATTACGTGTTTTTGAGACAGACTTTCAGTAACTGAGCCTAAAGACACAATTTACAATCAGTTCTTTGCTGAGTTGTCCGTTTAGTGTAGACAGAACAATAATTTATTCCTTGAATTATGTGGCTTTAAAAAATGCAAAAATCTTTAAAAGATCTTCAGATAGCAAGTGAATTATTATTAAACTATTGGAGAACTATTGCTTAAAACCACTTGAACAGTTAAAGAGTTGTTGCTTTAAACCACTTTAAAATTACAAGAAAGTCGGGTTCCTTGAAAGTAAAACATAAAGGAATGTGTGTGTCTCAAGAGTTTTGCACATTGTACTTTGTATGTTTCATATTGTCTGTTGTGTGAGTTTTATATATTCCTAGTTTTCATGTTTGTTATTTTTCTGCAATTTTTTACTTGTGTTACCTTTTGTGTTGCCTTTTCTGGACTTTTTATAAATTATATATAAAAAGCTCACTTTTTATTTTACTTCAGTCTCAGATCTATTTGGGTCCACTTTTCAACATAACGTGCATGACCCAAAGCTCAACACACAGGCAAAGTTGTGTTCATGGGCAACTGAATGAACTATTACAAACCTTTCTTTGAAAAGAACTCACTCTTCCATGTGAATACTTGTGTCTTTTAATGACTTATTAAAGAAGAGAAGAATACAGAGGCTTTTTTTGTTATAGGCAGGCGAAAGGCAATGCTGTAAAATAGAAAAAAAGCAACAGAACATGCAGCAGGAAAAAAATCCTAATGTGGACGGCTACCAAAGATAACACCATGTCAGCTGCTGCAGTTTCTCCTGGTGAGCTCTGTCCTTACTGCACAAACTGATCCTCGCTAATTTGGACATAGCTTTTTTGATTCCCTCTTTTTGCAGCCAAAGCAAGGCATCAACTGAAGTTTAAGTTGTGTCACCTTGGCAAAGGCTTGCAGTTCAAATGAAAGCTCATCTTTCTGGTTTCCACAGAAGAGGGAGAGTCTTAATGATTTGAATTTGAAATTTTGTGAAGAAAGCAAAAAGCCATGGCAAATAAGTCATACTCAGACCTATTTGATTTTCATTTTTCCCTTTTACAAGTGACAAAAATTCTCTTACCATTGCTTACCAATGACTTTGCTGTCTAGTTTCTCTCATTCCCAGTATATTCTTTGACAAAATTTCAATCTTTCAGAGTCATCTCTCAACCCACAATGCATGAGGAACTTTGCATATAGCTAGGATGAGTAAAGTGCATTTTCTATGTTTTTAGTTGTTAGCTATCAGCCTCTATAAAAAGACTGCAGTTATGACAGCCAACACATAATCTCTGTCTTTATTCTTTTCCCACAAGTCCACATTAAAATTTCTCTGATTTTGAGTTTGTGTTACAGCTGTCGAGTCTGTGGAATCAAACTTTCAAAGTAAATTCCTACAAAAAACATCAAGGATAAACAAGTGATTAAAAGGCCAAGCTTATGATTGTCTGAGAGAGACAGAAAAAGAGAGACACATCCCCTCACAGTTAGCTGGCAGAGCTTATTCTGCCTGTACTGCCTCACTACCTAATCTCACACTGTTTGTCATCCCCTCTAGTCCTATATATATCATCTTCAACTCAGATTGCAAAAACTGGAGTTGTACAAGTTGTAGCAAAAAAATATTGCCTGAAGATGTTAGCAACTGCAGGATAAGTAAAGGAATTGCAGCAGTAGATAAAAAAAAGAAACTAAAGAAAAGAGTAATCCTTCATGACAACCTCGGCTGCTTCTTTACAGGGACATTTTGTTGTTACAACATATTTATGATCACATGTGTTGAGCTATGTTCCCATTGGATCAAACACAGTGTAAGAAAATTCATCCAGACGCTATCCAGATTTGATTTGACTGAGATTTTAGTTGCCAAGGCTCATTCTGTATTGCACAGCACACACAGAACATAGCTGCCACAATGACAGCTAAATCAAGAAAAGTGTATTTGTGGCAATTCTGAATATTTGGGGTTTAATCACATGAGCTGTTTCTGGATTAATACATCATTACTCACTGTTAATGAATACAGTCTAAACAATTCTATAGCATTCAAATGTTATCTGTCAACCATGCTTCAGCTGACTGATGATGAAAAAACTAGCATCATGGCTGGAGAAAGATGCTGGCAATATTGTTCAGAGATATATTCAGCTCTATATTATTTTTTGGGTGAATAGCAATACATCATATATGTTTAAGCATCTTCTAAATGTTCAGTTCTAAAGGTTTTTTTTTAATAAAGCAGACTGAGTCAGGATTCCCATATGTATTTGAAAGTCTACTGTTTTCCCCCATTATGCAAAAGTTTATCCAGCGTTTAACGGAAAGTTGCTGAAGTTTATTTTATGTATTATGATGTTACATACTACAGTAATTAGTGCAAATTAACACACGAGGTCGATGCATCATATTTGCATTCCCTGTACATCGGGTTGCCGCCTCCGCTCTGCACTCTCAGAAATAGAGGTACGAGAGAAGAACATTTTTGTACCTATAGGTACATTTTTTAAAAATGTTCCCTTAAAAGTACAATACTGGTCTTTAAAAGTCCAGAAATGCCCCTTTAAAGGTACAATTTGAAATAAAGTACAAATCTGTACCATTTTGACCTGTACTGCAGTGACAGTGACAGAATGTGGTAATGGGTCAGCATGGGAAAATCTGGATGGGCCTGGTTAATTGTAAAATTCATATGAGATGTGAGTGTGCTCATAAAAGCTACATGTTATAATCAAATCTGTTGGTCCTCTCCTCTGTACATAAATTATCCTATGATGCAAAGAATATCTGTAACCTACCTTTGTGTAAGTTATGTTAAATTATATTTTAAAAACACACACAATGACATGCAGGCACAACCAAATGATGTTAAAAAAAACTGGTCCATTTCCATTTTATTAAGTTTCAGTTATAATTTTTAATGTTTTAAATCTTGGTTGTAGCCTTCAAAAACGTGAAATCATATTACTGTTATGTTTGGCCATTTACTTTTTCGCTTTTACTACATCCTAGAATTGTTCATTAATTGGGAGGTTTTTATGGAATTTGCAACATCAAGTTAAACCGAGGTTCTTTGGAAGTTAAAATGTCAAGCAGATTTTTATGTTACGGTGACTACATTTTGTAAGTTACAAATATAGTTCGCCAAGACAGCATAACGGTTTCCAAACGCATTAATACCACAATGTCCATGTATCAAGTTCGCAACGCGCATTAATCCCAAAGGCTGAAAAGCCAGCAGCGATGAGTGCTCCGCCTCCGCGCTGACTAGCGTTGACGCAGAAAATGACTCTCAGGGGGTTATCGACACGGAGGAGCTCCTTAAAAAGTTGATGGAAGAAGGCATTGATGTCAGACGACGAGGCGCAAAGGTTTAGAGGTAAGTCGGGTGTGATTTTGTGTTTTTATAAAAATTACAACGTGTAATTTTACAGTAGAGTTAGCAAAAGTCCGAAGAGCTAGCTTTAACATGGGTGAATGCTAGCAGTTAGCTAAGTTTTAAACAAAGAAAGGTACAAATGTGGACTATTTAGACTGTTGGTGGAATGTTCAACGTCTGTCTGCCCGCCGTATTCCAGTGTTTTATCAATAAATAGTCACTAACCGTGTACAACAATGTAAAAAAATCAATAATTTCTCAAAACATGCTAGTATGTAAATATAGGTATTAACAAAATCGTTCTCTAAGCAAAATTCATCCCATCTAACGTGTTTCCCGCTCAAAGGGATTTTAAACAATGGAAGGTACACATTTGTACCATTCCACCTACTTAGTGGGATTTGGGATTTTCGAATATGAGAACTGTAAGCTCTGTGCAGGGACACTGTCTGCAACCCAAGAATTGTTAAGATGATTGGGGAAACAGCTAATGATTTTTTTTTGTCTCTAAATCTGATTATTATTATTTTCTGTACTAACTGATTAATCAATCTGTTTATTAGCTTTAGAATTTTTGTTCAATGGTTAAAGCACTTTACATTTATCTCCAGTCTGTGTCTTTAAACATGTCAAAAGTTTAAATCCTCAATGTAAAATGTCATTCTTTTGTCTATTCTGCTCTTTTCATTTCCAGTTGTGTGATGAGGTTGATTTAATGCATCCCTGCCAAGACAACATCTGTCGCCGCTTTAGCAAAAACTTCACTGCTGTTCTTCAAATGACCAAGGATTTGCCACTGAAGAAGGTCTACATGGAGGCAAGAGAGAATGCACTGGCTGAAGACATTACAGGTGCTAATTTGACCTCATACAAATAGTAAATTTTGTGACAATTCATTTGCTCTCTCTTCCAAAGATAATTGATGTACCATAGTGTCATGTGAAGAGCATGTTAATGGGAATTTGCATGCTATCAAAATCTAATGAAGTGCATTTGCATCTGTATGACCTAGGAATTGACTTCAAGGGGGCACTTCTCTTGCCATCCATCTTCAAGGAGAAGATAGAAGATTTCATCATCCTTGGAGAGGTAAATGCATGATGCAATGCATAGCCTTTGGCCACAAGTTTCATTCTTGGTGTTTTGTTGGCATGGAGCTGAATTCAGCTGCGGTTCAGCATCACAGCTAAGCTAATGTAGGGGAAACACTGCTGTTAATCCACAGTGCTGCTGTGCTCTTGGGTTTTGTCTGGTGTTTATATAGATAGATAGACCTTTATTGTCCCCTTAGGGAAATTCTTCTTCACAGGTACTGTCACTGTCAGGGGTGATTGCTTTTGCCCTTGAATATTATGTCAAACTTTAGCAGCTTATCAAACACTACCACAACAGTCATTGGTCAAGAAGCTTTTTGTTTGGAGTATGGGCCATGTTTACAGGTTATCAGAATAGACAGTTTTGTTTTCTAGCAAATAAAGAAGGTAATTTGAGGAATCTGTTGAAAATCCACTTGGCACATATTGCTTAAACATACTGTATACTAATGTTTTTCTTCCACTTCTGCAGAATACTCCCACGAGTCCATACCCAACCATTCGAATGAAGGATAAGAGTTGGACAACTGCCCTCTTAAGACAGTGTCGCTGTGTTGTGACAGTTGAAGGAGTGGATGTTTGCTCGTGCCGCTCGCTGGATGAGGCCTACATCTCAGCATTCTCCACCTTCTTCGTGTTCAACATGACCTACCCTGCATACTTCAAGAAAACACTTGTCTTTCTTCAGAACTGCATTGTCAACATAGGAGACCAGGGAGACAAACCCCTGCCAGTAAGTGTCGCCAGGGTACTTAACCAACTCTATTAAATACGCCCCCACCCAAGTGTCACTACCTTATTGACTACCCAATGCTGATTTTGATGTATGGTCCTCTTCGCCCTTTGTGGTGTATGAGATATGAAAGCAAGCATCAATATTTCAAAAATCTAGCGAGTAAATGCAAAAACTTTGTAAACATCACTGCAACTCTTAGCAATCGTCATCAAATGAAACAGTGCTGGGAGTTTTCTTCAGATAAGTTGCTTGTTGACTTTGAACATTCACTCAGCACAAGTGTCAGTGTGCCATTTTCATCTCTGCCAGGTGACTTACAGAATGCTCTGGGAATGAACAAAAGTTTTACAGATGTGCATTTTCAGGATAAAGTGCTTCAGCGTGTGTCTGCTATATCTGTCAGCAGTGTCAAATATGAACTTGAGGATGTTTTTGTAGTTGGCCATGTACACACTGAAGCCATACCTCAATTCTTTAAAATCAAGTATATTTTGAATGTTGATACTTGTTGGGTATTGTGTGGGAAACTGTTACTTCCTTGCACTTGTGAATGTCATTTCCATGCTTACCAAGTGGCAGTTGACAATGACTGGATCCTGTTCAATCCAGGAAATGAATTAGACTTTCAAGCTCTAGACACCTATTAAGTTGATGATAGGCGGTTTGTGTCCTTGAGGTATTCTGTGTGACGTGATTGCAAGAACATTTTTATGTATGTATGTATGTGTGCGTGCGTGCGTATGTATGTGCGTGCTTGTTGAAGTAGAGCAAAACATTTGTGTGGACAGTTTTTTAAATACATGCCATCTCTGTGATCCGTCAAAACATTGTGTTCAGGTGTTTAATGTCTTTATGTGATTGTTTACTTTTTTTCTTCTTTTTTTTTTTTTTTTAAATGAATGTATTTTTCTTGACATGTCCTATGGCAGGGGTGTCAAACTCAAATACACAGTGGGCCAAAATTCAAATCTAGAACAAGGTCGCGGGCTAACATTAATATTTATTGAAAAATATCTTCCTCCAGATATAAGAATGAATCTCTTCTTATGGACTCAAACAAGTTTTGGTGAAAAACTGAATGTGGAACAAGCAAAGCTTAATACTAAACAATGTATATATTAGCTGTATAATACCAGTAGGCCAGCTCTAATAGTAATTTGGTATGGCTTCGCGGGCCAAATGTAATTAGGCTGCGGGCCAAATTTGGCCCGCGGGCCAGAGTTTGACACCTATGTCCTATGGCAATATACGAATGTAATCAAGGATGTATTCCTGTGGTTGTTTAAGTGCTTTGATGTGATTCTATTATCGAAAATAAATGGTTAAATAACCAAATATTTTGAACTATTGGGGGTACATTTTTGTCTCTTTAGGTACGAAATAGGTTGTCGCTGGGGGGGTACCCTCATAGGTACCCTATTGTACCCTTTTCAAGGGAACATTTCTGTACTATAGTTTCAAGGTACATTTATGTCTTAGGAAAGTACATGATTGTACTTCAGATGGTACAACTTCATAAGGTACAAAAATGTACCAAGCCTAAAGGGTACAGAAATGTCCTTCAAAAAGGAACACCCCCAGCGACAAGCATTTGTACCCTTTTTGGTACACTTTGGTACCCCTATTTCTGAGAGTGTGTGCTCAGATACTGTATTTCACTTTTGAACTCCAAAAAGTAATTCTGAAACTTTGTGAACAATGTGAAGCTAACTCTCACTACAAGGGATTTTTAATATTTTATTTGTGGATAGTGTGAATCAATTAGGGAAAACCTTTTTTTAGTAACAGTTAAATGTGAGAAACTCTACCAATTATTGTTTTGTTTTTCTTTTACTTCTCTTTTTTTAAGACGTACTTTCTAATAGAGGCCTTGCAGAGACATGAAAAACTGTGCATCTTAAACCAACATCAAATATTTACACAAAATCTGAAGCTGACATTTTAAAAATGTATAATAAAAAATATAAATTTTACTGTAGTGTAAGTATATTATCTTTTTATTGTTTACTTTATGACCCATCCTAATGTTAGTTTATATGTGTTTTTTTTTAACTTTTAAATACTATTCAATTATAACTGTAGTAAGAACATAAGCCTAGGTATGAAGATTATCTAATGCACAACTTATGGGTTTATCATCAGGCCATTATTATTTGCCAATGTTATTTATTTGCTGGTATCTGCATTTATAGCAGCTGTTAAATTGAAATCAAAGTAAATAAAAGACAAGAGAAACAACCATCAACTATTTTATGACCACTGACCTTGCATAGTTTGCCTGTCAGAGGGCAGATCAAGTAGAGCATTAAAAATGAGGAAATTAATAAATACACATAGTAAATGTTGAGATAATCTGCTTATGTTTTGTGTGTCTGCAAAGGAAAATATATTGACTGTTATATTAGATTCTTAAATCATCAAATATCAATATTAGTATTGGTCTTAAAATAACACACAAAAGAAATCATATATTGGTCGGGCTTTGACAACGTCTCCAGAAATGTAGAGTATAAATATTAGCCAAACGCTTCTACTTAAATGCACTTTATTAACTCATTATCAGCAACGGTTATGAAGGCAGGAGCTTTAGTTTGCTGATCTGCAGCAAAGCTTTATACAACTCCAAGGAGGAAAGACAACAGCAATGACTGCAGAGAAACAGTCGTTACTGCTCATCAATCTGTCTGAGAAGGGTTATGAGGCCATTATGGCTTTCACAGAAATCCATTCCTTGGAAACACACTACCTTTCAAAAGAAACAAGGGTGAAGGGAGAAGGCAAAAACAAAGAAGACAAATTCAAGAAAAGAGCAATGACAGAAAGTCATTATGTTAGAAATATAATGACTTAAATAGATTGCTATTTGATAATGGCGATAGCTTTGTTTTGCAACACCCTATAGAGAGTAAGATCTCCATAGTGAATCTCGCTGGATTTCTAATGCTGTATAACTTATTAATGAGTAGATGAGGTGCTGTCAAAGTAAATAACTTTGGCCAACGGGGCTAAATGTCAAAAAGGAGCTAGGTAAAGAAGACCAGACAGCTTTAAATACAATTAGTTTTTTATTCAAATTTCTGAAATTTCAAGTCGTGTCTATCTCAGACAGAATTCTGGGGTTTTCTCACAGTGTTTCAGCACAGAGCAGCTCAAAGAAGAGAAACATGTCAAATTCGGGGAAAGCAAGAAAAGGAGAACGTGTATCAGGAGAGAAAGGTTAAACAATACAAAGAAGAGAGGGAAACCAAGACAGAGCAGCAGATAAAATACAAGAAAGAGTACAGATAAGTATAGAAATGAAAATGGAAAAGAGACATACCTATCTTGGGTGACCTTTACCAGGAACTGAATCACGGTGGAAAGCAGTCAAGATAAGCTGAATACACTGAGGAGGACATCTTTATTCCTGCCTTTTCTCCTGCTGATATTTCAGCAAACAATTGCCAAAAACAAACAGCCAAAGCACAAGACCTGTAAACCTGAACTGTATTAAAGATCAGAATCAGCTACACACAGCACTGAATCATTTCTGCGTAACGTCTGAGCAACAACAAACTGGCCTTAGCTAAATCAGCTGCTTCATTCACAGGGCAGCGATGAACCTGCCCTCTCTCACCTCCTAAGTCTTCAGAAAACAAAACTGCTCGTGCTGGCTGTTTGGCTGGCACAGCAGCTTGAAGGATCTCGTACTTATACCTTCACACTCTCAGATATTAGAAATTCATTTGCATTCATCAGCAACACCGCCCCCGAGGGGATCTGTGGAAATATGTTGAATTGTTTAGTCAAAATTACAATACAGCTGGGGCAATTTATCTTTTGAAAAGCCTGTTAATTTGTTCAGGAGGAAATAGTGTTTTCATTTGCATGTTGAATAAGGAGTAGCTGGAGAACCCTTTACCAACCTGTTACACCACTCTCTTCATGGCTAATGAGGCAGGGAGCAGTGAATTACTGATTCCACCGGGAACATTCAGCATGACAAACACACCATGACTTTACAGCTGGCAGAGAGAAGGTCCACATATGTATGTGTGTGGGTGTCACTATACATGTGTGCATGTATTTGTCTGCAAATAGGAGTGTAGATGTGAAAATTCATGCCGGTGTTGTTTTCTTTTCTTTTTTTAGCTGCTTGGATTAAAGCCTATAATTACATTCAAAATAATTACATTAGATTAGTTCAGATTAGATCAAACATAGCCAATTATATAATAAAGCAGAGGGAGTTAAATGCACACATAATATAGCCCTTGGTAAGAGTGCTAATTAAGTTGTGGAGCTAAAGTAACAGGACAGGCATCAATTTATGTGATCAAATTACAATCACTGTGCTACTTTAGAGGATAAAAACTTTTTCCAAGAGCTGTAACACTGAGATGCAAAAAACTATCTCAAGGACGCCAAAAGTGAATCTATGATTTATGTGAAGCATTAAAATCAAAATACAAGTTTTAAAGGAGTGAAAATTAGCGTTCTTTAAGACTAACTGATCTCGATATTACAAATATTCCATTTGAGAAATAAACTAGTCTGTAAGAATACACTAGATTATTAGCAATATGCCAAGCTTTACACACTTTTATGGAGATTAATTGTCGCAATACTCATACACTTACTCTAGAGCAGTAAATTCCAATATCTGGGACAGGGCCCCCTGGTGGGATGCAAAGGTACTGCAGGGATGAACACATAACATACGTGAGGCTAATTGGCTGAGAACACTGGAAATCAGTTGATTCTTTGTATACTTTTCTCAGCTTCAATCTGAGGCTTTAGGAGAAACACACCACCTTTTAGACACAAATAATTGTGTTATCATGACAAATTAACACTGTCTATCAAAGTTACAGGAAGGACTGATAACTTTGCTGCCTAGCTCCAACATTAGCATCATCCTGTTATTAACCATAGCCACTACCTTAGTGATAATGTGGCTATCAGATGTGCTCTCGCCAGATTAACATTCATAACTGTTTAATATTTTATTGTTGTTAAAAAGGGATCTTTAGCCCCCCTAAAGATCCCTTTACCACTTAAATTCCTTATTAAGTGGTGTTCAGCATTGTGATTGTCAACTACTGTTCATGTGTTTAGCTGCTAGTGAGGGGAGGGGCTTGTTGCCTGCCTGTCTACAGTAGAGCACCTAATCAAATAGCAATTTCGATGCTGATTAGCAACTATTACATTTTTGACAACCCTACTGACAATTGTGAAGACCTTCATGAACCAAAAGATAGAATAGTAACCCCTGTTTATCAAATATAAGCCTGCTGATTGTTTCTCAATTAAAAAGAAAATATACATTTTTGAGGGGAATTGAAGTCACTGTGACTTTGCTGGGAACAAATTTGAAAAAAAAAAAACCCTTCAAAAATCACCTTCACAACAATGGGATGGACAGCATGAAAACAGAATGCCTCCTGTCATAGCTGTCACTGGTGTGGAGGCATATAAACACTGATTCCAGCTGACAGCAGCACATTTAGGAGTAAATGCTATCTTGGGAGAGTCCCACAACTCTTTTGTCAAAAGTTAACTGGTGGAGGAAAAGGAGGAGGGGTTAAAAAGGAGAGAAAGCGATAATGTGGAGAGGAAAGGAATAACCCTATAAATAGTTAATGATGTATCAGTGGCTGGGGGAAACACACCAAAGCTACTTGTAAAGTACGCTTCTCATAAACACCCACGGCCTGCATAGGCAAACATTGCTTCGAGCGAGAGGGAAGAAAAAATAAGGATCAACACAAACTCCAGCAACCCGCTGGTGATGCCGAACTTGAATTCACACCTTCACCATGGGCATTTCAAATCCTTAAAGGGTATTTAAAGAAAGTTTTGTATTATCAGAAAATCCAGCAGCTGGGAGAACACCACACTGAATAGCACCACAGGTTTTGTCCTATAAGATAAAAGCAACGCACAACAAAGCAAATGCGAGATTAATCATCAGCATATGGATGTTCAGCTTGACATGCTGGTAGTCAAGTACTCTAAAGTAGCCTGTGATTTTTTTAAACACTTTGAGGCTTAATCTTTTGGTTGCTAATTAGGTATTTTGGCTGAATTTTAAGTCTTTGCTATCCCTATGGAAAAACATAAAAAAGATGAACTTCTGAACGGTTGGGGTGCAACACTGGTGCAAAAGAGGCACTAAAGGAAAAAATACCACCTTTAAAGTTCCCATTCCCACATGCTGACAAATGTGATAAACACACACTGTGAGCGCTAATACTTCATGGGAGTTCATCATCACTGGAGTGAGAGAAAAAGCAATGAGGCTTTTTGGCAGATTTCCTGCTCACCCAGGGTTGACAAATTGCCAAGGCTCTCTGTCACAGCTCCACTTTGAGGCCACTAACCATTTCATCTGCCATGATTTAGATCTCGAATAAAAGTAGCTTGATGGAAATGCATATTCCTTACACCTTAATTTGCATCACGCAACATGCAGCAATTACAGTCTCTTTGAAAAGTCATTTGTATGAGACAAAGCTCAATGAATCAAGTACATTTTTGCTGCCACTGTGCAGATTCAACTCAGATTTATTCATTTATTTTTTTAAATCATGATAATTTTGAGTGCGAACACATGAAACAGTCTTCATAAGTAGCACAAATGTGTAATTAAGGTGTTATCCACTTCACTGCAAACAAACTCCTATATGAGACGTAAGCGCTGTGGGAAATCTAATATCCTTCAATTTAAGTTTGTAGGCACACAAGACAAACAAGCTGATTGTATAAAACACATCCATCACAGTTTTTGTAAAAAATTATATCGTTTTTCCGGAGTTCTGTTCACTCAGAAGAAAACAGTGTCTCGTTCGCTGGAAGGTAAGTGTAAAATGCTTTGCTCTTTCAGTTTTCTGGAGCATCAATAAAATAAATCAAGCACAAAATCTGTTCAGAACAAAAAAAGAATATTAATCCAGGTGATATTCAAAGCATGCTTTTTTTGAGAGAAAGAAGTTATAATTTAAGGGTTTTTTGTCACTTCGAAACTGTGAATGTGCGTACTGCCAGGAAAGGCTTTTGTGTTTCTGTGCGTGGAGTGAAACTGTGGAACAGTTTGAGTGCAGAGCAATGTCCAAACATAAAGCAATTCAAAAAGAGTCATAAAGATACGATCTTCATGAGATAGAAAGAAATGGAAAATGATGAATATCAGTGAATGTCTCTGTTTAGAAAGTTGTTATTTGGTGCTTATTTGGATTGTACAGTTAACTTTTCAAAACTGGAGGTACCGGCTTTGTTGTGAGGAGGCAAAGTTATGGAGTTACAAAAACATATTGATATGATAATAATTAATATTTTATGTGGTGTATATATTATATTAGAAATATGTTCATTGTTATTACTGCAGATTATATCAGTAAGGAAGCTAAATAAATGTTAAGATAAGATCATCTTTATTAGTCCCACATGTGGGAAATTTGTTTTGTCACAGCAGAAAGTGGACAGTGTAAAGTTATACAGCAAAAATTAGAATACAATAAGAATAATATGCTGTACACAACTGTACAGAATAGAATCAAATAAAATACTATAAACAGTAGAATAAAATAGAATAAAATATAAAATAGGATAAAATAGAATACAAATGCTATATTCAACTGAGTAAAAATACAACTTTGTCAGAAAAGAGTATTGCACTTAGTCTTATTGCTCATGTGCGGGTTTGTGTGTGTTTGATCAGCTGCAAAAGTCTTTGTTGTAGAGTCTGACAGCAGTGGGGAGGAAAGACCATGTTAACTGATAATGGCAAAGGAGTGGGATTAAATAAGTGTGCACTTCTTCCCACTCCTTTTAGACATGTAAATAAATCAGAACAGGTGAAATGTATTTTCTTTTATTTTGTAAAGCATTTTCTTTGCTACATAATCTCCTGTATATTGTTTACATGATCAAAATAAGATTTACCCCCCCCCCCCCCCCACACACACACACACACACCCACACACACAGAAAACTTTAACATAAATGTGCTTTTTAAAGATTTCAAGTTGTTGTGGAGTCAGTAGTTGTTTAAAGTGAAATTAGCATTTGCATTGAAGCAGTGCAATATATTTACCCTTTGAAAGCCTACTTGAAGTAGGCATTTTCCTTCCTTCATCTCAATTCTGGTAAAACTGACATTTCAGACAGTTTTTCTAAGGGGGTCAGTCAGTATATCAGCCCCCACAACCTTGAAACTCACATCTCAAAGCTCATCCAATCTTGTTTCCGTCACCTAAGAAATATTGCAAATATTAAACCTTTGCTGTCATTCAATCATCTGGTATTTTTAGTTCACACTTTAATTTTCTCCCACCTCGATTATTGTAATTCCCAGCACGTGCATCAGTCAGTCCTCCATAGCCAGTTTCCAATTAGTGCAGAACGCAGCAGCAAGACTGCTGACAAAAACTAGCCAGCGGTCAAATATTACACCTGTTCTTGCATCCCTTCACTGGCTCCCAGTGAAACTACAAATCCACTTTGAAATTCTGTTACTAACACATACAGCTCTATATAGACAGGGCCCTGCTTATATAGCAGTGCTTCTGAGACTTTATCATAGCACCCGGCATCTCTGATCCTCTAACCAGGGTCCCCTAACTGTCCCTCGCTCTGATTTTAAAACCAGAGGGGATCGCTTTTGAGGTTGTTGCGCCTACACTGTGGAACAGCTTTCCTTAGTCAATCAGGTCAGCTGACTCTGATATTTGTTCTGATAAAAACTCATTTTTACAGGTTAGTTTTCCCTTAATCTTTTCCCCTTTATTTTCAGCCATAGTTTGTCACTATTTGTATGCGTTGGAATGAATAACTGACCATATGGTTGATTATGTGTCAGTATGTTTGAACACGTACACGAGGGGTCGGCAACCTTTCTGATGATGAGTGCCATCTAAAATTTCCTCAGAAGTCAGTGTGCCATATGATTGCATTAGCAATAAATTTAATAACGCTCTATATCAACAGTTACACACTATATAGAACAACTTTATAGAATTATATTTGTTCGCAGATGTTGGCAACTATCAGCGAATAGTTATCAGCTATTTTGAAACAACAAAAAATAAACACTTTTTATCCATAACAAGAACTCCACAACAGAAAATGCAAATGCTATTTATGGTCTCCTCACAACAATGATAAGAAAAATAAACTGGGCCAATATGGCATGTTTGTTGATACAGGGATACACATGTTAATGTGATGTCTGGTCTCCCACTCAGAGACACAGGTCTCTAAGTGTCCAGCATTCAGACGGCGACCTGAGGACACTATTCATGTGGGAGAAAATCTGCTCACACAGATATGTAGAGCCAAATATTGTCAATAAGGCCTCTGCAATGTTCTGAAGACAGTTAAACTTGTCAGGTAGTGATGTCCAGCAGGTGAAAATGCAAACTCCATGAACACGCACAGCTATGGATACCAGCTGCGTTCGTAGTTCTGCAAACTTTGACCCCCACAGAGTCGAGCTTTTCAGTTCGGTCAGCTGCATTTCGATGTCCTCTGAGTTCAGCCAGTTAATACAAGACAAATCCAGCTGCTCATTAAGCCTTTCTGGTTTGATCAGAAAAGAAAACATTGGTCCATACATTGGTCCATACACCTGAAAGTCCTGAAAACACATTGTGACTTCTGTCTCAAGTCTACGGATGTATCCGTGTATTTACGTGGTGCTGATGCTGCGCTGAGCGGACAGCTCCTGAATCATGTTGGAATGTGGGAATTTCAACATCGCTTGAAAAAGGTGCCAGCTAGCAATGTCCCTCTCATGAGGCTAAGTGATTTTTAGCCAACTACAAGTTGAATCTGGTAGTTGGAGTTGTCAGCTAAGATACCATCATTACGAAGTGGCACAACTAATGTGTCTATGTGAGCTAATTTGCAATGTTCACCGCTGGCACGGCCATTTATTTTTTAATGCACCTTCTCAGATTAATTCACTGCGTGTAGTGCCCAGGGCTGGACTGGGACAAAAAAAATCGGCCCGGGCATTTTGACTAGAGACTGGTCGCCCAGGTATTATAGGAAAAGCCATAAAGCCTTTGAATGAAAACGAACGCTGTGACAGTGATGTACAGTCCTGTTGATATATGTATGATCTCTATACATTTTACATCAGATGAAAACTTTGGTTGTGAGATTCAGATAATTATTTACTTAAAGCCAGACATTTTAAATGAGAATAAGAAAGAAAAATATTTCTTAGTGCCCCCCTTTCCCTGTTAATGCCCCACCTGGCCCGTGGCAAAACTTTGCTAGACCCGACCCTGCACAGTTACCAGCTGTCAGCTACTTAGAAAAGGATCCTGGTGTTATTCCCTTCAACTCATTCATGTCACCTAAAAGGTAAACCTGTTTGTCCATCACCTTTTCAGCTCTGATGATTCAGTAACATCAGGACATCTCCTGGTTTCATCTTCATGTTTCCCTCTCACCAGATAACCAAACCGGTATCACGCAGCTTTTACAGCTGTGGTTCCCGCAAACATCAACTGATACTAGAAATTAATAATAAATAAATTCTAACAACAGCTGATCAAGCTTAAACGTGCTGCTGTTGTTTACCGCGACGTCCGCCGGTTTCCTCTTTCTGGCGCAAAGTGGGTGATAAACAAACAAGAGAGAAAAGCCGATCAGCTGACCATTGATCAGTTTCATGATCATATGAGCTGTTCGCACTAAAGTAAAAAGCACCATCACTTCATGCGGATACCCTTTCAGCACCAGCTGCGGTTGCAAGGCTGGAGCCGAACAAAAGCACCCTGATAACGACTGTGTTTAGTCTGTTCCTTCCCATTCCATGCAAGGCCACCTGGGTTGGCTGGAAGACTGTTTACTTAGCCTAGCAGGGCGAAGGACACTGTCTCAGCTGAACTCTGGACACGCACACACATACATATACACTGATATGCACACACTCATCCCCCCTCCCTTTCCAAACGCCTTCGATGCTTGTTCCCTCCTGGGAACACGGCGGTCTGAGCCCGCACTGGAATGGTAGCGCTGGGCAGGATGGCTGCTGTGTTTGCTTCGGATTACTCCTCACCCCCCACCCGACCCTGTGGCTTGTCACGTGTTCCATAATGTTGTGCTGTGGACATTTATGTGCTTTCTTGTGCAGAGGAGTTTTTCTGTTTCCCGTTCTCATGCTGTCCTCCCAGGAGCCCAGCATGAGTAGAGGTCTCTTTTTTATCTCTTGTACTTTCCCATTGTAGTGTATATTTCAGTGTTTTTTTTCTGTAACGCTACCGATCTCCGACCTGTATCCCCATGTGATGTCTGTGTTGTGTGTGTAAGGTCGGGGGGGGGTCCTATTTTACTGCAGGACAACCTGCACGTGATTGATTGATTGATTGCTTGATTGATTGATGAAGTAGCAACAGGAAAGGGAGGAGAGAGAATGAGAGAAGAAGAGGCAGCTGTGCAGCGTAAAGGTGCAGAATAATATAGAAACTCTCTCATGCTAGCTAGTACGCAGTACGAGTTATTCTAATTGACTGTAAAAAGTCAGCACAACGAAAATACACTACACCTGAACTTGGTTTATACCTGAGCCAGATAGACTGCAGGCCATATCTTCTTACCTGAAGTTCAGTTCACCTGACACTCGGTCCGGCGGCCGTCTCCTCCTCCTGCCTCCCCTTTCTCTCATCCACCTGCTGGCCTCTGTGGAAGCTTCGCCATAGCCACCACCAAACAACTGACTTAAATTTACACATCTGGCCAATCCACCACCTTTCATTGTTTATGCCTTTACAAAAAAAAAATAAAAATCATCGGCCCATAAAAAAGAAAAATCACCATCGATGGCCAGTCCAGCTATGGTCGTGCCATCAGTTAATCATGGCATACGTGACCAGGGTTGCCAAGCCCTGGCGTACACTATCTTCAATATGTAGCTTTTATTCAAACTGTGAAGTGCTTTGTAACTCTGTTTCAAAAAGTGTTACATAAAAAAGTTATTAATTTCATTTACTTATTTATGTTTAACTTTTTACATTTTTTTACTGATATGTACTGAGGTCTCAAAACTTGTCATCAAGCGTAAAGCGCAGGTCGTCATCTTTATGGGGAAAAGAGCTTTTCCAGACCATAGTTTCTGGCCAAAGGAAATATGATAATTACGCTTCACCTTTTCTCCCTGTAGAATATGGTTTCATGAACAAGAGCGCACATTTATCTGCGTAATATAACTACTCAGACAGTACACTGTTTTAGAAACAATAATATTTTGTTATTTTGCAAGATTAGTTCTACCCTGTCTGATGCTTTTTACAGTGTGACAATGACCAAGAACTTCTTAAGAAAAGTTTTATAAGCTTAAGCACAATTTCAAACATGGATAAATTGTAAATGTTGTATATTATCGAAGGGTTGGATGTTTAGTGTTCTCAAAGGGTTTTATATATCATTTGTTCTTTTTATAAAATTCAAATGAAACCCTTCTTTTCAACTGTGTGCATTTCAAACAATTTCTGTTTGAATTGGAGAATGGAGAATGAGAAAACATTAGTACAGCTGCAAAGTAAACTGCGTTCTCCCTGGAGGAGGTTGACTCACCTGAGGGTGAAAATTTGTACTGAAGAAAGAGCAGATAGAGCCAGAAAAGTTGAGACTGTTTCTCGCTGCCGAATGGGTTTGGAGGGTGCCATCACCACAAAGTTATTGTCTAGTTTCAGCTCCAACAGTGGCTGAAACAGTCTGACACTTCCAATGCGCTGCATAGGGGTATGCCCTGCAAAGTACCCTAACGGCCTCGGCTGGTCTGTGAGGACAGAGCTGCCCTTTCTTGAATCCTCTGAAGTGCAGTCTCCGTTATCTGTGGTTTGAACCATATAGTAGAGCTCCACCGGAGTGCCTTGAGCTTCCTCGGAGACCTTCTGCCTACCAGGCCTGACAGTAGGTGGGCTGAACCAGCTGGCCAGGGGCTCCAGCTCGGCAACACATATCCCCAGATCGCCTTTTAGCTTGCATGTTCCACGCACCTCTTGAGTCTCATGAAAGGCAAACATCCTGATACAGGGTAGCTTGTGGATGGTGCTGTAATCATCCCAGTCCCTGCCTGCAATATAGAACAGCACTTGAACTTTCGGCCAGCTAGGGTGAATCCTCTCGCTGATAATGTAAGTGTGCACCTTCCAGTTGAATGTAAAGAGAGGCGATGCCGACACTGATGTTGTTGAGGATGAAGTGAAAGAGGGTGTGCTAAAGGGCCCTGGCGAAGTCTGTAGCAGCTCCAGGGGGACAGGCTGCTGGACAGACAGTGGTCCATAGCTAGCATTGACAAAGGGCATCTGCCGGGCCTGGTGGATGAAAAAGGACTCAGTGCGAGCCTGGAGGCTGGAGTTCCTCATTAAGTCCTGGTTTGCCTCCTGTAAAAAGAACGCTGACTCTGCATTGAGGATCCGGTAGCTGACAGGTAGATATATTGGTGTGGGGCCAAGCCTCTGCAAACCCTCCAGGATCACCTTGGTGTCCACGACTGAAACAAAAACATAAAATGACAATAACCTGTTAGCCTTTATTTCACAGACTGGAAAAAATCTCTACCAGGGATCTAGTAGCTGTGAAAGTAAGCTTCATTTTGCAAATTGTATCAGTAAAATCAAATTGAGGTGTGAAATCTAAAACCTTAATGAGAAAATTTGGATGAAATAATTCAGAAAAGGGAAGCCAACACTTCATATTTTACATAACATTTGCATGCATTGCCTGCAACCTGAGGCAATCATATCTACAGTCAGTTCCAGCAGTGAATGTTAAATGGTGTGTTGGAGACATTTCCATATGATATCACTTTCATGAGCCACTGCTCTTATTTGGAAGAATTTGCTCGACACAATCCAAAACACTTACGTCTTTCTCAGTCACTTGCTTATCAGGCTTGTCCATGTTCCCTCCTGCTTTCAATCCTTTTCATTATGGTGCGCTAACTCAATCTCCCACCCCACCCCCACTCTCCTTTAATTTCTCCGTCCTGTTATTTTAACTTTCATACATTGTCATCTTCTTGTTTCCGGCACTCCTGTATGTTATTCCAACATTTTCATTTTCATATTTCACATATATCAGATATGGAAAGTTGAAGTCTTCCAAACTGAAAATATTTGAATATTTGGTACGTAGATGTGCCATAGATAAAAAACAAAGAGTGAACAACTTTGTGATAATGGATAGTATTGGAGAAACGTTGGAGAACAGCTGGGTTAACCAAAGAAGAAAACAGCTGTTTGCCTTTGTCAGCTTATGTGACATATGGTTTTTGGATGAACCCTACTTTGTATATATCTACAGAATATTTCACATCTTTGGAAAAGCATGGCTCTGTCATATGTTTGTGCTCAGTATGTGCTTGGTTTTGGTGACAAAACCCTTTCGATTTCAAAAGATGCAAAGGCGTTCATCTCTTTCAGTATTACTCTTTATTCTCGTTGTTTGGCTAAACATGCTCTTAAATCGGGCCTCACATGCCCCTAAAACCTATGGCGTTATTTTTGTGCCACTATTCTGAGCTCACCTAAAAAAAAATTGAGCGCATGTAAAAAAAAGTTTGCAGGTGCAAGTGTTGCATTTTGAGGAGAAATTTATTTTGAGCGAAGAAAAGCTGAATTTGAGTGAACAAAATTCATTATTTTACGTGCGCTCAATTTTTTTTTTACTTGCGCTCAGAATAGTGGCACAAAAATAACACCATAAAACCTGCTTCCATCTCTCCCTCTCCTCATTCTGCAGACCTGACCCCCACCCTCTTCTCTTCACCATCAGTGCACTGATGGAGTTGCCCATGAGAGTCCATTGATTTTCTGTCCTGGACCCTGCATGCTGTGGGAGATGTGGCATGGTGGTGATTTGTGACAATCCATGGCCCAAAAAGCAATGACAAGCTTGCCAGACGAACAGCACCAGACAGAAGAGCAACACTTCAGAAACAGTGCAGTAAAGGGTTAAACTAGCTTCCCAAAACCTTACATGAAATGATGAGGGAGGGAGTTTGGGGGTAGGGGGATTATTCTTCCTTGAAGAAATGTTATTGTCATATGCACAGTAAAAATAAACACAGCATTTTACACTGCAAAATGAAATTCTTATTTTAAATAAGCCTTAAAGATAAAGGTAAACCAGGCAAGTGTTGTGAATAAACACAATTTACCTGAATTTGTTCAGCTAATGTACCCCACTGTGAATCGTTCCCTGTTGCTTCTCTCCTCTCGCACCAGCAGCAGTGTATCTTGAGTCTGGAGAAGTGAAAGCTGCAACTACACAGCTCTGTTTTTCCAACTTAGCCGCATACTATGCAGTACTGCAGGTGGACACTGCAGGTGTCACAGGTGTTAACCTCATAAGCAGCACTGTGTCTAACATCTTTCCTGACGGTCACCCAACTCTCACGTGGACTGCTGTATTCATCCATCCTTTTTTTCCCCTACAGTGAAATGTCTATTGTTTGTTTTTAAACAAATCCATAAGTGAATGATTTATAATATTCCCGGTCTTTAACTTCTTTCACATTACACCTGAGCTACAATTTAGCATATACCTTCAGATTACCTATTTAAAACTTATAGTTAAGCAACTGTTTATGCAAGAGCTGCCCCATTAAAAAACTACCAATTTCTAGGCTGTGCAAGCTACTTTAATGAGCTGTAGATAAAATCTAAAGGTAGGCATCCTCTAGCTGCCAAATAAGTGTTAACATTTACACCTTTAAATTGGGCGGCAGGGAAAAATCGAGCTTTCACATTTGTATTTAACCTTGCATAGGTTGTTTCAAATAACACAGCAAAAAAATTATGAGCCTGTTTAAGGGTTATTGATAAACCAGGAGGCCCTCTATCCCCTCATTTCTACCTCTATATCTACTAATCTGTTTCAAAGTCATGCATTATGTTGTGAGAAAAGTTAAAAATGTTTCTACAATATGTCAAGGACTTTCACTGTTATGTATCTGTATAATTTATTTATCTGTTGCCTTTGGCTGTTGGTTAGTTAACTACCAGTTCCATCTAGCCTAACCCCCTGGGAACTTACACCATCGGACTGGGAATCACAACAGTTTGGTCTGTTGTGGCATTATTGAAATGCAGGTCAGGATTTGTACTGAAAAGTCAGTGGCAAAAAAAAAAAAAATCAGCAATCAAGCACACGGCTTCCATTTTATTCTGAAATAATTAAGTATTGTTCTAAATATTGCTTGTGCCACCACCCCAGCTAAATAAAATTGTGTTTGCTGCCTAAATAACAAACACCCACACAGCTGAAGCTAATTACAGGCGTCTTTCTTCTTTATAATCATATGCATTAATAGTAAAATGTCTGCCTCTGATAAATGAAAAAGAATAAGAATAAGAATGAATCATAAATATGAATTAGTTTTCTAAGCAGTCGCTTTCATGTTTGTATTCATGTGGCACACCTTCAAGCTAATCACACCTTAAAATTAGTCACCCTCTGTGTGCCGAGACAGCGTACAGTCAGTGACTGCTGCTGCATAGCTTTTACTCAGAAAACTGTGTTTGCGAGTGACAAAACTGAGACCGTGGTCAAGGGGCGAGCCGGCCCTTAGTCGGTGCTGGATCACGCTTACAGCCGAGTGAAAGGATTTTCCTGTCTATCCTTTTCTCTGGGGGATGTGACACACTGTCCTAGTTTCCACTTACTATGACACAGATGAAACTAAATACAACAGGAAAAAAAATGCTGTAATTTGTAACTTGAGATTTAGAATATGTCCCTTTCTATGACACCAAGAGGACATCGTAAACAGAGAGGCAAAGTCAGTGTGATTTGTAGCCTTGAGTTGCCCTTGGATTTCATGTAAGCAGCACTGTACTTGTAAATCATGTCTGTAGGACTGTTTCTGCAAATGAAAAAGGGAATGATTTGTGTAGATAGCTTAACTCCATGTGCTAAATCCTGGCTGTAAACTCTACAGGAGTAATTTTGGGCACTGCCAATCCCTCAGGATGTGGCCTGAGGAATCTGATCACATATCAAACAAACAGCTGAACCAGACCTCATCATTAGACAGATGTGAAACTTGGGATTTACTGACTTGATGTTATATACATGCAGTATGAGGCAAAAGGCCTATGGCAGCAATGGGAATGGAGATTAAAATGTTTTTTCCCATATCATTTCACACCATGCAGCAAGCAACTTCTAAAATAAACCCCAACATGGTATTGACGCATTCGTGTCCCCAAGACAGACATGTGTGGCTCCAAATCAAACCGTTTCTTATAATCACCTGTTTTTATCCCTGGCGACCTAAGTAGAACTTCACCCAAGAAATATAAGCCCTTCATCTCCCTTCAGCCTCCCTCCTACTCCTCCTCCTCTCATCCTATCTTTATCCTCCACCATGTGTGCATCTTGCAACCACTCCCTGATCAAACATATTAGGCTGGCCAACTTCAGTAAGTCACTAATCAAACAGCATTTTTTTTTAATGAGATTTATAAATGGAGACTGAGGTAAGAGGTAGGAAAACCCGAACAGCAACAAAGATTGGAATGGGGCAGGGCAAGAGGGTGGTGGTGGTGCACTGTTTGTGTTAAGAAAAGTAAAAAATTACAGCAAGAACATTACAGGATGGGCCGCATGCCTTTATTATGATACTCTGATTACAATTTTGTTTTTTGTAAATCTAGCACAACATTGTTCTCACCTCCTTTAGAAGCACCTACAAAGGTTTAATGCCTCCCAACCTGCTGATGCTACTCTCCCAGGCTAATGTTTCACAGAAATGAAAACAATTAGTGGTCACTGACAAAACTGGCATGTAAAATCTAAGGTCTCCAATCATATAACTGTGCCCATGGGAACAGAAAGTCCTGTAGGTGATCTCCTGACGCTGCTCTAATTTATAAACAAACACGTAGATAGCTCATTTCAATAAAGAGCTGCATTCTTAAAGGGACAGTGAAATTAAATGGTCCATGATGATGGGATGAGATGAGGCTGCACTATATCTGCTAAGAAAATATCAATAAGAGACAATTGAAGAAGAATCTGGTACAAAAGTAGAGTCTTCTGGTAAAAAGACTGCTTGTGAAAACTGCAGTCTGTTACACCATATAAAGCTGAAATGAGTGTATAACTGCGGACATGTGACAAACATTATTTAGCATCAGATATAGAACCAGCCCAGTGTTAATGAAGTTACTGTTACCGCGCCAAGCGCACCCCTCTTTAATTTTTTTGCAGCGGTCTGAGGCTGCAGTCATTTATTAAAGTCAATAAAATATATTGTAACATTCACACACTGATCTAACACTTCAAGTCTGCTTCAGTCTCATTAATTGCTGCATTCTGACCAATATTTTAATCTGACAACAGACCTGATACCAGGGAAAAGATGTTTTTTCATTGAGGAGCTTTCTCTGTGTATAAATGTGACTAAATTCCTGGCACACTGCAAACCTCATCTCTGTAAAGAAACCCGGCTGCCTATAAAAAAAGAAGCAACCTTCTATGCATTTCGTAATGGGATTCTCCTCTTCTCTCTGACGCTCGGCTCAGTCCAGTTAAGTTAGGCTCTGTTTTATCAAAATGCTAGTTTTACTGAAGACAAGAAGCATGTAGGATTCATCTTTAAACATGCAGGGTGGAGGAGTCAGTGAAGAGTTACAGGACATGGCCAAAGCTTTCACAGTGCACGGACAGCTCTGAGCCATCAACTCGCACCAATTATATGCTCTTTCTGATAAACTCTACCCTTCTCATTCTAAATAAATGAATTTTCCTATTGGCAGATATCTCAGCTACACTGGGCACATAATACATGATTTTTTTCCAGGCATTACATTCAGGACAACTTGGAGTAAACAGTGGTGCAACCTTTGTAAATCATATTTGTGTGATTCATTTACATACTCTCCTCCCAGAATTTTGCACTCTGAAAAGGAAACTTATAGTAAGTAAGATTACCTGCATCCACGTCTATCAGTTGGAAAACTGCCCCTGCTTTAGTAAATACCTACAGAAGCTTTTTAATGCCAAAAGAGGATTTCACGATGGCACGAACGGTTAGTAAATCCAGTCCTAAATCTGATCTAATTCCCTGTTTAGCTCAAACGGTTCTGCTTTAGTACATGATGGGTTCTAAAATGTCCTAAGACAATGTTATCATCAAAAGACCACAAGAGCCAGTCTTTTTTTCAGCATGTTTATTAATGGCATCAAGCTCAAGTCCTGTTTAAACAACACTTAAAAATTACCAAGGTGTGTGTCTCACCCATGTAGCAGCTATCAACATTAGATTAATACACAGGTGAATGTAAACCCAAATAAAAACCCTATCCCACAAAGCAAAATTGGTATGGCCCACACAATGGCCCACACATGGCCCACATACCGCAAAGAATGATGGCCCTTTGGTGGCCCAGATCTGGTTTGCCAGATGAGGCCCACACATGGGCCAGCACAAGGCCAGTTGCAGACACACTATGTGGTCCTGTGCTGGCCCAGAACAGTTTCAGCTCTGGCCCCAGATGTCAGCCTAATGTGTACCTTAATCAAGCCATGTAATAACAACATGTGCCGGAAGATAATAGTGCAAAAGTAACATGACAAAACTCTATTCAGACAGTGAATGGACTGATTCTTTTATACCGCTCCTCTACTGTCTGGGATTACTGAAAGTGCTCTATCCAACTATTTGGGTCTTCTAACTAAAATAGGAAAATAGGAACATAAACAGTGCCATCATTGCCAGACCTGGCCCACATCTGGTTGACATACACCCTGCCATGACACCAGTCAGTCAGAAGTGCCAGGTTGATGCCAGATCCGGGCCAGACCTGCTTGCTATGTGGGATGTTTGTATAACAACTGCATTAAATCTTTAGGAAGCTCACTAACAGTTTAGCCACTATACCTGAAATGTCTCAGCAAACACTTTCATTAAGTGTCATTCAGACATTTGTGTTGTCACACCACTATGTCAACGTCTACAGACAGACTTTTAAAGTATTTTTTTAAGACACACATGTTTATTTTTCAAGGTACACACAGAATAACTCAAAATTATGAGTTACCGTGGGTGCACTCTCTACAACTCCAACCTCTGCTTTCTTGTAAGTGGCAGGCAACCGGAGCTGTGGCTTTTCAGCATGTGTGTGTGTCTCTCAGGTCCGAGTGCACTACCGAATAAGAAGGGAAGTGGATTAGAACGTTCACAGCAGGCGTGCAAATTGCTCCACCTGGCACTAGTCCCTGAATCACTGTGCCCCACCTTTCCCTCTCCAGCTGGCTAAAACTACACCCCACCACATGTCTTGGGATGAACTGTATTCAGATGAATGATGATCAATTAATTTTTATCTCCAGTGCAATCCTTAAGTCAAGAATGTCTTCTCTTCCACTTGATGAACAAATATTTCCTTTTTTAAACTGCTTATGCTGGGCTTACACTGTGCAATTTTTGACCCATTTTGAGCCGATTTTTGAGTCATGCGACCGTTTTGGCGATCGGCCCGATTTTGGCCTTCATCGTGCGTCGTGCATCGTGTAGTATACGTGGGGTAACGAGAAGCGATTAACACCTCACGACCAGCTCCCGATCATCAATTGCTTGGTCGTGAGGGTGTCACCGCAGTTTCTCACACTGCGCACGCGCAAACACAAATGTCAGTGAAAAAGACGGCGCAGCACGGCAGTGCAGCGTGTGATCTGGACACAAGCGATGGAGGCACAACTTGTAGAACTTTGGAAAGCTCATCCGAGCCTTTTCCATGTGGCCTCACAAAATTATCGCGACCACAACAACTGTGAAAATAGTTGGATTTACAATGCTGCTCAATCACAGCTGCCTGATCATGTTTTTCATTAGCAATTTAGCAAAGTTGATGGTGGTGGTGGTGTGTCTGTGTGAGTGAAAGACAGAGAGGGAGAGCGAGCGACAGAATTTCTGTTATAACCTTCATTTTATGGACGCACAGTGTGAGCACTCAGGTCGCATCAGAGCATCGAGCCGTATAGTGTGAGACCCTGCATCGTGTCCTATGAACTTCTAACCCCTGCGAGTCAATCGTACAGTTTGAGCAGGAGCTGAATCGCGCGACTGAAAAAATCGCACAGTGTCTGCCCAGCATTATTCAACTCGGGGGCTCAGAGGTGCTTAAGCCTGGGAGACTCTTGTAATGTGATTTCAGCCACTCTTAAAGTGAAGCATTTAAATTAACTACTGGTGGTAATTAACTAGTTAGTACTCTACACTATTGTACATTCAGAGTTCCTGAATAACATTTTATTAAGAGACAAAAGCTATTGTTTACACTGGCTAAAATTAGGCCTTGCCTGAGGATAATTGAAGTGTATTAAAATCCTTGCGTCTCAGTAATTGTATTACTTCAAATGTATGAATACTTCATTGAACTATTTACAAGTAATAATGCTGCCTGCATTTTCTGCAGCTGTGGGGCAGGTTTAATATTAATCAGGACGGTATAGGTGATGCCGAGATTTATAATTATGTGATGTTGTCCTGAAGAAGGAGAGGGAGGTCAAGATGATAGCCAGTAAACAGGAGGTCAGAATGAGGTCAGAATGAGGCAGGTAATGAGTGATTTAAAAAGACGGTATTTAAGGTTGCATGTCATCATACCAAAAATACAGAAAAAATATTACTACTACTTGCCCATGTACCCCTACTGATACTGTCTTGTAATATTGTAAAGCTTTTAATGATGTTTTCGCTGCTGCCTGTAAAGACAGCATTATAGCATTATTTTCTTAACCTTGTGGGTTAGCAAATAATCATGAGGGCCAAAGACGCTGGAAATCTGCCATCACTTTGATGAAAGTGATGATCGCTGGACAAGCAACACCATAGCTGGAAAGGCACTGACCTGTGACTGTATATAAAGGATTGTAAAATGGAATAAAGTTCCTGCTGAGCTGCATAGACTTTGTGTTGTCACTGTGTGACAAAGCACCAGCAATGCATTTTTCTAAATAACAGATCAATGGAGTAGTGGCAGTAGTCACAAAAAGACACTAAAACAACACGTGTTCATTTATTGCCATAAACAATAGACAATAGAAAATTCTGACTGTATTATATAAATGCAGAGCTGCAAGTCAACCCCAAAGGCTCAACGGTATATTTTAGCCAGCTTGTTTTAAGGTGTAAGCATTATTGTTAAGAGAGCAGGGAAAATAAATAGCTTCAATTTTTCACTGACAACCTTGTTCAATTACTGAGGCACCTTAAGAGGTCTAGTTGCCTATAAAAGCGTGAAGAGCTCGTCTTGTCTGATGAGTCTGGGGTGCACAAGATGACCTCCTTGGCAACCTGACCAGAAAAGTGACTGAAGATTTCAGAGGGTGTAAACTATAGGAGACACAGGAGCCTCTCCTGAGACTCTGAAGAGACTTGTGATTGCCATTAAGACGCACTTCCAAAATCTACCAGATGTAAGAGGCGATTTTCAGCCGTTACCATGGGTTCCACACATTAACTTTCAGTTCTGAGGATGACAAATAGGAAAGCCCAGGAGAGACAATTCAAACCAAACTGTTTTAAGGTTAGACTGATTTCACAGGATATTTTGCAAACATTTGCCAAGAAACTAGACCATGCAAAGCTCGTCAGCTGTCTTCTTACTTGGAAAAGACTTCAACAGAAAATATCAATCCAAATGCCTATAATGCCATAATATCTTTTCCTTTTATATTAATGGCGGAGATATGAGTCACCCCAGCCTTGACTTTCAAGCTTTCAGACCAAATCCAACCTTATTGTATTATTTTAATATAGTGAAAGGAAAGGTAAGGACTAACAATGCAAAAATGCTCATTTGTTTTTCCATTCTTATTTTTTCAATGAATAGTCTAAGAAAAACAGATGATGCATTTAGACAATTGGGCTACGCCTTTAATGTCGGTCTTCACTGTATAGATTTGTATTGGAAATAACTGCATTTCAACTACTCACTGAGCATTGTTGCAAATAGGGCTGCCACGATTAGTCGACTAGTCACGGTTACGTCGACTATCAAAATCGTCGACGACTAATTTAATAGTCGACGCATCGTTTGAAGCTTTGTAAGATCCCAAAAGACGCAGGAATAAGTAGTAGGATTTAAGAGTGTAATAACGGACTGAAACAGAAGATGGCAGCACTGCATGTACAAGGATGCCAGCTGCCGTTAAACCCCGAAGAAGAAGAAACCGTGTCCCAGAATTCGTAGCGCGGCCCAGCGCAGTTGTCAACAATGGCGGCAGCTAGTTAGTTTTAATAGTACTCTTATTATTCTTTCTGGGTCACAAAATAAACGTTTAACATATTTTCAGGTGAGAATGTAGCTGTGTAAACCTCAAATATCGGCTCAGTTTATCAGGACACCACATATTTTCAAAAGCGCTCCGAAGTTTTTGGAGACGTCTGTTACCCACTAGCTCGATAGCTAGCCGGGGTTCAAGGCTCACTAGAGCCGGTGAGAACACCGGACTCCCGGCAAATCGTTTTCAAACCCACCGCCGTCTTTCGCCACTCAGGTTAAATATATATAAGTCACTTAGATAACTTAAAAATTATATTGTTTGGCTTTTTTCAGTATTTTATTTGTTCCTCAGTAAATTGGTTTGGCTGAGATTAAAGTTATAGTCTTTACACGACTGAATAAATATCAAGTAGACAATTGATTATCAGAAGTGTGAGACACTCGAGAATATACTCCGGTGTCCTGTTATATTTTAGATAGCAAGGAGCAGACGGCTGAGTTTATTAAACTCCACCGAAACAATTTGCAAATTTAATTTAAATTCAATAAACTATCATCTTGTTTTTATTTTTAGTTAGCACATACCTGAAACACTTAAAGCTGTAAGCTAATGATAGTTATATAAGAGCAGATGCATGCTGGTGCAATAAACTGTACGTTTTACGTCGAATTGATGCATGATCTGACTAGTCGACTATCAAAATAATTATACAAAAATGTATAAATAAATGATTTAGGTGTAATTATGTTTAGTGTTAAAAATATATCTTCAAAGTCCACTTTTAAACAAATCTGTCAAACAAACCACAGTCGAGCTTTTCAGAGAACTCTACAAGAAATGCAAAAAGAAAATCTGAGCACCTACTCAAAATTTCTGAGAAACAAAAAACAGTCTTTAAAAAAAAAACCCAAAAACAAATAAAAAACCAACAATATGTTATTTTGATGGTTGCTAATGGTGTTGCTCACTTTTGCATCAGGTGGTGCCCACATTTTTACTTTACTGATTATGGTGTTTTGAAGAAGATGGCACATCTTGTTTTTCCTCTTCTAATACTGACATTTAAAAAGCTTTTGAAATCCCAAATTTTCATAAGTCCACAAGGTAAAACATTAGGACGTGATCTTTACATGGCATTTCCTTTGGTTAAACATTTGCTCTATGTGCACTGTAGAGAAACTGCTTAAGGGACCTCGAAGTCATTATCAATGGACCTACTGTCGGTCAGTATGAGAGGTAACTTTCTTATTCTCAGCCACAGAACAATGAAATCTTAAAAAAAAGGTATTTTCGAGCTCATGGAGGGCTGGATATAAATGTCAGCTGCTCCTCAGATAGAGAAAATGCCACTGGCAAAGTCAAGAAGTTTAAACCTTATCAAAGACAGCTTCTGATAAAGCCTTATGAACACATAAAGGGGAGAAATAGGCTGAATGTGTCCAAAACCACTAAGCAGCACACCACTTAAGTAACACTAAGTTACTGGAGAAAGGTATTTCAGTTGTTATAAACGAGTGTTATGCTATTACAACACCCAACCGCTCAAAAAGCTACATAAATGCATCATCACCCCATAATTTATTTGTTTATTGCTCAAAACAATCACCTAATTTACAAATGCCTATTTTTTTACAGCCACAAAGAAAAAAAGTTTGCCATCTTCCATTCACTGCTGGCTACTAGATATAAAGCTAAGCTCCATAGCAATATAATCCCCTGGTTAGAGAAATGACATGGATGATATGTCAACAAAATCCAAACACACAGGAACACTAATCACTCCAAGTGCCCATCACATGCACTCCGACACTGCAGGAGAAGCAGGGCACAGCAGAAAGCCCTCTCCTAGCTGGAGGTTAATTGGATCACATAAAAGCAAAGCACACCTCATCTTTCATCACTAGGCAACACATTTACGCAGCAATCGATAGGTGGAATCATATTTTCCCCTTTCAGAAAAATGAGGGAAAATGAAGTATTGTGACCCGACTGAGATGGATAGGGCATGGCTTCATACCCTACAGATAGCAGCGATAAGTCTGCGCCCTGTGTTTGTTCGCGACTTGAGTTGTTTTTGCTTCTGACAAATCATATAGACTTTTTAGTTCCAAAATGGCCTTTGGTTATTTATGTCGATAAAATCTGAGTCTGAAAAAAACTGTCTTTCTCAACTCACCTTTCAAACACACAACATACACATGAGATCGAACGTCAACAGATTTAAAGATATTTACTTTTAGAAAGACAGACAGGTAAACTAACAGCAATTCTAAACAAGTCTCCATCATAAAGGAATAAATATTCTTTCAAATATTAAAAATACATATTTAGATTTTCTCTCAAGGCATATTCGCACAGACTAGAGGCCAGTTAGCAACCACCTCGCAACTAGAGAATATGAGTATTACCCAACTGGCTGAGAATGGTTGCTGGAGGTTGCTGGCAGCTTCTGTGAAATCATTTGCTAAGACCCATTCCCAAAACTGATGAGTAACCTCATGATAACCAACGGTTGTTAGGCAAAAATTGTATATGGTCACAAAGAGCTATGCGGTCCTGGCCCAGAATCGTCCTTGCGATTGCTTTGGTTGTAGCCTTCTGTAGTTTGCATGGAAGACACTAACTTGTCCTCAAACACTCATCAACTACTCACTGAGAAGTTGTGAAACTGTTTGGAGAGCGATACAAACTGTAAATGAAAATAATTAACCTTCAAACTAAAGTTTGCGCCATTTGATACTTGTTGGTTTCAGACTTTGTGGTCTTCGTTTCTACTTTGATTTGCATTTTTGTAAAGTTTCCCTGTCACTCTGTGGTAAGTTATCAAGCAACTTTGCAGACAAGTCACTGTCATCCATGCAATCTACAGGCAACTCTGACAACACGCTAACAACCAAAGTAATCACAAGGAGGTTTCTGTGACCAGTTCTCCTAGGATCTAGCACTGGCCAGCCTATTAGGGCACAATTACAGCTGCGATTCACAGCAATAACAATGAGAAAGCAACACAAAATGACTGGAATAGCTGTTATGACACATGAACACCAGCATGAACAGTCCCATGAGTCTTTGGGTTAGTGACCCCCTCCCCTTGAGCCGTTACAATACATTCTTCCATAGCAACTGGAGGTTGCTCACTGGTTGCCCAAATACAAAAATGTAATTCCATATAACATGCTCAAAGCAGTCGTGGAAATGAGGCTGCCATATCTTCAACCACGAATGTGTTGCAACACAACCTGCCTCAATTAGATCCTAAAGGTGACTGCTACAGAGAATGGCATTTAAAACCCATCCTCCTTCTCTGCTTGCGTGAGAATAATGTATTTGAGCATCACAGGAATCCTAACAAAATGGAAACAAAAAAGCTAAAGTTCCTGTTTGAGCATTAGTTATGCCTGACTGGGGAGAAATTTCACTAGCTTCCAAACATCTCTCTGTCTGCTTAAAAAACTTTTTTTTCAGTCATTTTGCAAGGCATCACATCTCCCTGGTGGAAGCACTGAGAAACAGCAATCAACATCCCTTTGCCAGTTGTGCCGAAATAAAAAAAAAAAGAAAAACCTCAAAGCTCTCTGCCTTGAAGACACATTTGGGACATAAATGGGCTTTTTATGACACTTCAATTCTGTCCATTTTCTTTTTGGCCAAGTGTTGTGCATTGTACAGTGTCAGAAAGAGAGGAGGAGAATGGCGGCACTGGGAGTCACAGAGGAGCCGCCGGTTGTTTAGATGAGATGAGCGAGAGACGAGAGCTCTTGAAGGAACGGGAAATGTGCTGAGCAGAGCAGAGCAGCAGTTAGCCTTCTTACGAGGGCACCCACAGGGGTAATCGAAGGCTTCAACTCTAACTATGTGTGCTCTGCTGTTGTCATTTAGGCTCACAGATTGCCTCGGTGCACTTATGAATGTGACCAGCTCTCTCCCTATCTGAAGTAACCACACTTTGAAAGTGAGTCAAATAAAAGCAGTGACAGTGACAGATGATGCGGCATTGTGCCTGGATGGAGGGGGTCCCATGTCATAAATAACAACGAATCTCAGTACTCAGGTATTCATATTCAAGTGAATCCATTTGAGGTATACTGCATATTATACACCGGGGTGCTTTTTTGCAAATATATACAATCAGATGCAGTTAAGTGGGTAAGAATAATGCATTGAGTTGGCAAAAACGAGCAGGGTGAGTAATGTTCTGGCATTTCCAGCAGGGTTATACTGTAAGAAAGTCAATGGGCCTTGGACATCAGGCACTGCAGCGGCTCCCTGATCTCAAATAATGTAAACCACAATATTAATTATGGTTAGGTCAGGGGATGGGCACAAGTTCAACATTTACTTACTTTACTTACACTAGGAGGTGTATGTATATATATATATATATATATATATATATATATATATATATATATATATATATATATATATATATATATACACACAATTTTAACAGCTTTACATTACAGAATAAACCGAAAAAAAAATCTTACTGTGTTTTATTTAACCTTTGGTAGTGTCTATATTGGTACCTAACATTCTGTTTATTTTAGCCTTTTGTGTACAGCACTTTGTGACTGGCTGTCTATGAAAAGCGCTTAATAAACAAACTTCATTTACATATCAGTTAAATGAAGATCAGTTGCAATACATTGTTAAATATGCTTCATGTGCTATGACTTATGATACATTTAAAGGAATAACTGGGGCAGAGATTATCATAAGAACATCCAGGTGACTATTATGAACTAAAGACTGGGATGGGATAGGTGTTTATTGATGTCAGCAATTAAAGTCAAACCACAGCTTCAGTAGTCTTTTGTACTGTGAAACTATTATTAGGCAATAGAAAAAGATAAAATCACTGCAACTCTTATTGTAATGTCTTAAGTACAGAAATAAAGTTATACTTTGTCATCGGTCAGTCATAGTACAGAATAGAGCACGGGTGATATGACCAAAAATATTATACATTTGAAAATTTGCGATAACGATATAACTGACGATATAATTGATGCTAGACAAAATACTTTACAACTCCCCGACTTTATTAGTGCAAAAAAACAAACATCAATGTATTTTCACTTAAACAAGCAGCTGTTTTTTATGTGCATTAACGTTATATAAAAATTTTACAGTGCAAATGCAAATTCCTTGCTGACAGTTTAACCAAGAGGCATTTCCAGTGGAAATTGGCCGACATATCCTCAGCACAACCATGTATAATATCCACAAACTTAAAAAGAGGTTATACAGACACACAGTACAGTAATATTATGTTGAAGCACAGTACGTATCACTCCATGAGGCTCCTGCCTACGGTAGCCGTATTGCTCCGACAATCCATCAAGCGGTGTGGCTTCGTAGCTTAGAAAAGTCGCACTAAAACATTTGACAGATTTTCGAGCGCCGTGTACCACATAAAATCACTTCGAGGTCAGTAAACACAACCAGAATTCATACATAAGGCACACAGGTTTATGAGGGGCACTGTCGATTTTCAGAAAAATCAAAGGATTGATTTTAAGTGTGCCGCATTTTCCAAAAAACACGGTAATAACGACAGCTCGCTAGCATGCTCTACCAAAAATAGTGCTTTGTTGTGTATCTGATGGACGAAAGCTAAACCAGTTCCACACCACTGAAGTTGCAGCATTTTTACAAACCAGTTCTGGTTCATCCGTTTCATTAATCTCACTAATCTCAACACTGCATAAGGTCATTGGTCCCTTGGTTTGATGAGCGAATGACGTGAGAAAACTTTGCAAGATCAATGTCCAGAAAGCACTTTTTTCACTGAAGAGTGCTATTCTGAGAGTAAAGATAAAGCATTGGTGCTTAAATTTAAGAAAACAAAGATGTCTCCTGAACACGGAACAGCTGTCTGTTCCAAGAAATACTCTGACAAGTTTTATTTATACTTTAGAAAGGTAGAATAGTGGAGGATGGCAGTCTGTTATTTTGTCTTCTTCAATACAAGTGTCACTGTTTTCATGTTCTCGCTCAAGCAGAAAGACAACTGCACTTGGCCTTCCATGATACCGGGTTACAGAAATTCAGGTGAAAAGAGCTGAGATATACAACTGTTCTGCTTGAGTGTTTGTGATTAAGTATAAGAAATGTGGGCCGTCAAGTGACTCTAAAAAACTGAATTTCAGGCAAAGATAAAAACAACAATAGAAAAAAAAGCAACATATTTCGTAATATAACTACTGCAGAAGCAATTTTACAGCTCAAGGATCTTTCCTTTTGTAGGGGGGATTTAAACATGACTTGGACAGTTATTAGGAGGTGTTTGCAACAATATCAGATGTGCTCTTTGTGTAACAGTTGGTGTGAAGATTTGTGTAGCTCAAAGTGGAATATCCTACAATTAGACTGTGTACAAAGATGTACAAAGTTCAGTTATATTCAATTCTATTTCATTGCATTTATGTAGCAATAATAAAGATATACATAATGCAAATACACTGTGATATTTTAAACAATAGTATAGAAAGATCTATTCAGGGTTCAGGGAGTCTGATGACTTTCTCAATCGGTTGGGGTGAAGAGAGATAAGACAGATATTAGGGCTGGGCGATATGACCCAAAATTCATATCTCGATATTTTTTAGCTGGATGGCGATATAAGATATATATCTCGATATATATTTTTTTAAAGCCATAAAGTAAGAACAAAAAGAGAGTTCTTAGTCAAAGCTGTGTCCCAGATGTCACACAGGCACTTTTATTAACATAGAGCAGATGTACATAAAATTTACTCAAAAATAAATTATGAGCATTTATTAAATAATAATGCTCCATAAATAAAAGAAAACAATGTTGTTTTTGTGCATAACAAAAAGCTCACAAATGTGCAGTCAAAATGTAAACTAAAAGACGAGCACTATAACAAGGACAGATTTCACAGCTGCTCTGTTCCCAACTTGTACTGCGTGACTGACAACCTGGAGTTTGAAATCCGCTTCGCAACCACGTCTCTTAACAGGTGCCATTTATGGTCCTTATACACAGTACGGTAATATTACGTTGAAGCACAGTACGTATCACTCCGCCAGGCTCAGCCGTAATGCTCCGACAATCCATCAAGCGCTGCAGCTCCGTAGCTTACCAAAGTCGTACTAAAACATTTTTTGACAGATTGCTGAGCGCCGTGTTCCACATAAAATCGGTGCGCGGCCATCAAGCACAACCAGAATTCATACATAAGGCGCGCTGTCAACTTTTGAGAAAATGAAAGGATTTTAGTCCGTGCAGCACCTCTGGGCTGCATGGCGTTAGCGTGGTTAGCTCGTTAGCGTGGTTAGCTAGCTAACACGTTGACGCCGTCCAGCCCCACGCACGGGGCGATGCGCAGTAACTCGTTAACGGATTTGCCGTGTCCATCTTGTCGCTTCCTGCAGGTGAAGCGATGGGGGAGTTGTGTTCAGTGAAGGAGAGGCGAGGCCGAGTAACGTTGCGTAAAGACGAAAGTGGACGAAAGAGAGGCAAACTTGCGGCTCCGCAAGTATAATTATAACGTAACATAGACTATATCGATATAAAGGATATTGTCACATCTTATATCTCGTATAAAAATATATCGATATTTTTTAAAAACTCGATATATCGCCCAGCTCTAACAGATATGGTTATAAGGACGATCTGATTTCCTCGTGTCAGCATTGTTCCCAGTCGCAAAGGAATGACGTCACAAGAAGGTGATTGGTCACTTGCAATGTTGAACCTGGAACAACATTAATTATGATGATGTGGGAACAATGCTGACACGAGGAAATCAGATCGTCCATGGTTATAATGCCTGTGTGTATTTGTGTGTGTGGCAGCATGCATGTGCTGCTTTTTGCTGTTTTTGTGTGTCAGAGTTCATGTTTATATCCCTGTTTATGTGCGCCAGTGAGTGAGTGAGTGCGACTGTCTGACCATGAACGCACTTGGATTACCTTACTGCAGGGGTCGGCTACGTTTCTGATGATGAGTGCCATCTAAAATTTCCTCAGAATTCAATGTGCCATATGACCGCATAGCAATAAATTTAATAACGCTCTATATTAACAGTTACACACTATATAGAACAACTTTATAGAATTATATTTGTTCGTAGATGTTGGCAACTATCAGCGAATAGTTATCAGCTATTTTGAAACAAAAAAAGACACTTTTTATCCATAAGAAGAACAGCAAATGAACTGTACAACGGAAAATGCAAATGCTATTTATAGTCTCCTCACAACAATGATAAGAAAAATAAACTGGGCCAATATGGCATGTTTGTTAATACAGGGATACACAAGTTAATGTGATCTCTGGTCTCCCACTCAGAGACACAGGTCTCCGAGTGTCCAGCATTCAGGCGGCTACCTGAGGACACTCTTCATGTGAGAGAAAATCTGCTCACACAGACATGTAGAGCCAAATACTGTCAATTAGGCCTCTGCAATGTTCTGAAGACATTGCAGAGACATCACGATATCATGACCAGCAGCTTTACAGCTGTGGCTCCAGCAAACATCAGCTGATACTAGAAATTAATATTAAATAAATTCTAACAACAGCTGATCAAGCTTAAACGTGCTGCTGTTGTTTAGCGCGACATCTGCTGGTTTCCTCTTTCTGGCGCAAAGTGGGCGATAAACAAACAAGAGAGAAAAGCCGATCAGCTGATCATTGATCAGTTTCATGATTGAAGTAGCAACAGGAGAGGGAGGGGAGCGAATGAGAGAAGAAGAGGCAGCTGTGCAGAATAACTCCAGCTTTGTGTCTTTTTTCATCCTAGCTGAAGTACAGGACAAACTGTTCCTTTTCAGCTCAATACGAAAAGCATAATATTTTCTCTGGATACGAGACGATTCCATTTTTTTACGGGACGGTTGGCAACTCTACTAACAAACCTTACGAATAAAATAAAGTTCACTATTCACTAGTAACATCATAGCACCCACCCAGCTGTATAGAAACTCCGTCATGCTAGCTAGTACGCAGTACGAGTTATTCTAACTGACTGTAAAAAGTCAGCACAACGAAAATAAACTCCACCTAAACTTGGTTTATATCTGAGCCAGACAAACTGCAGGTCATAACTTCTTACCTGAAGTTCAGTTCACCTGACACTCGGACCGGCGGCCGTCTCGGGTCTCTCCTCCCCCTGCCTTCCCTTTCCCTAATCCACCTGCTGGCCTCTGTGGCAGCTCCGCCATAGCCACCACCAAACAACTGAGTTATTTTTACACATCAGCAATCATCTGGTCAATCCACCACCTTTCGTTGTTTATACCGTTACAAAAAAAAATAAAAAATCATCGGCCCATAAAAACGAAAAATCACCATTGGCCCACCGGGCAGATGCCCGATGGCCAGTCCAGCTTTTGGTCGTGCCATCAGTTAACCCTTCACGTGCCAGCTGTGGCACGCGTGCCCAGGGTTGCCGACCCCTGCCTTACTGTCATATAGCCTCAGGCAAGCAGTGTCAACAGATACTTGGAATTAGAGCCAGTATGTACCCCACTGGTCAAACTCCAGATGATCAGAAGGTAAGCCTCTAAAGGCCTAACTATAATATCTGTCTAGCCCAGATGTATTTTTTTGAGAGTTAAGGAATGTGTGTAGTGCGGTGCCTCTGGCAGAGATACAGTGGACTGTGTTGATCAGTGGCACTGGATGAGAGTTGTGTGCCTCTGACAGCAGTGAGGTGGTAAACAGCGTGGAACAGAGGAGCCTGGTAGCCCATGGCCCCGAGGAAGTCCACTGCACGCTCCAGCAGGAGCCGAGGGAGAGAACAGACAGTCATTTCGCGGCTGCTCAGAAATTCTGAAATGAGATGAACTCAGAGGTCTCTCCCTGCAGCAAGAAATGCTCACGGCATGCATTTCTTTATCCATATCCTCCCCCAAAGTGCCACGGAGAATTTTGAGTCTTTGAGTGAGCTTAGTGGTTAAGGGAATAAGCAGAAAATGGAAATAAAGATGCCAAGAGAAAGGCTGTCTATCATTTTCACTCAATGCTCAGACCTAGTTTTATTTGTCAGCTCCATCCTTCTCTTGCCAGATTTTGTGACTAACAGAAGCTGTGAAAGGTTTAGTCAGATAATTACCTCACAACCGCCTTAGGTTTTTGCTGAGAAAAAGCTTTTTAGAAAGTTTCTTCATTTTTTTATAGCCAGTCGTAAACTAAAAATCTGCGCATCATAAAATGTCTTTACATCACTATGGTTCTCTTTAAACAAAACTGTCCCTCTTTGGTAGCACTCATGGATGAAATACAGAGGCCCAAGGTCACCCGCTCTATGGGCACACAGAATAAATGTAAAATAAATCAAAAGTAAGTGATTGAAAATCTGTTATTTCATCTTCTTCCAGATGGCAAAACTATGAGAAAGTTATATTTTATTTGCCCCCTGCAGTCATTTCACACGCACGAAAAGGAGAACTCTGTGGGTCCTCCATAATAACAGGTTGTGGGAAACTACAGGAGGCATATGTGGCGAGAGAATTTTCAGTTAGAAAAAGTGAAACACTCTTGACTTGAATTTGTTTTGAAAAAGTTGAAAAGTCTTATGGTATAGAGAGGACAACTATAACTTATCATGCTGCACTTTCAATTAAATCTATCCCCCTGCTGAGGATAAAGAGCATGTGCATGAATGAATGAGGGTCTTGTGCTCATCTTATGCTCACATTATCCATTCATCCATCCATTCGCATCCGTCCACCCATTCTTTTCTGCCTATCCAATTAATGGACGCAGGGTGGCTAGAGCCTATCCCAGCTTGCTCACAACACATGCATCTAAAATGTCTCATTACAAGCTTAAAAATATGAAGCTTCAATTCAGAAAAAGGATCAAAGTAACCTCTGACAGCCTTACTGTTTGCATGAGCATTATGTCTGTCCCAAGGACAGAGAGACTACACACAAAGTGTTTCTTCAAAGAATTTAGCCATAAATTTTGCTTTCATTTTTGCATTTTTAAACAATTTATTTATTTGTGTATTGCATTCTTGTGGTATACTTTTCAACAAGGACTTATACTGTACTATTTTTTGATCAGTTGAGGGCTACATTACAAAAGTTTATTATGATATATATTTTTTCTTTCTAGGGCAGTATAGTGCCGCAGTGGCTAGCACAGTCCAAAGATATGACGTTAGCGGTAATAGCTGATTCTAAATTGGCCGCAGGTGTTAATGAGAGTGTGAATTGTCCTATGTTTTCTCTCTGTATTAGCCCTGCAACAGACTGGTGATCTGTCCAGCCTCTTGCCCCATGACAGCTAGGATAGGCTCCTGCAGCCCTGAATTGGATAAATGGAGGAAGATGGATGTATATATATAACAAGATATCAGTTTCTGTGGCACCCCGATTGTCTCAGCTTGACCAACCTTATGCGGCGTGCAGCTCGGATCTCAGCTGACCCTTCTCACCCTGGACACAGTCTGTTTGACCTGCTCCCCTCAGGCAGGAGGCTCCGGTCCATTCGCACCAGAACCTCTCGCCATAAGAACAGTTTCTTCCCCTCTGCTGTCGGACACATGAACAATAACCGTATGACTGTTCCCACCACTAACACATGACCCTACGCTGTGTTCACTGCATCATTCCATGTTTGGCACTGATCACCACCTGCACTCATGTATATATCATGTATATATCTATCCACTTAGCACTTTTAATTCTTATTCTTATTTTTATATTTTTATGACAGTATGTTTGCACTGAAGCACCGCAGCAATTTCCTAATGTTGTAAACCTGCTCAACATTTGGCAATAAAACCCTTTCTGATTCTGATTCTGATTCTGAAAAATTCGCTCCACTGTTGAGCAGGAGTGGGTGTTCCTCAACAGCTAGACATACATGGTTGGTTAAGGTTAGAGGTAGAACGCCCACTTGTGTTATGCAGCAACTCTTTACTCCATTACTCTTTGGACTTTGTTTGGACTGTGTGAGCTTTCAATATAGTTTTTGTTTTGGTTTACTTTTCTCAGTGTTTGTTATCACATTCTATAAATTGCATTACGTTAAACTTCTTTCCTTTCTCTATTTATTTAGTTGCATTCCATCCTGGCTAACTGCTACGCATGTTCTGCATTTGGGTCCTCATTTCTCCCCTCATCATTACAATGATGTTGGGTTTTATAGGGCACTTGGTTGTGTTTTTCTTTCTTTCTGTGACACCAGTTGAGCATTTACAAGTATTGACTGGTGAGTTGATGAGGTGATATTGTTTTATAGACAATATTTGAATCTTAAAGTGGTTATATGTTTGTGTCACTTGTAATAAAACTGACCTTTTTGCTATATGGGGTGAGAAACAAAACACAATAAAACACTGGTCTGAGATTATAAAGTAAGTGTCTTTCTTCTGTGACAAAGTAGGAAAAAGATTTAAAGCTTAATGCAATAACACAAAGTTACATTATATACAGTAAAGTATATATATTGTACTGTATGGTAAAAAGACCCAGTAAAGGTCAGCACAACCATTATAGCAGAAAGCTATAATTTATGTGTGCAAATGTGTACATCTACCACAGATCTATTTTTAGCTTTGCTGTCATACGTTCACTTCATCTTTCTTCTTACATCATCATTCTTTCCATAGCCTTCTCAACTACACGCATGTCCTGACATATACAGTAACATGCAGCCGCACTGACATTTATGCCACAGCCTAGCACTTCCACACTGATTGGTGTCCTTGGAAATCACTCAGAATCGCTCTCATACTTTTTATCATCCAAATGCCATCTAGGTCAAAACCTGCCCTCTCTTTACTTCTTAATGTTAACATTAATCTGTTTATCATAAGGGATAATTGACTGGACACTTTTGTTGATACTGATAAAAAATGGTGCATTAAGAAGATGGGCACACAGCCATAATGGCCTGTGATTAGGCAAGGGCTATAATGACTACACTTATATAGTTCCTCTTTTAATTAACTCTATTAGGGCTTGCACGAGGGCATTTGTTCTTACATGCATTGGTATTCATATCACATGTCCTGAAGTCCAGAAAACCAAGAAGGCTCTCAGAGAAAACCACTCTGTTGGTGAGAGCAGATCAATATCTAAGCTGTCTATTATTATCTCCAACCAAACTGGGAACCTAAAAATGATTTTCACAAGTTAATGACCTTTCCTAAATATCAGCACAAGAGACCTGGCCTGTTTATGTTAGCTTAGATCAATCTGACACAGATTGTGTGGCCCTGAACATGTTCTTTGTAATCATATCAGTCCAGATAAACTAAAAACAATCTTTGACTGTGACTGTGATCAGCACCTCCAAGCATGTGGCAAGCCAAGCAACAGCCGAAATCCACTGTAGAAAAAAAAAAGATGTATTATTTTTTCATGACTTTGCGCGCAGTATCGTTAACTTAAGTTTCACATTGAATGGGTAGTTGTTTTTTAACAGCCCAGCTGAGCAGTTCATGAGCCTCATATTGGGCATCATGCCTTGCAACTTGGCAGTCTGGCATAGCTCCCCAGGCCACCAGCAAGCTCTTGTTGTTTTTTTATATTCTCACTTCAGCAGCAAGAGCCATCAAAGATAAAAGCACAGTTGCTCTTTGTCACACAGAGACAACAGTCATGAAATTTTAAAAGCTAGAAGTACCAATCTAGTAGTGGAGAAAAAAAATGCTCCCTGAGCAGAACTTAAATTCAATGGCACAGATTCAGGCAAATAAAACATATAAGACTATCTATTAGTGGACAGATTGGGGTTGTTACAGTGTCTCTTATGCATTTTCTTTAAATATAATATACAAACAAATTGACTGGGGAAAACATAAAAAATACATAAATAAGCAAAATCCATTAAAATCATCAAATAATATGAAGGTCCAAAACATCCCTGTTTGAAAGTCTTCACAACACTTTTGAAGTTGGGCACCAAGACACGAGTTCTACATCCTTTAAGTCTTGCAAGCTGCAAGCTGTTTTTTCCAGCATATTCGACAAATGCTTGATCAAACTGAAATCTGAGGAATTTGAAGGCCAAGTCAACACCTTTTTCAAACCATTTCTAAACTGCTTTTGCAGCGTGACAGGGTGCACGGCCCTGCTGAAAGGGGACACCACCATCAGATAATATCAATGCCATGAGGAAGTGTCTCGTACATCACTATGACTTTGTCTGTTTGCCTTTTTCCCCATAGTGCAACCAATTGCCATTTCTTCCCCAGACAAATTATACACATGCGACCCGCTGTCCACAAGATGTTAAAGATAACGTGATTCATCACATGAGGTCACATTCGTCCACTGATCCCTCGGGCACCCGTGACCCTGTCGGCAGTTCACCGGTTGCCCTTCCTTGGACCACTTCTGGTAGGCACTGAAGACTGAGAACCCCCACAAGACCTATCGTTTTGTAGAAGCTATGACCCAGACATCAACCTAACATAATGTGACCCTTGTTAAAGTCATTCAAATCCTCACTTTTTTTTCCTGCTTACAATACATCAGCTTCCCTATTCCCTTTCCCTCTGTAAGGCATGGTACTGCGTTACTACTGCAAAAAAAATCAAAAAGCAGTATTTTTGCTCATCTTTCAACAAAAACATGACAATGAATTGACCTTGGTCAGCAAGGCAGAAGAAAATTATTTTCTACAGGTATTTTTTTTAAAGTAACATTACCAAGTCATTAAGAAATGTGCATTTTATTCCTCATCTTACAGTTGTCTGCTTTGCCTGACCTTAACAGCACCAAACGCATATATAATCAGCTCATTTCCACATTTGATAAATCTTTAACATTTCTGCATCATAAATTATGTGAATGTTGCATATCTGGTCAATTTTAACAGTCAGTTATTTTAATACTTAAATTAAAAAATTATTTTTTCTTCAAAATAATGATGAAAAGCCCCGAACAGAACACACTATCAAAAACAGAAACAGTAGAAGCGCCTTTTAAACAGACGCTTTACAAAACTGGTTTTGAAAGCACTCCAGTGCAAAGTACGCACGCAAGCTGATCTGCTCGTCTCCTTCAGCACACTGCAGTCCGTTAATGGCTACCGAACGCAATCCAAAACCTCTACAAGGATGCTGTTCATAGCTGGGCAATGTCTCCAGGGCTCTCATTCACAACTCAGCATCACTGTGAACTCATTTCTAAGCCACACAGGATGCTTCGCGCTCCTCATTCGGTCAGAGATGACATGGTTTCAAAGGTCACACTGTTTTCTGTATGAGAGGTCTGCTGGGCTCACAAATAGAAATCGCGAGTGCGCGAGCCTCCAGTGTTTTGTGCTTAAACGTATACAGGTCAGTGGGTGTACTAAATGTGTATTACGTATCTGTACCTGTGTTTGCAGATGCGGCTGTAGATGAATACCTCAGAACAAAACACGGACCTGCTATCTGAGTGGGGTTTTTGTGTATGTATGTATGTATGTGTGTGTTCCAGATCTTCATACAGCCCCCTGTAGAGATCAGTGGGGCATGCAGAGGAGTGTCTGTTCCTACCAGCACACGCTGAAGCTGAGCTGACAGCGCACACTGTTCAGTGACTTGGATATGAAAAAGAATATTGGACAGCTTAAGGCGGTCTTAGAATTCGAAACGCACGGTCCCAAGTCACTCCACTATTGTCTCTCTTGATCTTACAGATGCCACAAAATTAGCAGCGGGCATCTCTGGATTACAACTCTCGCTTACAAACTCTCAGTTGTCTCGATATAACGATTCAAAGCTATTCCCAGAAACTACCCAAACCTGTAGTGCTGCCTTCTATTATTCACCATCTCTTTCAAATTCGTATTCAAATTCTCTCTTTTCCCTTCATGCATCATTTACTGTCTTCTGGAGAACTGTCCTTTTCATCTAGTGCATAGCGTCTGTAGCTATTATAGAAAACATAAGGTCAGAATGACATCGTTTGTTAGTACCTTCCAAGACGCATATGACTGTTACTGGAAGTATTTTACTGAAATGCATATAATGTAAGTCTTCACACAGAGATCCTGGAGTGTTCGGTTCAAGGGACAAATACTGGGAACTAAAGACTCCTGCAGCCCTTTGTTATCTGCTTTAGTACCACAGACTGGAGCGCTGTTGTAGTCAATGTAACAATGTAAGAAACATTGCTTTTGGTGATAAAGACTGGATAGGAGTCGATATAGTCAGTTATAGCTTGAACAGAAGGCACTGAGGTTAACGAGAAGCTAATGAGTTACAGGATACCACTGTGTGATGATGGGTACTGGTTGGAATGAACACTTTAAAAATCTACACTCTTTAAACCATAAGACAGATGTGAAGCGATATAAAAACAGATGAAAACCCAATGTAAATTAATTTGTTAATTACATACATCTGAATGACTAATCAGAAATTATTTTCAGTACTGGTACATCTGTGACATTCAGGCTAAGAAAGTATAAAAACTAATTCTACTTGAGATTACAGCCTTTACTCTAATTATAAGCCAAAATGTCAGTCTTTATTCCTCGCTAAAGCAAATTTTTACAACTCCAGTGTTTCCTGACATCAAAGAGTGATGCAAGAGAACCTTCATTATTCAACACCGAGCAAAGTGGATTAATGAAAATATAACCTCAACATCCAATTAACGTGCACCTGAGTCTTTATTGGAAGTGATTGCGGCAGCACTCTGGCAGCTATAGTAAAAGCGAATGATTTTCTCTGTCTTTCGGTTGCTTTGTTGAATTCAAAGAGCTAATATTCCAATGGATTTTTGACAAGTATATTATACAGGGACAATTTACATGTTACTGTTTTTGTTTAAAGAAGACAGAAACCGATAGGCCTCCAGTATGGCATTTGCACTCAGCATAGTCTCGAGCATCGCTGCTCTTCTAAACAAATGTATAAATCTTTACACTCTACCGAGTTTCCAGCTGACACTTAATTAAATCCATTTAATTCATTTTTTAGGTGCACTGGTTTTTATTCATCATGGAATAAAGTTCATTTTAGGAGTTCATGCACAGTAAATATGAGTATTTTTGATCAAAACAGTTTTTTTCCTCCCGTTATCTCTCTCCTATGTTCTTTCCATAAGCCCCCTATGAATTCTAATTTTTTCAGCCTTACTTCTTCTATTTGTCTCTCTTCTCTTCTTCCCTTTTCGGTTTCAGCCTATAACTAAACCCTGAAGAAACATTCCCCCAGGTTCCCATCAGCACCACTTCACACCGACTGTGTAGTGACATCCGTCTGCAGTATAGCCTGACATCCTGTCAGTCACATGCATACAAAAGCACACAAAATTGTATGCATAGTTTCATGCGTGTACACGAATAGACTCTGGATATAAAGGGAACATGTATACACAGAACACTAAACAATGTTATAGATCCCCCTATTTATAACAAAATGCTACGGGCAGTATCATAAATTGACTCTGTATACATACAGCGACAAAGAAAGACAAAGCAAAACAGAGACTCATCCATACACCAACGCTGAGTAAGAGTGGATCCATCCTCAAACACACACGAAAACAGACTTTGTATGGCACGCTGAGAGGAAGTGTACAGTGGCTGTCACAGCTACTGTCACGGTCAGCCTTTCTCAATGTGCTCTGCTCACTATAAACCCAATCTACAACAGTCAATATTTACAGCCAGCCAGTGGAGATGATCCCTGTTGCTAAAACCAACCATTTTACTACACCTGCTGCTTTGGCTAATTAGACACATTTGTCTTTCATTTATCCAAGCTTGAAGTGTGGGAAAGCCATCAAAGAAAAGCAAGCAGCAGCCGTCGTTTTCAATTTCACTCGACGACTCGAGCTGAGAAAAAAAAAGGGAAAAAAAGACAAAGAAAAAAGAAACAAATATCAACAACAACTTTTTTGGCCCTTTCTTCATGTCTGAATTTGTGAGGGAAATCCCTGCAATCGCTATGAAAAGTGCAATGACTAAAGGCATCGCTAAACCTCTTGGTGACCATTTAGTCTCGACAACTACCTGCAATCAGTTGCAAGAAATCTGCAACCTGTTGACTGTAGAGCAAAGAGTTTGGAGTCTTGGTGATTGCCTGCTTGAGTGAACAGTGTTGTTGTCAATTTCCAGTTTGTTCTCCTTTTCATCTCTTGTCCCTGCGTCTAAACTCTAATCATCTTTTGTCAATGCCCCTCTCAAATTTTGGCCCTGGTGAGTCTTGTACCACTTCACTCTACATGAAACAGATAAAATCACACTTTTGAAAATATCTTGTCAGCCCACAGTGCATTGCTTTGCTCTGCAGAGCCTGTTCACACTACAAAATAATCTGCACAGGATGCCAGGATGGTCAAGTCAGGTGTAGAATTACTGTTAAAACCATCTGGTGTGACCTTGGCTCAGAGCACAAATGGGAGGGTTCTGGTATGTAATAATCATGCTGAGATTGCAGGGGCTTCAGCTTCCTTCACCTTTCTTCCCTTTTTTCTCTCTCCGTCTCTTTTTTGTCAAACACTACACCAACAAAGACCTAATGTTTTCCCTTTTTTGAAATCAAATTAACTTTTTTTCTAATTGAGATAAGTGCCGTGGGCATTAGAAGTAGGTCTATAGATGCTTGGGGGAAAATGCCCAATTTGCTATAGCAAAATCACCTCAATGAATTTATCTAATGGGCAAAGTAAAAACTGAATTTAAATTAATTTCCTCATTATTCATGTTCAATGTCTCAATAATGGAGCAATTAACAGAGGCTCCTTAATTGCTGGAAGCAATTAAAGCTGTGAAATTACATGTTCAAATAGTTTTGGGCAGTGGGATCAGACTGGAAACATGATTTAATTAAACTGCTCATTATTAAGGAACTTATCTGCAATATCTCGGGGTTATCAATGAGTAACGATATGAAAGAAGGGAAGAATTTTATTCACATCTGCACAGAAGAACAAACATTTTACATTTGTGTCACTTTCTCTTATTTATCTCCCAAAATTGTTTCATTGTAACTGCCTGAAACAGTTGCTGAACTCCACAGTGGGAGACTTGGGCTTTCAAAGGGATACAAACGCACTAATGAAAACACAAATCTAGCACATTCCTGCAGCTCTAAAACCATACTGATGGGGATATTAATGGAAGATGCTGCTACCAAGAGAGAATAAAGAGAAGACAAAGTGAAGTTATAAAACAAACACGCAAAAACAAATGGAGCTTACATGTAATAATGATGTGAATTGTAGAAAGTTTTTTTTTTTCATCAGCTTCTAAACAGGTCAAAACTTTTTTTTAAATCACCCACATGAGAAATTTCTGGTGGAGAAAATAAAATGCAAAAAAAGAAAAAAAGAAAAAAGAAACTGAGCGGGGGTGTAGCGCAACTCACCACCAAGCAAAATTACTGCAGCTCCGCTGACAGCAGAGAGCAGACAATCTGTTTAAGATACAGTCTATGCAGCTACAGTAAACTGACAGCATCCCATCCTTCGATCACTGCTCCTAGTCAATATCACAGTCGGGCCCAGAAATATTTATTAAAGGAAGAGCAGATTTTATTTTTTTTTTATTTACTATGTGCACGCTGGAAAAGGCGAGAGGGAGAAGGGTGAAAGAAATTGGCACTCAAACAAACCTGGATGGATTCTGTGCAGTTAATTAAGATAAAACGATTCAATTCTAGAGAGATTGAGGCAGCGATTCAGCGCGCGTGGCACGTGGGGGCCATTCTGATTAGCAGCCAGCCAGCGCATTCCTCGACATTTTGATGCGAGACAATCTTTTGCATTTTCAATTACACACTCCAACAGCCCTCTAACTACCAAAACCAAGCTGATTTGCATGATTGAAATATAATTATGGTGTGCCAAAAACACAGTTCTGTTTTGGTTTCTGTTACAATCCTTTTCACCCTGCCCTGCTTTCCCACTGAAATCAATCTCCAGTGACAGGCCTATAAGCCAATACATCAAGATAAAAGTTTGACTCAAAGCAAAATAATAAAACTAATGAGAACCTTTTCTGAATTAGTTTAAATAAGGACCATAAACTGTAACTGAACTGTTTCTAGCCTAACAATGCAGTAAATGTAATTGCTGATAGAGCTAATGGCTATTATTATTTCTAAGCAGCACCAAATTGAATGAAATATAAAGATCTGAATAAAATTGGAGTCATATTTCAATATTTCAGAAGGACTTTTGTCTCCGGGTGTCAACTTGGGGGCCTGAGTTATTGTTTGTGCCTCTTTGAATCACTATTCCAACTTAGCAAGGACACCTGACCGCTGGTGTCAGTCGTCAATTTTATGTTACCTGTGGTAATAGCTTCCAGAGTGATGGAAAGACAACTTCACTACAAATCTGGGATCAAGCCAAATATGCCTCTTTTTAAAGTATTTTTGAGACCTTTTGGTCTTAGCCAAACAGCTCAGGGCAGATTTTAACCCAAGCCTCTGCAATAGTGTTAGGGTCACGTGCTCAACTCTATGAACTACAGCAATGTCTATGCAAAATTTAACTAATCAGATGACTTCAAAAGTGATTGGTAAGTAACTGAAATGACAATTTCGTCCTTTAAATTTTGAATGTGCCAATGAGCTGTCCACTTATAGCAACGGAGATCTTTGGTATTTTAATTGTCAGTTTCTAGAAGTAATCTAAAGACATTTTGTTAGCAAATGCTCACCAAAAAGGACCTCCGACTAGTTGTACTGTTTTTTGATGGGGCCTGCAGATGCCATATGGTTAAGCCATTCCCACAACAGGTCAACAGTTGTGAAATCAGTGACTGACAGAATACTGGGTGAATGCTACTTTTGATATGTTTAATGTCTTATAAATGTCTTGTTTTTGGCTGTTATAACCCAAACTACAACTAATAAGATTTCTCTGTACATGTTTTTTTTCCTAATCCTCCTTTGTTCAGCGCGGGCATTATTTTACCCATTTTGACCTTTTTTCTTACTGGCTAGTCTCAGATGACTTCATTTGCAACTGCCTGGAAGGCCAGCATCCATTAAAACTGGTGCTTTGCGGGTACCATTTGAGCGGCTCCAAGGCATTTGTTTCTCAAACTGCAAGACAGTGATGTAGTTGTCCCCTTGCTTAGTTTTGCACTGCTCAGTGATCTGAAACTTTGATCTCTGCATGTTTTGTGGTTAGAAGCTAGTCTGAGCTGTTCTGTGAAGTGAGTAGCATACACAATTTAATAAAAGCTTCAGTGTTTTTGGCATTTTTCTATACATAACAGCCTTCATTTCTAAAACCAATAATAATCTAATGAGTTTCAGAAGAAAGTTCTTTTTGTTACCATTTTGAGTGTATAATCAAACCCACAAGGGCTGATGCTCCACACAACAAAGCCAAATTTACTGCTTCTTTAATGAGCGCAACAGTTTTCGACTGCACTGACATAGCTAAAAGAGTTTTTCTAATGAGCAATTAACCATTTAACATATTGAAGTTGATTTAGGTAACATAGGGTGTCATTTGAACACAGAAGTGGAGGTTATTGAAAATGAGCCTCTGAATTCCATGTGGATAATCCATTAAATAAGAGATAGTAGTGATAATTAATAAGTAATCATTCATTTTCATGAATTTTTGACATTGTAATTTTTTTAAATTTAATAATTGTGTGTGTGTGTGTGTGTGTGTGTGTGTGTGTGTGTGTGTGTGTGTGTGTGTGTGTGTGTGTGTGTGTGTGAGACAGAGAGAGAGAGAGAGAGAGGGAGAGAGAGAGATGGGAGAGACACAGAGGTAAAGGACATTGGGAAGAAAAAAGTTAAGTGAGTGTTTTTTGACATGTTGACATGAAACTGCTCTGTATGCCCCACTGGCTTTCCCTTCTGCTTAGTCAGGATATTTATTCATAGAACCAATAGAGGCAGAGCAGATGGCTGTTATGACACTGTCATATTTTTTCATGGGTCACTGAGCAGCTCCTTGGCATTAATCTGCTGTCTGTTAGCAGCATGCTGGTCATTTCCCTGCAACACACACACACACCTGTAAAGGCGAGGGTTTCGCACCTGGACACAGATGGTATTTACAAACTATTTCAATTACTATCAGCTGGGACAAGTGCTGCAGTGATCGTTCAGCAACTGGATGCTTGATTATGTGTTAGCGTGCGCGTGTATTTCAAACACATTGATTTGAACATGCAGGGTCAGCTCTTGTTGTTGTCGTCGTACACTAAAAGGTTAGGATGTAATCTTTAACACTTAATGAGGAAAATTAGTGGCCAAATGCTGTTTATTTATTTCCCAGCTGGTGACAGCAGTGACCTATGATAGAAGTGATTAGTAGGCAGAAGCATTAGTTGACAAGTTTCTACAGAAACTGTAGCTTGAAGCAAGCAGGCTCTACAAACCCTAATATGATGTCCAAGAATAGGATACATTTCTGATAATCACCTAACAGCTACCTGACTTTACAGGTTTAATTTAATATTTGCTTTGGATTTGTTGTTGCCATTGTTACATAGTTATGTCATATACCATGCTCAATACAACACACAGCCAAGAACACTGTTATTGCTCCATATGGCACAAAACTGGGAAAAACACATATATATTTCTATGAGGTCATCATGACTCAAACCTTTGTACCCTGCCTTCAGTAATTATATATATATATATATATATATATATATATATATATATATATATATATATATATATATATATATATATATATATATATATATATACATGAGCGGGACACAGAAAGGAATTGGCAAGAATACCAGAGGTGCAAAACACCAGCTACTGGTAGACAGAACAATCAGCCGAGACTGCAAGACCAGACTGACCAACCTGTGCACTGCCTGGATTGATTACAAGAAGGCCTATGACTCAATGCCCCACAGCTGGATATTGGAATGCCTAGAATTGTACAAGATCAATGGGACCCTAAGAGCCTTCATCAGGAACTCAATGGGGATGTGGCGTACAACACTAGAGGCCAACTCCAAGCCCATAGCACAAGTCACCATCAAGTGCGGGATCTACCAAGGAGATGCTCTGTCCCCACTGCTGTTCTGCATAGGCCTGAACCCCCTCAGTGAGATCATTAACAAGACTGGCTACGGATACCGACTACGGAACGGAGCAGTTGTCAGCCACCTCCTGTACATGGATGACATCAAGCTGTATGCCAAGAGTGAACGAGACATCGATTCACTGATCCACACTACCAGGCTATACAGCAATGACATTGGAATGTCGTTCGGACTGGAGAAGTGTAGTCGGATGGTAACAAAGAGAGGGAAGGTAGTCAGAACTGAGGGGATTGAACTACCAGAAGGCAACATTGCAGACATAGAGGACAGTTACAAGTACTTGGGGATCCCGCAGGCGAATGGGAACCATGAAGAGGCCGCTAGAAAAGCTGCAACCACCAAGTACATGCAGAGGGTCAGGCAAGTCCTGAGGAGTCAGCTGAATGGTAAGAACAAGATCCGGGCCATCAACACGTACGCCCTGCCCGTGATCAGGTACCCTGCTGGGGTAATAGGCTGGCCAAAGGAGGAGATAGAAGCCACTGACATAAAGACAAGAAAGCTCCTTACCATGCATGGAGGGTTTCACCCCAAGTCCAGCACCCTGAGGCTGTACGCTAAGCGGAAGGAAGGGGGCCGGGGACTGGTGAGTGTCAGCACCACAGTCCAGGATGAGACAACGAACATCCAAGAATACATTGGGAAGATGGCCCCAACTGACCAAGTGCTCAGTGAATACCTCAGGCAGCAGAAACCCAAGAAAGAGGAGGGAGACGAGGAACCATCATGGAAGGACAGAGCCCTGCACGGTATGTACCACCGGCAGATAGAGGAGGTGGCTGATATCCAGAAATCCTACCAGTGGCTGGACAAAGCTGGACTGAAAGACAGCACAGAGGCACTAATCATGGCAGCACAAGAACAAGCTCTGAGCACAAGATCCATAGAGGCTGGGGTCTATCACACCAGGCAAGACCCCAGGTGCAGGCTGTGTAAAGATGCCCCAGAGACAATCCAGCACATAACAGCAGGGTGCAAGATGCTAGCAGGCAAGGCATACATGGAACGCCATAACCAAGTGGCCGGCATAGTGTACAGGAACATCTGTGCCGAGTATAACCTGGAAGTCCCGAGGTCAAAATGGGAGATGCCCCCAAGGGTGGTGGAGAATGACCGAGCTAAGATCCTGTGGGACTTCCAGATACAGACGGACAAAATGGTGGTGGCTAACCAACCGGACATAGTGGTGGTAGACAAACAGAAGAAGACGGCCGTAGTGATCGATGTAGCGGTTCCGAATGACAGCAATATCAGGAAGAAGGAACACGAGAAGCTGGAGAAATACCAAGGGCTCAGAGAAGAGCTCGAGAGGATGTGGAGGGTGAAGGTAACGGTGGTCCCCGTGGTAATCGGAGCACTAGGTGCGGTGACTCCCAAGATAGGCGAGTGGCTCCAGCAGATCCCGGGAACAACATCGGAGATCTCTGTCCAGAAGAGCGCAGTCCTGGGAACAGCTAAGATACTGCGCAGGACCCTCAAGCTCCCAGGCCTCTGGTAGAGGACCCGAGCTTGAAGGATAAACCGCCCACAGGGGCGTGCTGGGTGTTTTTTATATATATATATATATATATATATATGTGTATATATATATATATATATATATATATATATATATATATATATATATATATATATATATATATATATATATATATATATATATATATACACACTATGGAATGCCCTTTAGGAAAATATTATATATATATTCCAACCAAAGTCTGAATATATAGTATGATCTTTTGAATATATAGAATGAAACTTGAGTATATAGAATGAAACTTGAATATATAGAATGAAGCTTGAATATATAGAATGATCTTTTGAATATATAGAATGAAACTTGAATATATAGAATGATCTTTTGAATATATAGAATGAAGCTTGAATATATAGAATGATCTTTTGAATATATAGAATGAAGCTTGAATATATAGAATGATCTTTTGAAAATATAGAATGAAACTTGAATATATAGAATGATCTTTTGAAAATATAGAATGAAGCTTGAATATATAGAATGAAACTTGAATATATAGAATGATCTTTTGAATATATAGAATGATCTTTTGAATATATAGAATGATCTTTTGAATATATAGAATGATCTTTTGAATATATAGAATGAAACTTGAATATATAGAATGATCTTTTGAATATATAGAATGAAGCTTGAATATATAGAATGATCTTTTGAAAATATAGAATGAAACTTGAATGAACCTCATTTTTAGAGATGATGTGTTTCTGAATTCTCTGCCTTTACAAAATGGCATCAGCTGAACTATTTCAGTACTTTTTAGAGCTTGACAACTGTTTTGCGACAGCTGTTCAAATTGCAAATGGTAGAAATAATTTGAATTTATACTACATCACCTTGAAGAACACGTTTTCATTATTGCAACATTTCTAGTGCTCATGAATAATGTTCAACAAAATGTTTCTGGGAGAAGATTATGCACACTTCTTGAGGGAATTTATCAATCACTGATGGAGATGTCAACTGAGCTAACACTTCGAGCAGAAGCTGAAGCACATGTTATGGGCTCATTATATCATTCTACATCTCAAAGAGGAAGGTCAAGGTAAGTGATAAAAATGGAAACAAATTCATTCATAATGTGTATGGCACTTGAAAGAGTCAAGAGATGGCAAACAAGATAATGAATGCAAGAAATAAGAAAGAAGTTAACATATTTCTTCTTTTGTTTCTAACTCTTTTAGGTACAACATACCAGCTACTGAGCTGACTGATATGCGAGACTTGGGGTTTAGTTGGATGGCCATATCTCAAATGTTGTCAGTAAATGTTCGAACACTGTACAACCACAGGATACAACTAGTGGACTATGGAAATTTGCAATTTGAACAGCTGTCGCAAAACAGTTGTCAAGCTCTAAAAAGTACTGAAATTGTTCAGCTGATGCCATTTTGTAAAGGCAGAGAATTCAGAAACACATCATCTCTAAAAATGAGGTTCATACATTCTATATATTCAAGTTTCATTCTATATATTCAAGCTTCATTCTATATATTCAAGTTTCATTCTATATATTCAAGTTTCATTCACATATATATATATATATATATATATATATATATATATATATATATATATATATATATATATATATATATATATATATACACACACATACATATATGCGCACTGTGACAGGAAGTGTGACAAGACGTTCTTTAAGAAAAAGTGGTGAACAGTAACAGTAATATTAACGCAGGAACATCCTCCATATTCTGATGGGATGCCCTCTGGCAATACAGACTGACCTGACTCAGCAACCACAGTCTGCTGGGAAGCCCAACTCCAGCTTCAGCTATTGTTCTGTATTGTACAGACAACTTGCTACTGGTTTTTTATTGGTTAGTAAGTTAGGGGTTTTTTTAATAATGAAAAAACCCATGAATTGATTACGTTTTATTTCAGACTCAAATTTGTAACGTTCTTTACTTTGTGCAGTAATGACAGTGGCATGACTGGCCAAGTGAAATTTATTTTTACTTTGACTTAACTCTGTCTAGAGTCATAGATGTAGTCTTGGAAGTTCACAAAGAGTTTAAAGTATGTTAAAGATTGGTTGAAAGTGGCCCGATCCCCCTGTTTCAGGTGTTATTTACTCTGTTTATTGGTCATTGGGCTGTTTACGATACGTGTAATATGTATCTTCTTCAGAGAGATGGCCGGTGGGAAACTTGATGCAATGCAGATTGTGGACTGCTTCTCTAAAAGCTGAGGCAAGACATCCAAGGTCATGTCGTCACTGAATGAGGAGCAGCTGCATGAATAGTTCTTTGACCCTAGTTTTCAAACAGTTTTCCCTAAGGCCTTGTCACAAACAGTGTGGCTTCTTTTTGCAGCCCCGGGGCTCAGTAAGATGCCTGGATGAAGTTGACTGTCTCTAGTTCTCTGATATAAAAGTACCAACAAAAGGTAGAGAAAAGTTCATACTGTGGGTTGTTGGCTTGCACAAGTGCTATGGTGCTGATGCAGGGTCCCATCTCCATTAGGGATTTAAATACCTTACACGTTGTCTCATTTACTACTGATTTTATCACTTTATTGTTTGCTGACACTTGTTTTTTAAGTATTTGTTCCTTCTTATGATCTTTGAGACAAAACCGTCTTCTTCGTTGAATTTTAGTCACTTTTTAAAATGCAAATCAAATACTCACTGAGATCTAATGGTCTCATTTGTTTGCATTACTTACACCAATGTCCCAATATTAATGTGCCAAATGATATGCTTATGTTAAATTACAGCACTTTTAAAGTTTTTTATTTCAATTTAAGTACAAATGTATGATCATTAACATCGGTTGACATACACAAGCAGTTCCCCAAGTGTATTTTTATCCATCAGACCATCTTTCTGTGTGAGCAGAAATGAAACTTATGTTTGGGAGAAACGTGAAAATATAGGGAAAAAACGTTTTCTTTTTCCTATAAAGAAGACATTCTTGGTGGCTATCATTTTAGACTTGATGTAATTGTGTGCATCAATCCAGGCAAAATTACTGGATGCTTAAATAGCTACTAAGCACATTTGTTTATATTAGTGGACATTTTGATTTGTACTGGATAAATCTTGATGTTTTGATATTTGTATCCATATGCTTCTCATAATGAGCAACCCTTTGCGCAAACACACCCAAACACCCATTGATCATCACTTTTTTTTTTGTGTGACCTTGTCCGATGATGGACTCATTTCCCATTCAGAACCTGCCGGGGGGGCATTTTAATGTTCCTCCTCTTCCCACATCCCACAACATTCTTCTTCATTACAATTCTGCAACACCACGAACATGACCTGCACCAATAAAGTGTTCCATTAATTCGATCACAGCCCAGAATAGATTCTCAGCAATCTTTGTGCTGAGGCAAGGACTCGACACAATGCGATGCATTGTACCTACATTACCATACAAAAGAAATATAGAATAAGATTCTCTTATTTCACGCAGCCCCTCATCAGACACTTGTGCACACAACACAGCTGCATCAAAGCAAGAAATCAATTTATTTTCTGCTCTGCCTTATTCAGTCACCGCATGTAGTCCCCAAGTTTATGAAGACACACATTATAATTAGTCTACAAAGACTCACTGAATATTCAGTGGTCCAGATACACTGCCTCATTTTATCACAATGTGCATGAAAATAGATGAGTACATAACACAAGTTTGGGACTGATTTTTGATTAGCCAAGCCAAACAACACTGCGGTGCACCAAAATAGATCAGTATACATAATGAAAATTAGATGAAAATACATTAATTTTCCTTTCATACATAGCTTTGAAGGATGACCCATCCAAAAGTATTATATCACTAATAATACATAATAAGCTTGTTTGATGATTACATTATATTTAGTAGTTTAAGCCGCATTAAACTAATATCTTCGTAAAGCAAAATTAGGCTTGCAAAGCCCTTTGTCCTTTAATAACATCATCAACCCATCATTGTATGTGTTTCCTTTTGTATGAGGAAGAAAAGGGGAAAAAACATCCTTTACATTCAACTGAAAATTTGAAGCTCCCTGGCTATGCTGCGCCACAGTAGCATCACAGCCGCACAAAGCTCGACAAGCACTTATGCCCCCTCTCAGTGTCTGCTTGTCAGCGTCATACTACCAACAGAACTGTGTGCCCTTCATTTTTGTCCCTGCTCCCAGTTATGGGAAAGTGCATTGGGATTATGTACAGAATTCTGTGCGCAGTGCAGGAGCTTATACTTCACACCATAAGTCTGATTCCCATTGAGAAGCCTGTAATACCTCACCTGCAGAGCTAGATAAGCCCTCAGTCCTCCCTTTTATTTCTACCACTATTATTCTTCAGCGCACTATCAAATCAGGAAAATAAAGCTGAAAAAAAAAATCATTATGAAAGAAAAGCTTCAGGCAAATGGAAATACAGTGTCAATTTGTGATGCTAATATTCATGTACACACCTCATCCTGCATGTTTTGGATGCTGGAAGCACTGCAGGGAGTGCGGCAGGTTATTCAGCCGTAAATGTTTAACAGTTAAACTTACCTCTTACTGCATGATGTTAGTGTTGCATACTGCCTCACTAACATCATAATCAGCTAGCCGATCATTCCTCTGACAGCTGGAAAGATAAAGTGTTCCTTTTTTCCCCTATAAAATTGCAGTCGGGGGTGGTGTTGGTGCAGAGGAAGTTTGACAGCAGGAAAAACGGGGGCTCGTGATTGATGGCTACCTCTCTAATCTTTTTTTCTCACGATTAGATCCACTGTATTCTTTAAACAAGCTAACTTAAAACAGTCAGTCGCCCTGTCGATTCATTCATAGGCAAATTTCAGCAAAAACAGTTTAAACAAATAGAAACTGTGATGTAATGACTATTGCTCTGAATCCACAAAGTAAAGCTTTTTGCCTGTGAATCTGTTAATTTCACAATTAAATCCCATTCATCAAATTTTAATTCAAAACAATCAATTTGAGGATGAGTTAATTGCTTCTAAACTAAAAAGCATTCTGATTTTCTCAAAAAGAAAAGATCAATGAAGTGACCCACCTACAAAAATGGTATTCTGACTCTACACAGCTGATGTGGCCCAAAATACTGACTGTCTACCATAGTTCTTTGATCTCCTTTCTGACCCACTTAATTAACCAGCCAGACCCATTACAAAACTATGAGAGTGTTTAATATAGCAAAGTGAGCCATAAATTTAAAAGCAGCATGGTGCCATTTCTTAGCTTTGATGAGCAGACAAGACTTTGTAAGCATGCAGTGCTGCGCTGGTAGAAAACCGGCCAGGAAATGTTAGGTCATCACAATCCTGTGATTGTAGTACCCGCCTTAAGTGGGTTCGGGGGGGGGGGGGATGGAGCACAAAAACATTTCTAAATGTAAATGCAATCCAGTGAGTTACCCATGGCATAATTTAATCATATCTACATATGAAAGAGCGTCTGTACGGCCTGTACGGCGTCATGATGGACGTGGTGGTATTTTGTTTTATAGGCTGGAGGAAATCCAACATAAGAATCTCAAGATAAAAGTTTACATCATGTTATCCAAGAACACACTTTAGAAGAGCGAGGAAACAGCAAACGGGTTTTGAAGTGTTTAATGAAAAACCTTCAAGTAATCAAAATGCAGTTTTTCAGTGCCACGATTCTTCAGAAAAGGTGATGCATATTTTGTTTTGGGGTTTTTTTACCTTCTCACATCTTTACTTGTAGCTTCAGCTCCTTCACTTGGTCCTGTTTTTTATGCTTCACTACCTTTTATTTTACCTTATAGAGGCAACATACCTGTCTCTAGAAGGGTTTGCCTCGATGGCATGCAGCATCTGCTTTAGATCATAAGCAATGCTCTGTTGCTTAGCACAGCTTTCTTTAATTTGTACGGCACACAGATGTCGAAGCAACTGTTGTTTGCGCCTTCTTTTGCCAAATAGAGCTAAAGGAAAGAAATCATCTACAAATGAACCTTCATAATGAGCTGCTGGACAAGGTATGCCATCTTCGAAGCAGGGCGCTACTTCCTGCCACAGCCTTGTAACAGTAACCAGGGGGCGGGACATCATAAGCTGTGTGCTAGTGTGGCAAGAGGCTAAAGAACAAACTGTACCCAGTCAGCTTTCTAATTAATCCTTTTTTCAGTGGTCGCATTCAACAAGCTTCAGCCATTGTTGCATGACTGTTTCATTCATTGACTGCCTGTCCTTCAACATGAATAAGAAGAGGTCAGAATCATAAACTGCGTAAAAGGCACAAGCTCTTGACAGCATTACTTCCTCAAATGCACCTGACTTTTCACTTTAACTATCCTCTGAGACAATTCTTAACCATACCTTTCCATTTTAGTTCTTTTTATTTAAGATCCAGAACTAGAAAAAAGTTTGGACGCAATATGCGAGTGCGTTTGAAGTTTTGACCAGTGCTGTACTCTCTAGAGTTTGCTCAACCTTATAACTGCAGGTTGCAATAAGACACCTTTGAGGGGAGGAGATTCTAAAAATATACCTAATCAATACTGAAAACAATCACTGCAACCACAGTTGATGACTTATAACAGTCCTTCCACTTTAAACAACCTCTGCAATGTGATCTATACTGCATGTTTCACTGATATCTTTCTTTTTCACTGACGTCTGTCTTTTCGAACAGATTGTTTAAGCAAACTGACAAACGGTTGTTTAAACAAAGGCTACACATCTGCTGTTGCAGATAACCGTGTAGGACAGGCAGTCACCACATGGAAATCCTGATCCTACACAATACACGCCTAGTGTACAACATCTTCCTGCCAGGCTAACAATTGTATTGCGTACTGTGCTGAGTACTGAGTCTAAATGTATTTTAGGATTTCTCAACATTTTCTGGCTCCGGAGGATGCTTCTTTTCCCAAAAACATTCATGACACAAGCAATTAGACAGATGCCAAGTTGTCAGTCGAATCTTGGCTTGGCAAAATGTTACATTCGAGAAAACACAAAGGTTTCCACAAAGATTATAAAAGGATGATGATACACCTATTTTATATGGAATTATTTAAAGCAAAAGTCAACATCGGTCACTGAATCTCCCTGGAAACCATCAAGCAAAGAAAACCACAGGGGACTAAAACAGGGCGAGAAGCTAAAGAAAATTAAAGTGCAGATAGAAATCGCACCTCAGGCCCTCGGTGTTAAGACTTGAGCGGACCATGTCACTCCAGATATTTACCTCATCCGTTACCTTAAATAGAAGTGCCACGTGTCCTTCCACATCTTTGGAAAATGAGGAGTGCGCCTTTACTGTATTTATGGAGATTACACTAACTGACCGAAAGATTCCTGATTACCTGCTAGAAAATGCTGCCACCAAAGAGATCCAAGACTGGTACCAAGAGCCCACATAGGGCTCAGATACTCAGCTTCATACCCACAGTGAAACAAAGGGGATTTCACGTCTCTGAATCCTTCAGCTTTGGATACTTTTCTTCTCCCTCTGTATGGACATTTTAGGAATTGATTTATCCTCTATTACTGAAGCACTGTGCCCAGATCTGGCCCTGGGCATGCTCAGTGCAGCACTGTGTATCACTCTTGTGAAAAATGGGGACAAGACGACTAAATAAGAGGCATCATTAAATCACTGTTACGGCCTTGGATAGGGTGCAGGCACACGCTAAGCATAGATTAAAGCAATAGAAATGCACATTATGGCCTCTGATCAGATATGTAGGCTAATCTGATCAACCAATTTTCCAAAGCATTTGTCAACAAACAGATTTGAGCTGTTTGTTGACAAATGCTAGCACAGCATCCAGATGAGTCAGAGGCCTCAGAAAGAGATAACTTGGTCTATTTTTACTGAAGGCACACAGGAAGGAAATTGCAATATCAATGAAACAAGTTCTGTCTTCTTCACTTTGTCTGTCAATGGAGCCATTGCAGCCATACAGAGCAGGTGGTGGATTGGCTATTCCTCTTTGATTCTGGTGAGAATGTATGTTAGTTGGTCTGGTTACCTTTGGTAATTAAATTCTAAATTGAGTAAATTGGTAAAGGTAATAAATTCATGGAGGCGGCCTGGTGGATGCATGATGGACAAAGTGAAAACGTGGGTAAATGGTCTGAGCATGGATTACAGTACTAAAGCAAGATGTACAGATCCTGTAAGACAAGGACTCAACCCAGCAAACATCTGTGATAATTTTATAATGTCTATATGATATTTTCCTAATATTATAGTACCAAAGATGGCATATATTAAATAAACAGGTCGAATATTAAGGTGTCAGTGCATTGACAATAACTCTTTATTTATCTCTTCATTGAAGCTAATGCAGTGGTTTAGTATTTACCTGGTGTAAATTATTATTAACTTTTAATTCACAGAGCTAAATGACAGAACTGGCATTATCCTTGTGAATCATGTTAAAAAAAAGTTGAAGATGTAGTCAGCAGGCAGTCGTCTCTGCTTAGCATTAAGACTGACTTCAGGGTGAACAACCCAGTCGCATGGAAGCTCATGATATTGTCACAAAAAATCAGTGATTTTTAATGAAAGCAACTGTGATTAATGCAAATATTTTATGTACGTACCATTTATGCTGATAGTAGGGCGGGTATTGCCATGGCAACCAGAAAAAGTTTTAAAGCCAATTGTTGCATTTGAACCCAAACCATATTTTTTATTTCAGTTTGAATGCCTAACCTTGTACAATTATACACCTAACCAAGTAACATATTTGTAAATAATAACATATTACAAAGAATAATGTGTCCAACTCAAACGTGGGTCTCTGGTGTGATAGCCATCCTGACTTACATGATTACTTTTTTTTCTCTTCCCTTTGATCGGTACATATGAAAGGAACTGATGAATGTTGGAGTTCAAAAAAATTAAATAATGTGGACCAAAATAATGTTAGAAAATTCCCATCCAGCAACACAAATAAACAGATTAAAGCTTGTTACTATATCAGGAACTGCCGTGAGCCCAGGCTGGGGTAGAAGGTTAGCCTGTCTTTGTCTGAAATAGGCAACCTTTAGCACACTAAAGTTGTATTCCTGGTGGGTCCTGGTGGTTTAACAACCTGACAGTGATGAAGGCTGTACATATAACCCATGCAACGTGGGTTATTTGTTTCAAATAAGGCAGCAAGGGGCTCACTAGTAACTGGCTTCAAGATGTGCCATTTTTCCTGTTTCCAGTCCTGATCCTACCTTAATTAACTGCTTGCTGGAGCTTCTTATATAAAATAGACACACAAGAAAAAGATTAAAATTAAGAGTTATTTACCAAAATGCTGAACTTCATTTAATGTCTTCACCCCTGTTTTTTTTTTTTCTTTTTTTGGGGGGGGGGGGGGGGGGTGTCTTTTAATTATTTTTTCCTTGAAATGTTACAGTTGCACTCCTAACAGTCTTAAATATTCCAGTGCATTGAGGAAAATCACAAATCTTGCTTTTTAATCTTTCACTTTAATTTGCGCATGTTATTTCATGTGAGGAAAAGAGAAAACATCAATGAAGCGGGAAAAGGCCACAGAGGATAAGAGGACTCAGAGTAAGATGTGAAGGTGGAGGTGGTGGGGAAATCTAGTAAGCAGGGAAAGGAGGGTTGAGCACAGGATGGATGAGGAGGACGAGAGGAAGAGAATACATGGGGGGATAAAATAAATAAGGGCCATATGTGCTTATCAACATATCTGATTATTGCAAATCAGATTCATTCTTTGGAAGGCTACACCGAAATTGGGAAGCAGACGTGTATGTCAGAGTTGCTATTACACACACACACACACACACACGCACGCACACACACACACGCACGCACGCACGCACGCACGCACACACACCGTTCTGCTCAAAAACAGATTTTTCTCATTTCATGATGGCATCTGCTCCACTGTTGCACAGACTGCAATTTTCTGACCTAATAGGGCCTACCAATTGGCCATCAGCACATTTAACGTTAACAAGGAATTAACCAATAACAGTTTTTAAGGCTGCTCACAATTCTGAGCCCAGGTCTGGCCCGAAGCCCACAAATCGATCAATATCTGTGTCTCATTCTTCTGGCCAATGTATCAGCCAGCCAAGTGAAACACAGATACACATAGATGCAGCTACTGAAATCCAAACCTTGGTACTATATAAAACTGTTTATGACCTTATACTTTGTTCCCGCACAAAGTAATACTGAAGAACCAGTATTATCTGGCTATCAGAAGTTACATGCACTAGTGCACATTTCTGATAATCTGAAGCAAATAGTACCCAATTATTAAGTCTGAAAAGTGCCAGACTATTTAAATCTATTCATCACTATGGTTGAAGTGTTCTGAGCTCCCCTTTGCTTACTGGATCAAACTATTAGCACTTATACAGATATAGGTTTGGGAAGATGGAAGTCCTATTGCTAATACATTTTTTTTATTGGATAGGGCTCTCAGTAATGTTTACCTCTCTTGAGGCAGTGTTGCTGAAAATTGGTAAGGGAATTGAGTCCCGGTTTGGGAATCACATTCCTAAAGGTGTGGAATAGTTTGCCCTTAGGTTTCAATTCTGTAGTGTCTATCAAGTTGGAAATTAAAATTTGCCTCCACTTCCTCTTTCTTTCTTTCTTTCTTTGTATTTTGTGTTTTTTGTGCTGAGGCTAAACTTTTCCAGTGGTTATTTTTCTGTCTCTTAACATTTAATGAACTGGGCGGTAAATTAAATAATGAGGATCAGCTCTTCACCGCAGACTGACACTCAGGTGAAGCAGCCAATAATGAGCATGAAAACAGGCAGCAGACAGACAAGAAGAAAGGAGACTTCGAAAGATGAACTGCGTTGGGACTTAAGAAGAAAAATCTTTTGACGTTGCCACACGTCCGCACTGTTTCCACACTAATAGAAGTAGAAGAAGAAGAAAAATAACACAGGGAATTGCTTACTTTTCTGACCTAGGCACGTAATACCCCCTCTTCCTCTACCTCCATATTTGCCGCATTGACACACACAAAAACTGGCAAAAATGATATAACCATCTTCAAGAATACAAGAAAAGAAAAAACGGTTATTGGCTTTCTCTGACAACTTATTGCACTACTCTTCTGGCAAGTGATGCAGTGTGAGGACATCTCAGTGGGGGGGATGAAACCCAGGTGACAGACTTGCAAGAGAGGAAAGCACGTACTGTACCTCCATTGTCTTATGGGACCAAAGCTGATGAAGTGAGATAAATATGTGATCTCTCGCTGTCAATCTGTCTTGCAGGAGGTGCCAAAAATGCTGTTAAAATTCTTTCAATGCTCCGAGTGGGTAGGTTCATTCCCATTTCCTTCTGATTTACTGTGTGTGTGCCGAGTGTTCTGTTAGTTATGCTAATTGTCTCTAGACCTCCCGCAGAGTGCGATCTTTTCCTAGTTGGATGGCTGTGAAGTTGTTTGCCCAAGGAGATGAGGCTGTGTGTGCCTGTGTGTGTGTGTGTGTTTACAGTGCACAGCTACAATGTGTCACAAAATCTTTAATGATTCTGTGCACACGCGTCTGTGTGTGATTATGTGTGTCGAGGTGAATCAGCACAGATCTTCATGCTTTGGTTAGGCATGGTGTAATCCCAATCCTCCAAACACTAAGAGTGAAGAGGGGAAGCAGGGAAGCATTTCATCATTACGCTGTCATATATCGATTATTCTCCCTTTCATCTTTGCTGTGTTTCATCCTATTAGTAAAGAGAAACCTGTGGGAAAAGAGAGAAATTTTACATCCATTTTTTTCTTCAACGAATTTTCTGTGGAATTCTGGAAAAGGAGACGACAATGCTGCAAGAGTGGAGTTAATCACAGAGGAGTAAAATCCCTTTATGACATGTTTTCTGGAGCCTCAATTTTTAGAACTGCCAAAAAAGACTTTTTTAAAAATCATGTGACTTTGTTAAAATTAAAACCCCATCGACTTTTCCTTAAGTTGTTTTATTCTTGGGGTACATGGGATAAAAAAATATGGCCGATTCCGTCCAATACACATCAATGTAAAATGCTGCGCTCAACATTTGCAGCATGCCTGGTTGCCTAGCAATGCGTGTTGTTTACATTTTGATATATGCTATGACATAAGTGAGAGCTGCCTTTCCTCTCTTACTGATTTCTTTTTCTTTTGCATATTTGTCACACTGATTTCAGATTACCAAGCAAATTTTCATATCGCACAAAGATAACCCGAGTAACACAAGTTTTAAATTAAGATGTCATGTATTTGAGTGAAAATACCTGGCCCTATATCAAAAAGTAATTAAATCATGATTTAACTGTGATTAACCACACCCAGACCTGATTACTGCCACGCTTGTTGCATTATTACATCTGGTGAAAAACTAACACAGCATTTCATACAAAGAACATCACACCAGCAGTCAAACATGGTGGCGGTAGTGTGATGGCCTGGATTTGCTTTGTTATTTAAGGACCTGGACAACTTGCCACCGTTGATGGAACCATGAATTCTGCTCTCCACCAGAAAATCCTGAAGGAGAATGTCACCAGTTTGTGTCCTGAAGCTCAAGTGCACTTGGCTTATGCAGCAGAACAGTGATCCAAGACATAAACAAACAAACAAACAAGCAAACAAACAAAAAAAAACAGAATGGAGGCTTTCCAGTGACTTAATCAAAGTCCAGATTTAAATCAGATTGAGATGCGTTAGCATGAGCTTAAACACGCTGCTCATACTCAAACACCCCCCTCCCCCCATCCCCAATGTGGCTGAATTACAACAATTGTGCAAATTCCTCCACAGCGATGTGAAAGACTCATTGCCAATTACTGCAAAAAGCTTGATTGCATTTCTTATCACCAAGGGTAGCGCAACCAAATATTCAGGTTAGGGGGTAATTACCTTTTCAGACAGGGCCAGGTGGGTTTAAATGGCTTTTTCTCCTTAATGAATGAAATCATCATTTAGAAACTGCATCTTGTATTTGTTTGTGTTATCTTCACCTTTAATGTTAAAACTTATTTGATGGTCTAAAACTCATTGGAAGTGTTTAGGGCCTGAGGAACAAAGCTGAGAAGGGCATCAGACTGATGGGGTTCAGCAGTGGTGAGACTGCAGGTGAAGTGTCAAAAATATATGGGACGATCAGTGTGTGGGCTTATTGTTCCATCAGCATCAGCAAAAAGAAGAGCAAAATTCATAACGTGCAAAGAACTAACTGAAATTAAGTGTTGAAAACAATAGGCAGTGTCCACTGCAGCTATCGTCTGTACTTTTCGTATTACATTTTCTGATCTTTGATCATTTTTTGTGTTTGTGATGAACTCTGCTGTCGCTCCCCTCCCCATTCCAGCCCACTTGTAAACAAATCAGCATTCGGCCAACGCACAGCATCATTCACACTGAGCACCATATAGGTGGGATTTTGGAGGACTACATGAGAGAAATAGGCAAATGCCTCTGCAAACAGACACAACCGCAGTGGCATAAATTAAACATCTGGCAGAGCAGTGTGCACGGTGGATGAGAGAGCGGCTGCAGAAGTGGAGGCAGACGTGGGCAAGATAGTAAACTTTGACTGTTTTACTATTACAATAATTAATTCATTAAAATTTGTTTTTTTATTTTATTCTAGCCAACTGTGAGGTCAAATTTAAAATGTAGGCAATGACCCGTTCAATCTGTTTAACAGCGGGCCCTCGGTTTTTCATTTCTTCTTTATTGCGTAATGAAAACAACACATTATCCAAAATTCATTTTTTAACAGTTCCATAATGATCTTCTACAATAATTAAATTACTTATATGTAATATTAAGTAATGTGTTAGTTGTAATTAGTAGATTCTAAAATATAGTTTACCACTTACCATCTGCAAATAATTAAGCTAAATTATTTATAAAACTTAGCACCTACAATGTAACCTTAAAAAACTGTTTTGTCAAATCCTATTCCTAATTCCCAAAATATATTGCTTAAGAAAAACACTTTTTCTGCTATTTCTGCTGTTGTTGCAGGATAGGGTCAGGCAAGACTGAGCATCACGTCAGGAGAACAACACAATTCTCTGTCATTACTGTACAAGTTCTAATGAGAAAATGCAACTAAATGAGCAATTACAGTGGACACAAGTCTGGAAAAACAAGAGTCACCAATATTCCTGTAGCTTTAATTCTCAGCACAGAGAAATGTGATGGAAAGTCACTGTACTGTAAAGTCACCATGCAACAGCAAAGCCAATTCTCGTCAATCGCTTAGCATGCACAGCTAATGATATTAGCTAATGCCTTTAGCTAACTAAAGGGGAAAAAAAGTCAATATCAATTTCAATTACAGCATCCTTAGCCTGATGCTGTTATAACTTTCTTTTCTTAAGCAGCAGCTATAGTTACTATAAATGTGTCAAAATCTTATACAGCATGCGCCACATGACAAGAACAACCTAAATATGATGTTACTAAAACCCCTTAAATGAAAAGTCATTCATTGCCTAATACAGACCTTCCCAAAGTGTGGGGCCCATGGCAGGGGGGGGGGGGATGAAAAGGGGGAAAAACAAAACAAAACGCTTGAACACTGCTAGCCCGGGCGCCCACACAAACGCAAAGCAGGAGATGAAGCATCGCTGAATATGTTTCCAAACCAACTTCATTCTAAGCCAAAGACTAGAAAATATGGTGAAGCATATCTTCCCTTTGGTTTCACCTGCACAAGTGCCGAGGTAGGTCTCCCCTGCAGAATTGCTTTTCCCTTTGTCGGGAGCACCGCTGGGCTGTTTACAGTATCCCACATTGTTGATTTTTAGTTCACAAACACTTGTTGTAATGACTAACTACTCCTGACATTTTGGAGATGTTAGCTCTTTATACAGCAAAGTTACAGTGGGATACAAATAATATCAGGCTGATCCTGCCACAATTTATTCCCCCGGTTCAAATCACGGACAGTATCCCGTGATGCCTCTGCCTTTGTAAATGGAGGGACAGTAACTGCGTGTGTATATATAAGCATGTAAAACCTGAAGATAGTCAGATTAACAGTATTTTGTCTCTATCTGCCATTCTGCGGTGGGGGGGCGCGAACATTTTTCTTGTAAAACAAAGGGGGGCCTAGCAAAAACAGTTTGGGAACCACTGGCCTAATAGATGGTGTCAAAACTGTCAAAGTTGGTTTTCCACAGGTTATAATTTAATCTATGTTCTGATTAATATTTACCTTACAGTCTATGTAACACATATCTTCAATTCATAACTAAGAAAATATACAAGCATTGCATTAAACCCTGAATTGTTGTTTTTAATAAGTTTGGGGACAAGTTTTATACGTTTCTATGACAGAATATGAGAGCTCAGGTCACCTAGAGTGCAAAACCAGGAGACATAAACTGGGGTGGTACACTGCCGCCTCACAGCAATAAGCTCCTGTGTTTGAGTCCAGCCATAAAGGTTAAAGCAATGCAATTAAATTCATGAAACTCAGGTTTGAAAACATTTTTTCTTCTTGGTCAGCACGTGTTATTCAGCAATAAAAAGACATGTTAACAGCATGCTCAGGTACTCTGTGCAAACGATGACAGCGCCATATATTTTCCTGCAGGCCATCACTGTTAGCACATTATTCGACAAAAGAAAGGATGAGAGTAATCCCCCCATGCTCTTCAGACACAGACTCCAGTGATGAAAAGGAGGAAATCATTTTCAGGCAGCACTGCGATGGAGCCGGCAAGTGAGGATAGTTCTACAGAGGAGTGTTATGATGAGGAGGAGGAGGGGAAAAAGTTCAAAAAAAGCCAAGGGATTTAGGTTACAGTAGGCATATACTTTGATAGAAATAAGTGAATTATTTGTTAGCATGTAAGATGTGAAGAAAACAAGGAAAAACAAGAATTTCGATAAAGAGAACATTAAAGTGTCTATGATCAGGAGATGGCCATCAAAACAGCCTAAATAAGCAATAAATATAATGTGTGGAAATGTTGGGTAAAATGGTAAACAATAATTTGCCTGTAATGCATAGAAACATTGTTTGGACCACACAATTTTTTAACAGTTAAAGAGTAGATGTGTTTTTTTATAATTAGGTTTACACATGCACTTTTTTTAGATTTGGGAGCTTTGCTCTACCATTGAAACATGTAACTATAGTTTTGGATAGAATGCTACATACTTTATTATGCAACCATAATACATTTTTTAAACTATCATAAGCAAAGGAGCCATCTATTTTCTTCTAGGCTTGGGCCTGTCTTAGAGCAAAAAGTGGGGTACACCCTGAACAAGTCACCAGCCAGTCACAGGGCTATCACGGAGACACATTCACACCTACGGCCAATTTAGAATCACCAGTTGACCTTGTGAAGCATTTCTTTGGACCGTGGGAGGAATCCAGAGACCTAAAGAGAGCCCACACAGGCAGAGAAAGAACTTTAAAATCTCACACAGAAAGACACCGGCCAGCAGATGGATTCATATCCAGGACCACAAGACTTCAGAATTTGAAGATTTGACTCTGATGATTATTCAGTCCTGCACTTTGGATGTCCCTGTGAACCCTATGACTTGCATGTGGTACAAAATCTTAGGACCTTCTATTCTGGAAAAATCATTGCAAGTGAATATTCAGTTGTGTTTCTTACAAAATGTCAGCCTATTCTAGAGCATCAGATACTGCCAATCTGTCATAGTTGCTGCAGGGACATACACAAGGTATTCCTGGATATCTGTACTTTAAGAGTGACTGTTCAATGTGCACCTTTTCCTAAACCTAACCAAGAAGTTTTGGCACCCAAAACTAACCATTCAGTGAGCGAAGGTAAAGTAAACAGAGCACAAACTGAATTCAAACTTGTCATTTGTGATATTTTTGAATAATTTTCCTCATAAAAATATTTGTATATTGTGCCATGGTGCAATGTGACAGGCAGAAAACACAAGGGGGAAATAACACACAAAAAAACTAAGTTTAAAAACTCAAAAGTTTTCCTAGAAACTGGCAGAGGTTAAAACAAAGCTAAAGGAAGGTTAAGATTTGCATTTATCTGAACATCGTGACCCAAAATGTACGTCAATGAAAGCAAAGCAAAAGCAATGCAGCTTAAGTGTTATAGTATGGTTAATCATTTATATCATAATTTACTACTTTCCCATTAGAGTAGCACTGGCGCACATTTACATGTTTACTTGGTCCCACCCATTCTGCAACACCAGAAAAACAACCCCAATCATACAGCCTAAGTCATAAAAAAAATTTTTTCAGCAGCAGGAAGAACAAGAAGTCCTGGAACAGATGGTGTGGCCCCCACAGAGCCCTGATCTCAACATCACTGAGTCTGTCTGGGCTTACATGAGTTGATGGAAGCAACTGAGCGACAGCCTAAATCCACAGACGAACTGTGACAAGTCCTCTACGATGTCGGGAACAGCCTACCTGCCAAGTACCTTAAAAAGATTGTGCATAAGCATACCTTAGCAAAGAGTGGTCATAAACTTTTTTTTTTTTTACTTTTTACTGCACCGGTTATGTTTAGAGCTAAAAAAATAAAATAATAAAAACTAAAAAAATTCCATCTTTTCATGATAAAAATATGCAACAAGCCTTTACCATACTTCTCATCTTGTGACTAGCCTCCCTGTGCTGTAATCCATATAAAACTTATATCATGACTTATGGCTCCCTCCTGTAGCATTCCTTTCTGCTGCTCTCTGAAGGATTCGTATAAAATTCAATTTGCTTTATTCGAGACAATGGTGCGCAGAAGCTTTTTGAAGCATACAAATTTGATTGGTTTGTCTTACAATTTGTTCTCAACATAACTCTACATCTCTTTTCATTTTATGACTTTTGTCTCTGTGTTATGATCCATACAAAATGACATATGGCTCCCTGGTGTAACATTTCCTGCTGCTCCTCTCTGGAGCCTCGTGTAACTACAGTGCCACGCAGGATAACCCAAGCTTCATCCATCAACTTACAATGCAACATTTCATTCACTGTACTTTTTCTTTTTTTAAATGGATTTATCAAATTATTAATAACTATGTTTCTCCTTTGACTTATAGCTTTAGAAACAATGCAGTATGTCTTTTTTCAGTGTGGTAAATGTTGACTTTGCCCCAGGAAAGACCCTCAATAAGACTCGCTCAATATTTTCCTTCCTGGACAAAACCCTTCAGTAAAAAGTACCTACGTTTTTGTTTTATGGTTATCGCCATTATAGCACTTAGAACCCATTAGAGGGAAAACAGGAGAAAACGGAGAAGAAAAGACGAGAGGTTATTTTATATAAGACTTTTCGACAAAGTCAGCTAATTCCACAGGCCTCTGCTGTTTCTTTAAGTAAAATCACTGCCCAGAACCACACATCCCTGCCAACTCCCTCCCAGAATTAATCCAGGAGATGTTAAGAGCCAACAAGTAATATCCCATGAGACTTTACTATCCTGGAGGTAGTTGCCAGTTTAGATTTCACAGCCTTAATGTGTGTGCAGGGTCACTTTGGGCTCTTCCTCTCTCACTTTCTTTCACAGTGGCATGAGATAATCAGTTTTAACTCAGCTTTTGGCCTGTTTCTAAAAACACCCCATAGAATGACTTTAATCCCTGTCAAATACACTTTGGCATCTAAAAGTGGCGAAGACACTGTTTGCTTAAATCAGCTGATGTCAGTACGAGTTTTAATTTGCGATTTCAAAATCGTGGAAAAGTTACAGGAAAAAATAATATACAGACGTTGACTGAGCAAGTCGGCGCGGGCGCTGTAAAAGCATTACCTCTGACTAGAGCTGGGCGATATGAGATTTTTTCATATCACGATATGTTCTTTTCATTTCAGGCGATAACGATATCTATCACGATATAAGCCAAATAACTATATTTGTAAGATTTAAATGTGCTGTTGCTCACAAGTAAAATGTGAAATAATCAGCAGCTTGTTTTTATTTAAATATTTATTTCCCATAATAAGTTCAACAGGGTAGATGTACTTAAGGAACATGAGACTTTTTCAGATAAATAAAGGCAAATATTGCAAACTACACAAAAGGCAGCCGCTAAAGCGTTTAAGTTTCAAAATAGAACAAATGAAACAGACTAAATTGTCAATTCCACTTAGAAACAAAATATTAATTCTAAAAATAAATCTTAGTTTGTTTTACAGAAGAACAGACAAAACTGACTAACTTTTGTCAATATCAAATAAACTGAGAACTAAAAGGAAATTCTCAATCTCTCCTTGTTGTATAGCTTAGCTTTTCAAACAGTTTTAACAGTTACTTTAGTCTGACAAAAGCCGAATGACGAATTAGCGCTTCCAGTCAGAGACTGAGGCTACGTCCACACGTACACGGGTATTTTTGAAAAAGGAGATTTTCCGTTTTCGTTTTAAAAAATAATCCCGTCCACACATAAAGGCAGAAATGAAGGAAAACGCTGCTATGAACATGCCAAAGCAGCAGGTGGCGCTAGATTCCTAACCGTGCAGAAATGTTGGCCAATCAGAAGTCTAGAAGCCTCGGTGGGAAAAAGTAAACAAAGCTGGGGCATAGAAGCAGAACCGAGTCGTATGTGTGGAGGGACAGTAACTGTGTGTATATGTAAGCATTTAAACACTGCAGAGAGTAGAATTAACAGTATTGTAGAAATTCATTTCACCGAAACAATAACGTGGCGCACAGTGTGACGCATGCACCAGTTTATTGTATTTCCAGACTTGCTTTCGGCACATTTACAGTGCACGCTACTCTGTTTTTGTCAGACTTGAAATAGCCGAAATACCTTCCCACTACGGAACTTCTATGGCTCTTCCGTTCGACAATCTCTCCGGCATTGGAACCATCATCTGTTTTCTCTTCGGTCACGCTCGGTTGATTTTTCTAGTCGGCACACTCATTTCCTCCATTACGCGCTGGCTCCATTACCCGCTGGCTGTTTCCCAAACAAACACACGTGCGGCTTGGCACTTGTGCTGTACATAACAAGTCACGCGACGTGACGCTGCGGCTGTGATTGGTTCGGCTCTGCGCTACTTAATTTGGATTGGCTGACCTTTTTTTTTTTTTTTTTTTTAAAGAGGACAAGAGCGGCGAGGTCTATCGCGATAGCTTAATTTCTCTATCGAGTAAAAGTTATATCGCGATACATATCGTTATCGTTCTATCGCCCAGCTCTACCTCTGACGTGAAGATAAAAATTTATCAGGGTAACAAAAACGCATCCGTGAAATTTGACGCAGCAGGCAACAGCAACTGATGCTTGAACGTCACCAAACTCTAATTATGCTATCACAACAACTGTCAATGAAGCTGAACTGACTAAAATTCCTGATGGAATATATTGTGACAACAGCATCAAAACTCACTGAGCTACAGAATGTGGAGATAATCTCTTGCCTCTGGGGGCACATGTAGAGTTTCTTAATGGGGCTTTTGAACTTTACATACAAAGGATCACCTTTCAAACATAAACCTTCCACTTTTTATAACCTTTTATAGGAGTACAGAGGTTATGTTTGCCCAAGAACCATTTTTAAGCTTTTATAGGGGTTCCAGCCTGTTGCCAAACTAGAAGGCAAAAAAAGGAACATGAAGTCACCAGCACTTTGTTAGGAACACCTGTTTATCAAAGCGGATCTCGTTAACCCCAATTTCTAATTAGCCAATCACATGGCTGCAACTCAAAGCATTTATCCATGTAAACATTGTCTTGAGGACCTGCTTAAGTTCAAACTGAGCATCAGAATGTGGAAGAAGGTGTGGCATGGTTATTGCCACCAGCTGAATATTTCAGAAACTGATTATTTCCTCAGAGAAGTTTTCTCTGCCTGTTTCGCTCTCTCCTTCGAGCCAATAGGAAGGAAACGGTATCTTAAATAACCAGTCATTACAACCAAAGTTTGTGGACGATTATCTGTCAGTGCACAACACGTCAAAACTTGAAGCAGATGGGCTACAGCAGCAGAAAATCACACCAGGTGCCACCAGATGAAAAAATGTTGCCTGGTATAATGAGCATCGATTTCTCCTGCAATATTCAGAGAGTAGTAGTTTGGTGTAAACAGCATGAAAGCAGTTATCCATTGTGCTTTTTATCAATGCTTCAGCTCGGTGGTGGTGTGGGAGATATTTTCTGGGCACAGTCTGGATCCCTGAGTACCATTTATGCTAACCATGTCTTTTATGACCACAGTGTCAACATGTCACAAAGCTCAAGTCATCTCAAACTGGATTCTTGAAAATGAAAAATAGTACATGATACTCCAATGGCCTCCGAAGTCACCAGATCTCAACAGAGCACCATTGGGATTTGGTGGAACAGGAGTTTGTCATCGTGGATGTTAAGCAAACAAATCTGCAGCAACTGTGTGATGCTATCACATCAATATGTGCCAAAATGTCTGAAGGATGTTTCCAGCAACCTTGTTGAATCTATGCCATAAAAAATTAAGGTGGTTCTGAAAGCAAGGGCAAACTGTACCTAACAAAGAGACGAGTGAGTTTAATATTTATGTACAACAACTTTTTCCAAATAGTTGGGATACTCAGTAAAATATAAATAAAGCAGATAAAGACATCAAGTGTTGAAAACACTTTTTTGTGTGTGTTTTATTTGAAAAATATATGATACATACATTTTAAATCTGATGCACTTGTTCCAAAACAGCTCTGTTTGAAAACCGCAGAAACCAATGAACCCAGTGCTTCCTGTTGTTACTCGTTATAAAATTTTAGCTTTCTTTGTTAAATTTTTCATTCCACAGTGGATTAAATGTTTTCAGTGGATTATATTTATGGTATTTAGCACTCGTCCCCTTGATAAAGTCTTCAAGACCGCCCCTGAAAAGGACAAACATCTATATATCATTCAGCATTAATGGAACCTAAGTTACCCACTAATACACCCCTGTAGCATCATATTATTATTGAACAAGCCAATGATTGCTCTCCTCTTCAGCTCAAAGAACGTGTCATCCACGATTTCCAGAAAGAAATCAGAAAGAGCATCTCAATTAAGCTCATAAAAATAAAAAAGGCCAGGAAAAGTTAGCGGTATTCCAAGATTTTTTTTGCATATTTTTTCTTGTACGGTAATAACGTAACTTGCATTCCCATAGCAACAAACTGAAATTGTTTCTTAACCCTTTAAGACCTACCATAGAACCAAGTCCGCCAGAGCTTATATTATATTTTTACATGGTGTGGTGCCATTTTTGGGAGCATTTCAAGTTGCTATACATCAATACAACCATTACAGCCTAGATTTTAATAATATGTCTGCATTAAGTGCATAGTAATTACATAAATTGCAAAAAAGTGCAATAAACTACAAAAAAATTGAAAATCGTTTTTGTTTTTTTAACATATATTTCTAGTTAGAGAACTTTAAGAGGCTTATCCCTCAAAACTGTAAATACAAAATGTTGCACAAACTAGTTTCCCACCACAGGAAATTTATTTTGAGTGTCTTCATAGTTTTATTTTTGAAATACACCAATTTGTATATACTGCAGGAAAAACGAAAATAAATATTATAGTGCAAATTTGCAAAAAAACAGCATATGGATCAAAATACACTATTTCCAGCAGTGCAATATTAGTTCTAAGCATCCCAGAAACAACACAGAAAGTCATAAAGTCAAACATAACCTTTAAAAACACCAGTATAGGCCCATGAGACCCTGATGGTAAAAAACTACATTTCCGCGAAAATGACGTCACTTCTGGTTTCGGGCAGGTCATGGCGGACGTGCGATAGTTCGCGCTGACGTTGCAGGAAGTGTTATGAACAGCTGATCGGAGCGGCAAAGCGTGTTTCTGGAATATCATGTTTTTGTTGCTGCAAGTGCTTTTTATGCAGTTTTTGCAAAGCTATATGTGGAAGGAAACTGTGACCTAGGACAAGCTGGTGGCATAAGAAGTAAGTACAACTCCTCTGGTTTCATATGCAAAAAAAATTATTGCGCTAGCTCACGTGGTTGCAGTGCTACTGGGATTTAAAAGTAGTTGTGCAAAACGGAGCGTGCCCGCTCTGACCGGTTTTAAAGGGTTACAGACCTCCTGAGACCACTCAGTGATTTTGGAGCCCAGAGATCACGGCCACTCAATATTGGTTTTTAGCCTTGTCCCCTGTGTACAGAGATTTCTACATTTTTTCTCAAATATTTTAATAACATTATCTACTACAGAGCCCCCCACATGCTCTATTTACATTGAGAACTGTTGCACTTAAATATGTGAACAATTTCTATGTCATTTTTTTAAATTCTGAACAATTCAGACTGAGCTTCCCTGTATCATCTCAGAGATGCAAGAAAGACTTCTATTTTTATTAGCTGGAAGCAGCTATCAGTCCCTACCTTAATCAAACATTTCTAATCCTTATGACTAACTTGACTGTTGTGTTTTGACTATTCTGTTTGTTGCCATGGACAAATAATGCTGAAAGAAAGCATGTAACATTTTCAAAGAGGATGATCTTTACTGAATCATATAATTTTAACATTGTTGTTTGATGATAGACTGGAATAGACTTAAATAAACTGTGTTTACACTGGCATTATGTACTTTATATGAGTAAATCAACTCTACTGTTATTGTTTCAACACAATATTGCGTGTGTGTTTGTGTGTGTGCTCATGTTTATACATCTTTGTGAGGAACAAAATTTCGACTGTTACAATACTTGAGGGAACCAACGGCCCCTTATGTGGCCCAAATTCCAGGCCTCACAAATTCGAAGGCATTTTTGAGGCTCAAAATGTGGAGGGTTAGGGTTAGGTATTCAGTTCTGATGGTTAGGGTTAGGGTAAGCGGCTAGGGAAAGCATTATGTCAATTAGATGTCCTCGCTAAGATATAAAAGGCAAGTGTGTGTGTGTGTGTGTGTGTGTTTAAGTGAGAGCACAAGTGAGCTATTATTAAATTAATGCTGAATGAGTGTTTTGGTTTTGTAACTTTTCAACTGTCCATTCCAATTTCCCCATCGACTCTGGCCAGACCCACACACATACAAAGAGCAGGCAAACTTCAAGTGAGAATCCTCCCACGTTTAGTACAGTGCCCTTTATGCCAGGCACTTAGGTATCTTTTTAGTGCTATGATGAGTAAGTGATAATAAAAACTGTACATTGTGCAAATAAGGCAATTTAAATGGCAGTGCCATATGACAAAGTGAAGGAAAAAAAACATCCCTGTAAAGGTAATTTTTCACCCCGATACTTTTTTCTGTTTGACAAAGAGCTCCAATCTGCAAAAAGTGCCAGCACCACATCCTACTGCATGCCAGGCTGTAGATATTTCCAAATGTCCTGATGGCTACTCTGACAGTATGTGAGTGTGTGTAGGTATGCTCTACAGTATGTGCCTGTCAGTGTGCTCGCCTCGCAGAGACAACCTCTGGGTGAAAGCAATCAGGTGGCTGGAGACATAATATCCTCAGAGACTGTGAACAGCAGGAGGTTGACTGACAGGACAGGATCTGTTTTTTCTTCTTCCTTTCCACTTTCACCTGAAGAGGCTGACCAAACTGATGAGAAATGGATCAATCTTTGGATACCTTCATATTTTGGAGTGGCTTTCAGCTTGTGAGGAGAATCACTTCCCTCAAGAAATTTTTTTTTTCCCCCAAAACAATTTTCAGTAAAACGAAAAACTTTTTTTTTTCTAATCAGGAATTCACAGAGGGCATCATCACTAGAAAGGAGTCCATTAGAGCAAATGAGGAAAGTCGTTACATGATCACAGAGATTTGTTAAAGCAAATTCACAGTTTAACCAGCATCAAAAAACGCACAGCTCTGGTAGGTTCAGCAAAAAAGCAGCTTTGATACAGTAGATCTGAGAGATATTTACAGCAAGAGTTTAGGTCACATTATGAATATTTATCACTATTTGCACTTCTAAGTTATATTTCTTCTCCTAAAAGAATATAAATGCCTCTGCTTATGTCTTTTGTATTCCAGGAAAGATGTGATTTGCCTTGGATTAAAACTGGAAACAGAAAGATTTGACTCGTTCTGAAGGTGACAGAAAACCAGGAAGACTCAGTAACATGTTTTAACCTGCTGTCTGCTTTCAGCTGCTTCCTTCAGGGGTCGCCACAGTAGATTATCTTCCTCCATCTCACTCCATCCCTTGCATCCTCCTCTGTCACATCAACCCTTTGCATGTCCACCTTCAGTGCATTCCTCTCTGTGGTCTTCCTCTTTTCCACCTGCCTTCTTCACTAATGTCCACTATCCCTCCTCTGCACATGTCCAGACCATCTCACCCTTGCCTCCTTTAACTTTGTCTCCAATACTGTAGCCTACTTTAACTTTTACTAAAAACTAGCTATGCCCAACAACTTAAAGTGACTCTTTAAGCATTACATACTATTAAAAGTTAAACGTAACCTAATTTACCTGAATATAGTCTTTGGATACATTGTGTATTTATGCAAATGAATGCTTTGGATAATGAGGTTAAATTACTAGTGTATTATTTTTAAGTTTGTGTGTTAATGAATCCAACTTTAAGCTGTCTGCGTTCAAAAATCTGCACATAAATTTACACATAAATACAGAGTAAGTGTTTTGTATTTGAGGCTAGAGATGATTTCTACCTATAGCAAAGTAAGAGAGGATGTTCAACATAGAGCTTCAAATAGCATTTAAACACTCTGGATTAAACTGATTTTCCCTGGATTGGCATTTTAAATCGAATTTCTCCACAAGCCTGTGCAATTTTTAAAGTCACACAAAGCTTCATCTCACAGTAAAATGCATACACTTAGGCATCCTGAACACAATGGCTGTCGCTCACAAGTACACATTTACCCTCATATATTATTTTTTCCAAGAGCAGAGCAGCTCAAACTTAATGAAAAGATGCATCTCTTCTGCTTTGCTGGGTTGTGTCTGCAGCCTGTTGTTATTCCTGGTGCTCTGCAGTGCCACACTCACACACTGCATCCTGCTCCAACAACCAAACCCACACTCTCTCTAGGCAACTGTCATTGTTCATTCATGTTAATATTACACGTCATTTTGTATTCTGCCACAACAGCTTACAGCTAATTATATGTCTCATAAATTATATATGTCCTGCTGGCTGAAAGGACATCATTAGGTGAATGAAATCACTCAGCAAAGGTTGATGTATTTATAGTGTCTCTTATTTCATGACCATTAACTTTCATTTCCATAAATCTTGTGCAGATGTATGAACACAAGTGCTCACTGTGGTTTCGCATGGGGGTCGTACCTGTGCACAGGAGAAGCGCGGTGAGTCCCATCCACCGGAGCGGCCCCATGTCTCTCCTCGGACTCGTGGTAATTCGGTGGAAGCCGGATGGATAGCTCCCTCAGCAGAAAGCAGCACAACTTTGCACACAATTTATCCCCTCTGAGCAGTTCTCCATTTAAAGCAAAACTGTTGTATTCCGTCCGAAACCACCTGCCATCACAGACATGAACACAGAGCGTCACCCCAGTGAAACACAGAGCATGTAGAGGGCAAACAGCAGGGAAGTAAAGTCCGCATTTTTCGTTTTCACTCCCAAAATGGAGAATTTATATTAATCAACTTTCTTTCAGCTTAAGGTTTTTTTTTTCACCCACAGGACAAAACAGGTGCTTTGGGACGCGTGAAAACAAACCGTCTGTCACAAATCGCACCAAGCACCCAAAGGATGCTCAATATTTGGCAGACCTCTGCTGAATTTGTGCCATAATTTTAACAGCTTAGAGTCTCACTATCTTTCTAGAAAATAAACACGTTTTTTTTCAACAACTGTCGAGTGGGAGGCAGCGAATAAAGCAACGCAAACGTCAATCAAAGGAAATAAGAACAAGTGTGTGAAAGTGTTGCGGTGTTTCTCTGTGGCTTCTTACCATTTCTCTTATTGCACAAGATCCGGGCGCCGCGGTCTCATCCAATGTTGGCATGTGGTTTGAAATTCGAGCGGCTTTTCCTTATCAGGCTGCAATTTGTACATATATATAAATGTTTTCCCTAAATCAACGAGGTCAGCAAAAAAAACAATCCTCGAAAAAAAAATCCAAACACTTTGTAAGACATTCTGTTTTCTTCTTGTTGTATTTCACATAGTGGTGGATTTACAACGGTCCAGATCGCCTTTGTAGTTCACACGGAGGGCTAAGTGTCGTACAGGACTTGTATTATCTCACAAATAGTCCTGCAACTTTGCGCACGGCGAAGAAGCGTGCACAGATGACAGCGAGCGCGGGAGAAAGGCGGTGGTGAAGCGGATCCTGTTGCCGCTCTGTAGCCTGTAGTTGTGGACCGGAGAGTGTTGGTGCAGAAACTGAGGGGGTGGAGGTGGAGGGAGGTGGAATGGGACGCGCACTCCTGGCTGAATTGGCAAATTAGAGGGTTTGCGGGAGTCACGTCAGCAAGTATAGTCCCATCAGTTTTCTAAAGCTCAGATCACGAGACGACTGCGCTTTCTGTCCCACATCGTTGGAAATAAAGATAATAGTAATCATAATAAATAAAGTTGGCACATTAGAAAGGAGCTTGGCACCTCACGATGCAGGGTAATTACGCTGTTGGTTCGGGGGCGAAAATGAACATATACACGTGACTCACGGCGGAATAGACACTAATTAGAGTTGTCCCAGTGGGGAATGGAGATAGGAATTATTTAACACTGTTTGGAATAAACCGATTTTTACATGAAAAGCTCAATGTCATGTGCACTGCCTTGCAGGAAAAGACAGCTTGAGGCACGCGTTTACGTTTAAAGCATTTTATTAAAAATAAAAAATCAGGTTCAGCTGGTTAATTATGGCAAAACATAATTTCCCATTTCTCCGCTCGTGCCTGTCAAGTTGGCTGGACAGCGAATGTACACTTGGCGAAGAGAGAGTGGAGCACTGCAACCTGTTGTGCCACAGGTCGTTCATGAGAACCAACAGTGCCCTCTATGGGACACCTCTGACTGCAAACAGCTGCCCTGGCTCAGCTTCATGACTCAGACCTTGAGAGTGCTGCATAATTATGAGTGTGTCTTAGATCAGCTGCAGGCTGAACATGATGGCCAACCTAACATGGCACAACGACACCATAAACACTACTGTTATCAGAGCTTGAGCTCTGGGTTAAAGAAATCAGTGACATTTAGAAGATGGCGCATTTAACCTTGTTTTTCTATTCTGCCTTTTTCAGTGGATGGAGCCGATCAATAAAGAAAAATAATGTTTATCCCAAAATCTCGCCACAGTACTCTTGTTAGTATGTAAAAAGGTTAGCTAGTGAAGATTTTAAAGTCAGCGTTCCCTGCTGGGTGAAAGCCCAATGGCCAAGCTGTCAGTGTTCACATTGACTATTCTTTAAGAGAAAAGTGAACAGGCACACAAACCAGAGTCATGTTGAAAAGTATCAAAAGGGTGACCCTGCAGCTCAAGCCTCTTCACATCAGTGCCAAACACCGATTAAAGACCATCAGCAGAGCAATGGAGGGACCCTGTGGGTTTGAAGGAGAAAAGTTCCCTCCTTTATCCCCTTTCCTGCTTCTTGCTCCCTGCTCCTATAGCACCATTCAAGTAGAATAAGATATCAAAAGAGAAACAAATTATGCTTTTCCCCCGCAAAGCACAGCGCCAGAGGAGATCTTCCCATAACACACATCTGATTCGAGGTTAACATAAAAGATGAACGGCACATTTTATTGTTGCTGGAGTCTTGTGCTGACTTCCACGATGATGTACGGCTTCAGCTGCTTTCAGGATCTTGCCGTGTCACATCTTCTCTCAAGCGGCAAATCCAAACATATAATTATCATTTCCTGCACTCTATTTACAGAAGCCACTATATGTCCTGTAATATGTTATTACTCTAAAAAGAAAAAAAGGATGCCTGAATGATGCCAAATTAATGCTTTACAGATCGCTAAGTGGCGGAAGGTGTTTGCCAATATTCATGTTAGAACCAGCAATCAAAACAATGTCACCAGCTAAAAAGAAGTATCCTTGAATTGTTTCTTACATAAGCCTCTCTGTCTAGCTTCCTTCCTCTTTGATTATGCGTCTCTTCACACTTTTTTACAGTCGCAGACATATTCTGAAACATCGTGGCTGCGACCTAAACTAATCATTTATGGCTGCTTGTGAGAAGTTTATTGCACTTGCATTGCAAGTTGATGAGAACATATCACATTTTAAACGTCTGGTTTGAGCAATTGTGCGACTCACACGCAAGGTGTTCATGAATTGGATTTTTGCATATAGCTGCATTAGGAAGAATTGAACTACTGTTAATTTTACAGAACTAAAGTCATCGGTTTCACCTAACAGTTTGCACAGTGAGTGTTTAATAAAGAAATGATAGAAGAGGCAAAAATACACTTAAACAGATTATCTGATGCCAGTGTAAGGCAAGAGATGAGTTTGGGCATGATCCTGCTCAGACACACAGCCTCCAGGAGAAAGCTTGACTGCCGTTTTCCTCCTGGTGAGCATGAGTCCCATGAGATGACACTTGTTTGCTCTGAGCGTCTCCTGGTTTTGTTCTGGGACTGGTTGCTATGCTGCATGCTTCAAGGCATCAGCTCAGCTTGCAAAATGGTGAGAGGTTCACTGAATGGGTTGACTTTCTTAGCATTTCTCTCTCTTTTTTCCCTTTCTTCTAAGGAGCCACAAAAATTGTGATGTTTGTCTCATACAACAGGCATGACCAGAAGGACAAACTCTAAGCATTCAGTTCAACTCAGTTTTATTTATATACTTCACACTTTACCTTTTATACTTCACCTCGAGGCAATAACAGTTCCTTCACTGTGCTTTATGTTGCAAGGTGAAGGCCCTGCAATATCTGAGACAAACAGATGATTGCCTTATGAGCAAGTAGGTGGCAATAGTGGAAAGGAAGAATTCCCTTTAAACAGGAAGAGATCACTGCCATCTACTGTGGCTGGTGGGGGTGGGAGGGTGCAGCTGAAAGAGATGAGAAAAAAAGTAGAACATTGGGAGACCAGGATAAAACATAAACTATGGGACCAAGTAGAAAAAGAGATGAGTGGAGATGAGCGGCTCAGTTCATTGTGGGACTGCTCCAGCAATCTGACCCCATAGTAGAAAATAGTATCTAGTACCAAAGGGTGGTTCAGGGAAATCCAATCCACCCCTACACACTGTGGATACCCATTAACCATTGAACAGTACAGAGCCTTTCAGCAGTGGAGCTATGCATTTAAATTATCATCAAGACAAGAGTGACACGATGAATGATCTCTGTGGATCGGAGACAAAAAAGATCTGTCACTAGCAACTGTAGTTATTCAGGGACAACTATTTTACTCATATCTTAGTTTTTTAAGTTTATATTTTGTTAACTGTGTATTTGTGATTAGTTGTGCCTCTCAGTTATCTTGCGTTTTTCTTGAAGTTGCTTACAACATACAGACAAATGTACTGGGCCACCTGCACACTGGAGCTGTTCAGCCATAAAAAAACAGGTTATGACGCTCCTGGTGCTCAGTTTTCCTGCTGATGTTAATGCCAGAGGTAGTTCACAGCTCTGCAGTTAGTGTGTGTGTGTGTGTCTGTATGTGTGTGTGTGTGTGTGTGTGTGTGTGTGTGTGTGTGTTGGGGGGGGATTGCTATGCACCTCAGTGCTTGGCGACCGTGCTCTGTAATTTTAATTTTGGTCGTCCACTTGGTGGCTGAGTTCCTGTGGTTATTAAAATTAAGAGGCATGGCTCAACACTTTTGTCCAGAGATATATGTATGATCTCTGTATGATTGCCATGCTCCCTTATCCACTAAGTTCAGGAACTTTTTATGTCCTGTCAGCAGTATGCATTTGTGTAGGTTTTAATGGAACATTGGCATGGATGCATAAAACTGGCATCTAGAGGGGCTCCTCGTGGATATTTCAAGCATCATATCCTTCAGTTACTGCATTATGGCTCATTTTTATGCACCAATTTGTGCCTAAAATTGGTGCATGAAAATTTTATACAATTTGTGCATCAAATCTTTATGCGATTTGTGCATAAAATATATGGAGGTAATCTCAGTAAGACTTTTCTATCACATATTGATACGCAGAAATTTATGCAATATGTGCACATCAATATATTATGGAAATGTGTCAATTAAGTGAACACACAAAATACAGGCAGAAGGTGGCAATTCACAATGTAATGGAATATCACATAAGTCAGCAGTAAGCATTCTGTAATTCTTACTTTCCTCAAGTAATAATATCCATATAATGTCCTAATATAACAACCTCCTTTTCTCTTCAGGCTCCTCCATGCTTATCAACCTGACTGCATGCACACTGCATCAGAGGAGAAGAGCATTTGCGTCTGGCGGGATAATTACCTTTGCAAAAGAGTGAGTCATTGTATGAGTTCATAATTCATATTAATATAGTTTTTTTTTCTTGCCTAAAAAAGACCCAGTTATGAAGCAAAAATGAAACACTCCTGTCTATGTATGAGTGGCATTTTATCGACTTTTATAAATTAAATAATTAAATAAAAGATTCTTTTTCTGCTTACAATCATAAAGAATTGCAGATATTCTCAACATTTAGGAGGCAAGTGCAGGAGCCACACTGTGCAGAGCTTTGTTTTGCTGCTGGGATGGAGGGGGTCTTCCTTCCAACCCCAGTTAGATCGTAATGTAATGTCTTAAATTATCATTTTTACAAGACACTTAAGATGCTTGTGTCTGGTTTACAGCAGTCCTTACAAGTTTTCAAGTGAACTCTGATAAACACGACTCAGAGTCTCATCTCTTTTTTACAGGGTCGTCCGTCTGACATGGGCACTGTTAAAGTGCACAGACCTTGCAGTGCGAATTTTCTTGCAGTCATGTATTTGACAGCTTTCTGCCAGCCTGGGATAATGTGTCGTGTTCGATCTGTTTGCCTATACTGCTGGCATTACAACTAAAGTTCCTGTGAGCTGGGATCCATTGGTAAACACTTATGTGGTAGTTCTTTGGTGCGGTTCCGTTCTCAAGTAAGTCTGTGTGGCTTCTTATGCAGCAGTGGAATGAAGTAAAGCATCTCTTCTGTCAGTGACCCATACATCATAACGGAGCAGCATAAGTGGCGACGCTGAAAGAATCCTAAACGGTGAGTGTAAAGGCTGAGTGGAGTATTAATCGCACTGCACTTTCTCTATAAATGTTAAATTGAGCTGGTTAGCTGTGAGCCCAGCTCCATTGTTAAGGTTTTACAACAAAAGATACCGCAGTTCATGTATTTTCTTCATAATGCAGTAAAACCTGAACCCTCCTACTTAAAGAGTAAAGGGGAGACAAAAGGAGTGAGTAAGCACTGATATGATTAAATATCCCCCCAATATCTCTCTCATACATGCACATACATAAACACACACACACAATTTAGGGTCATTACCAGAGGCTGACCTGATTAGGGATTTAAAAAGAGAATTGTTTTATGCCCTTATGCAGGGGCAACACAAACAAAACAATATCATAATGTGCTGATGAATGAGAGTGGAAAGACAGACGCACAATGACGGCGATGCGTTATGAATAAAAGATCAGATGCCGCTGCGAAACCCGTCTTCCTTCACATTGAGATCCACCTTTTAGGTATTCTTCGATGCAAATGAAGGACCGAAGAGTTCAGAGACAGAGTGTCAATGTAACTCATTGAGAATGAGAAAGAGATAGAGGAAAACCATTAGTGAAGGAAACATATTGTCAAGCTGATTTATCTCATCACAATGCTTTCCACTTTGACTACTAGTACAGGGATTTGTTTCCCCTAAATCTGTGCTAGGTTGGAAAATACCTCCAACCTGATGCAATAATGTGATGGTGCGAATGGATGGGGTCAAATTTTTTCAGACTCATTCTCAGAAAAAGTGTTACTGCCAAGCAATCCAGCAGTCTTTTAGTTGGAAGTTAACGGCATGTTGGAAGCTTCCTGCCAGCTTGAACTTTGACAATAACAGAGTGCTCCTGAAAGCCAAAGGTTTCAAAGGCAAAATGATTGCTCACTGTCTTGTAAAGCTAGGTGAGATCAATACCTGCAAATTATTGTATTGTTTCAGTATACAGAACTGAAGAAATGAATAGCCTGGTTCACAGTGATCTCTGTAGGAGCGCCTCATTCAGTTGTTTAGCGGAAGAAAAAAAAAACTAAAATAAAAAAGAATAATTTGAATGTGGGGACACATACAGCAGTGTTTTTTAACTATAGGTGTGGTGTCATTGTGAGGTTGCACGAATACAAATAAACACATTTCTTAATTACAAACCATAATTCTTTGATTGGTGAGTCCTACTGATGGCCTGATTAGAAATCTATCTTGACTCCTCTGTCAGGTTTCTGCTTGCACAGTTTTGTAAGTGCATCCAATATTTTCCAGCTTCATTGCTCATCTTGAAGCAAACAATATTTGGATATACTCCAAATCGCTACTGAAAGTCACCCACATTTGTCTGTTCAGAAAAAAGATGAAGCCTTTAGTGTGAGGAGTTTGGAAATAAATCAGCTGGACTTCTTTAAGTTTCCTGAAGAAGCTTCTTCAGTGCTAAAACCAAATGGTGGCGAGTCCCAAGTATTTAATCCCTAGTGGGAGTTGTCCATTCTTTCCAAGCTCCTTAACATGACCTGGATGACTGAGAACCTACACAGACACGATGGAGCCTTTTCTTTTCAAAACGTATTTGTGCACAGAGCACAGAAAAGAGCTAACTCTAAAAAGAGAAAGCAAGGATGAAACTTCCCACGAACAGACTTTTAACAAATGATGACAACATTTAAACCGCATCAGTGCACGAACCTCCTTTTGACTGTAGCGTGTTTCCATGGTAGAAGAGAATTAACACAGGCTGCAAAACATCATATAAAATAAAATATAAGAGACGCATCTCCCTTATTTGCTGTTTTCATATACAGGATACCAATTTAAACAGCTTGCATAGATGTGGGTGATGTCCACAAACACTGCCAAAGAAACCTCAATTAGCACACACTTATCTCAATATCATTAACATCAGTTTAGTCCTGATCCTATTTTTGCTATACATACAGTGAGCTCTAATTGTAGTCTATCCTTGTGGCTGTCTGCTCTTCTCTAATTGTGTCTCTCTTTTTCTAGCTCACATGCACAAAAATGTCGAGCCTGCATCAAGTTGTGTGTTAATTTGAAGAAAAGATTTCTCTTGTAGCGGTTCTAGTTTTTCAGGTGATTAGTGTTAGAATTTCTTGAGGACTCATCAGCTGGTTCACTCACAGAGCATGTGTTCTCTTCGAGGCAAAATCACTGAAGTATTGATTAGCTGTATCACATCCTTGCCACTTCCACTGGGCAGACTCAGAGCAAGGCTGTTAGCTGCTATATTGATTAATGAGGACAAATAGATGGACGATATGCCCCTGCACCAAATAAATACTTATTTAATTCCCCCGGTTAATACTTGCTTCATTTTTTTGGCCTTTGACTTAAGTGGTTCCGGTTCATAAACCTCAAATCATAGTTACTCCTGTTTAATTTGTTTTATGATCATTTATTGGGTCATGCTGAAAGGTCATTTTTGATTATTTTGTATGTATTTCTGAGAAGCGTGGTTTGTGCCACAGTGCTCCACCATTGTTCAAAACCTTTAAGGATACCTCTATCATTTGCTCTCTGACAATATGCATGGGTTTATTAAGACCTGGCTACCCATAGCCAGTAGTAGATGTAGATGTGAACCAGTTCTTGTTGTTTGTTTCCAATGCAGACTGCTTGACAGTCAGTGTGTTCAAGTGCTGACAGTACAGCTCTATCGATTTTATTATTTTTATATTTCAATGTTGGTGAAAATTTCTTTTCTTTCGCTTTTATTCCTCACATCTTCTATTTCTGTCAGTTTTAATACCATGACTATACTAACACAGCAGCACAACTTCTAAAACATCACGCGTTTGTCAAACTTCCTGCCCTAATGCTTTTCATATTTGTTGTTCCTTTGACACTCTTGTTTCAAAAGCTCTAGCTGAAAACCCTCTACAGCCACTCTGTCAGTTTTACCTTTTAAAGAGATATATAAATTTAAAGGGGAGCCTTGGATTTATAATACACATAAAAAATTAGAGCACCATTATGAAAAGAAATAAATGTTTTATCTTGAATAATGTACCACTCTTGTTTTTGCAATCCTAGGGCACAATTTTTGTAATTTAATACACAATTAGAAGCCACTTTATTAGATGTACCTCTGGAGTTTAAATTCAGCAAGGTACCAGAAATATTCCTCAGAGATTTTTGTCCATATTGACATGATAACATCACACAGTTGCTGTGGATTTGTCAGTTGCACATCCATGATAAGAATCTCTTGTTCCGGCACATCCCGAAGGTGCTCTAATAAGATCCCTTGACTGTGGAGGTTATTTAAATACAGTGCACTCACTGTCATGTTCAAAAAAACAGTTTGAGCTTTGTGATGTGGTGCATTATCCTGCTGGAAGCAGCCATGGGCAAATATCGAAAAGGTCGGCAACAATACTCAGGTTGGCTATGGCACTGAATCAATGTTCAATTTGGTGCTAAGGAGCCCAAAGTATGCCAAGAAAATATTTTCCACACCTTTTCATCTCTACCACAGTCCTGAATTGTGATACAAGGCAGGATGGATCCATGCTTTCATGTTGTGTACACCAAATTTAGACCCAACCATCTGAATGTTGCTGCAAAAATTTAAGACCAATCAGACCAGGTAAAAATTTTCATCTATTGGCCAGAATCCATGTGAATTGTAGCCTCAGTTTCCTGTTCTTGATTGTTGTAGCCCATCTGCTTCAAGCTTCAGTATGTTGCGCATTCAAAGATGCTCTTCTGTATACCTTGGTTGTAACAAGTTTGAGTTAATGTTGCCTTCCTAGCTTCATGAAGCAGTCTGGCCGTTCTCCTCTGACCTCTAGGATCAATAAAATATTTTTGCTCAGAGAACTGTGCATTTTCTCTTTTTTTAGTCTGTTCTCTGTAAACCCTAGAGATGGTTGAGTGGGGAAGTTACTGCAGATCAGGAGTTTCTGAAACACTCAGACCCGCCACAGTCAGAGTCTACGTCCCTAAATGCAAAGAGCTGCTGCCATGTAATTGGCTTATCAGAAGCGTCACCTAACAAAGTGACCAGTAATTTAAATCTGTCAGTCGCACAGCTCTATAGTTACACAAGCATCCACATGAGCATGCATTGTTCAGAGTGGGCAGTTTAAACATGGCTTAAGTTTGGTTGCTGAAACTAATGCAAAGTGCATTTTAAAGACTGGCCTTTAAAAACTCAGACGGGGCTTTGTGAGGTAAAGACGAGTTGTTAAAGTTTGCCAGATAATAAACCAAATAGATAGTAGACCAAAGTGAATATTTTACTGCACTCGTCCAGCATTTTAATTCAGTTCCTTTGGACTCAGAATGTGATTTTAATTAGATTTATAAAAAGGTAATAAAAAAAATAAATACTTAAAATACAAACTAATATGGGAAAAAAATGCCTCATACTCACAAGTAATTCCCCTTTCTCCATCACCAGCTCCTTAATTTGCTGCCTGGGTTGCGCTCTCTGACTGATGTCAGGATTGAGTAATTAACATTTATCAGTCTCAAAGAGAGACCTTTCCCCCACAAGAGGAGATTGATGTCTAACCTGCCATGGTCTTTACTTGCCCACTACACCACTCCCTCAGCCATTACTAACAACAGACGGTCAGGGAAAGAGCTCATATCAAGGCTGAACTGTCATTAGCTGCCATTATATTCTGTAGAGCTGCTAATACTGAGTGACTGGCCAATTTGATATGGTGAGATCTACTTGGAAAGTTCATGACCAGCAATGCAGCCATCAGATCTAATGTGCACTGATACAAGTAGTGATAAATTTCAAATATAATATTATTAAAACTGCCTTATCATTACCAGCCCTGCATAAAAAGAAAATACCTCACTTTATACTCACCTTGTTATGAGTGCAGTTAATAGGTTGATCCCATCTGGTGATGTGCTGGCTACCATAAAGTACTGACAGACAGGCTTTCACAGGAGGATGAATTTCTGATTATATATGAGAGAGTCTTATCAGTTATCTGCATTATATCTGAGTTTTGTTTTGAATACGGGAACTGAATAGCCTTTTTTCTCTCTCTTTCAGCTGGTTGCAAGATTGCAACTGGATAATATAGAAAAGAGCCTCCTACTAAAAAGCTAGGAATCTATACTCCAGCAGAAACCACAGTGTACAGTGCAATAAAGAGATTAGAGATGACTGTGGTGATTAATTTGGATTTGCTCACTCTGTGCGACACTACAGTGGGCTGCATTCCAGATAAAAACAGTAGAAACATGACGTACGTCAGTCTGCACTGAGGATCTGTTAATGAATTTAGAAAAAGCACATTTCCTGACATCTATGAATATTTATAAAAATGTAACCAGACAGTAAACCTTAAATAAAGTAATAAATATATAAATTATGAAGATACAAGCATTATGATTTCTTGTTGACTTTTCAGACTTGTGAATATAACTCCTGATAACTGGAGACCTTTGGCGAGAGAAGCTCGCTGCTGCGTTTTGCTTAATTTTAACAATGTATGTCTCCTTTTAATGTTATTCATTGTTTTGCAGTTTATTCACTGTTCAAATATACATGCTGTTTATTATCAAGCGTACACTGAAAGCTCCAGGCACTGTGGAGTAACAGCAGAGCATTCGAGAGAAAACTACACTGTTGTGCAAAACTCTTGAACCACCCCTCATTTTTTTATACTTTGTTTCCAAGCAGCCAAAGTCTGTTGTAATTTTTTTAAGCTGTGTAAGTCATTAGTTAGCTTTCAAAAGGTCCTTCAAAGCTTTTTTTAATTGGACATTTTATTGACTGTTTTCCAACTCATTTTCAGTCCAGCCCTTGACTTCAGCATTTTCAGAGTAAAAGTTGTATTATTGAATGTGTGTTGTGTCTACACGTAACATACAGTTTACCAAAGAACAAATTTAAAATGATATCTTTAAGCGATTTGTTGCAAGCAGACTGTTGCAAAAATGTCTACTATGAAAAATGCCAAAGATACCTGATAAAATAAAATAAACTAAAAAATTGGATACTTGAAAAACAAAAGAAAAAGCAGTAGGCCTAAAAAAAAAAAACTGTCTACAGCAGACAAAAGGTATCTGAAAATCATGTCCTTAAGAAACAGGGGGGGAAAAGAGCAAAAACCTAACATGACACACTGCTTTTCTTCTATGGGCACTGACCACTTAAAATGCTAGCTGCTTTTGAGTGTAGTTTGTGCATAATTGATTTTTAGTTTAAGAAAATGGTGTTAATACCTTGCAAAGAAAAAAGGGAGAATTATAGCAAATGGCCCATTTTTTCCTTTTCTTCTTTTACCAAACTGATTTTTTTTATTGCCAACGTGCTGTAACTACAAGAAACCAGTACATGCAATATTACAAAATACTAAATATAAAATGGTTAAATTTTTTCTCCAGTCTTGTTTTCTTCTGCTCTATATTTAAGTCCCAAAAAGAAACCTTTTCATACTATATGGTTCAGACTTAATGTGTGACATGTCAACATATCACACCACTAAACTGTAAGAACCCTTAACTGCTGTTGTTCAGACCATTTGTCGTGAATGCTAATTAGCAAAATCATTCATGAGGTTCAGGTTTCAGTGGAGTGTAAATGAAACAAAGAGTAAAACACTGTCATATCGCTTAACACAACAAAAAACAACAACAACATGAAAAACAAGAAAAAGATGTAGGCGAGCTGTGAGCGAAGCTAAAAGTGTATAATTTATGTTGCTGCTCCTCTGGCTGTATAAACGATTTTACATCTGAAGTGAAGCTGTATTTGATGGGAAGCTCTCAGGTGAATGTTGCTTTCTTTAACTTTTAGTGATTGCTCTTGGAAAGATGGATGGGAAGTGTAAGAATTGATGAGAAACGTGCCACTGTGTACCCACAGACTCCACAAAATCACACAGAATTCACTTGCAAATAATAATAAACAGCATACACTTTGAGTCACTTACACAAAAAAAACCCATCTAAAAATAAATCATCTAAAGAAAACCTGGCTTCATTAACTGCAGTGGGAAGGGCATTACTTTTGAGCACACAGCACCCGCAACCTTTGAATTAACTTATAATCTTCCAGACAGTAAAAAATTATGCCTTCAGACTATTTTCATACACCTTGAGACAGAGACTTACACTTCAATTAGAAAGTACTTGATGAGTCATTGTCACAAAGTCATTTGTAGTCAGAAAAAACTTTATATTTTATAACATCAGGTAGGAGGAGATAATCATTGGTGTTTGATTTGCATGCGAGACAAGTCAGATACACTGAAATTATTACTGCAAGCACAGAAGTGAAGAGCTACGGGGAATATACAATGTGTTTCCACAACCTGACACTATCATGAAAGAGCCTGTCCCACTGAAAGAGGGAATACACACTATTTTCTCATCATGCAGCATGTGAAAATAGCAGGAAAATGCCAGACATGTCTGGAAATATATCAGAAAGAGCATTTCTAATGTTGGTGCTTTTAAAAAAAAAAAAGGTTTATCTGAGAGTGAAGAGATTTTCCTTTTCAGCTTTGTGATATGGAGAATAGCCCCGTATTTGCCAAGGTGCACCTATGTAATCTCACTTTTTGTAGCGCCGCCAAACATGAGCTCCCCATTGCAGTGCTTGGCTAAATGGGACCGACAGCAACAGATTGCCCCGCAGCCCATTTACCTTTGGTAATAAAGGCCTCAGTTATCCACTCAGAGTCATTTAGGAGGCTAACTGTAACACACTTTGCCTGTAACCTCGAGCGCAAATCACAAACGCTCTTTTCTAAATGTAATAAAATACTTTTCTGCTTCAGTGGTAATTAATAACAATGTTTACAATGGATACTTTGATTCTTAGGCCAGCTATGATTAAAATTCATGCAGTGTCTTAAATAGATTATTATATTATATTATATTATATTATATTAGATTAGATTAGATTAGATTAGATTAGATTACATTACATTACATTACATTACATTAGATTATTGATTTTGGATTATTGTTAAACATTAATATTTTTGTCAAGACTATACTAGACCACAAAGTGGTTGGTCCTCGTTATCTGTTGGGTTTGTTGAACCTCTCTCTGCTACTAGCATCTCCATTTCCTTCTGCTCTTCTTTGTTCCTCTGTGTCTGTTTTCATTTTTCAGTGTTAGCTATATGCCTTTTGGTCTGATGATGATGGTAATTTTTTCTTATATGTTTCGTTGTGGTCTTACCTTTGTTATTTTTCTTTCTTCCCTGATTGTCTGCTATGCCTTAATTGTTTCTACCTGTGTCTTATTTCCAAATTAGCCCTGCGAGTACATTTAACCTTGGCTTTCCTTGTCTTTTTTTATTTTAGGATCATCTGGTTTGTGAGTATGTCCTATGTGACTGTGGTTATTAGCTTTTCCCCCCTTCCTTTTATTCAGTAAGTAAAGCTCAACTTTGGATTCATTCACCAAGTTTGTTTATCTGCATTTGCATCCCGGTTTGAACTTATGTTAGCTGCATCTACAGCCTACTGCACAACATAAAAACACAACTAGGGAGTTTACTTTATTATTTTACAAAGTAGTAGATACCCCATCAGTGGAGCTGAGAGGAAATAGATGAAAATTTTGGGGCGATTTTCCAGAGAGGACTTGAAGTAAGCCAGGAACAGGTCCTAATCAAAAACTGTTAATTCCAGGCTAAAATAAAATTAGCTTTATCAAACAGACAATTGCTGACTACTGACTCCTGAGGAGGTGTAATATGAAGCAATATTAATGGGTTAGCACATTTGTACATTTGTAGGCTATTTATCACCCAAATTAACTATCAATAAAATCAATTTCAGTTACCTGCTACTGGTGCAACAGCACGAGAATAGATTTAGTGTGTTCTTGGACTCTGTTTTCTCCCCGATAAAGACTTTTATGTGAAATCTAACCACACCATGGAGAATAAAGATATTTTCATTTTATATGATAGTGCAGTGGATTTTTTTGAAGAAGTTGAAGTGTTTCAAATCCAGGAAGCACTCCTTCTTAACAATTCAAAATTAATTTCTGTTGAAGAATTACAGTGATTTCCACATCTCCTTTATAAGGCTGTGGGAGAGTGACAGACCTGAAGACACTGAGTGTCAAACTGTAACATGTAGCTCCCATGTTAAACAGCAGCACTGAGCAGTAAAGCAAATATAACTCAAGATAATAATGTTTTCCACTCAGTGTGCTTCTGATAATCATAAACTCACAAGATAAATCATTTTGAGCATTAGTCCTTTATTTGCAGCAACAGTGTTGCATTTGACTGTTTTTGATCTTTATCACCCAATCATCTGATCATGTCCTGATTTGAGTGAACGATGCTCTGCTGTTCCCGTGTGTGCCGAAGAAGAGTCAAAGTCAAGCCTCCCTTCTTGTAAGCTCACACATAACCTGAAGCAAAGAGCTTGTGTATAGAAAGACAGTTGGTAACCACCATTATTTTTATTTTTATTTAACCTTTATTTAACCAGGAAGATCCCACAGAGATTAAAAACCTCTTTTTCAAGGAAGACCTGGCCAAGATAGGCAGCAGCAAGTATCTCACAATTGTGACACTGTTATTTTAGTAAAGAATGTCTAGCCATGTTTAAGTTTCTTCAAGCTACACCGCTCTGGACTGTAGAGTACTGAATTATAAGAAGATTTAACTAAAACCACCTATGCTAATCTGAATGAGGTGGAACAAGGTTTCTTATAAAACAATGAATGAATTTAGAAACCTTGTTCCACCTCATTCAGATTAGCATAATTGTACCATAATGTGAAGAATTCTATTTGAAAAAAAAAAAACTGCACAGTCTATGGAAGATAAACTGCACGCATCAGCTGTAGAAACAACGAAAATGAAAGCCAGGATGTCTATTTGTAAGGACTTCACTGAGAACAAACAGCTAAACAACTTCAAGTATCTCCTTATTCTTCTGTGAAACAAATATATTCACATTATAATACTTATGCCACACAGCTGTTGGGGAAGAATATAAACATTAATCTAAAGATATCTGCTGCTGAAGGCTCAATACAGACATTACAGATTGGTGGGGGACCTGCAAATGAAGACCACTTGGATGAGTTACTGACAGGAATACTGGAGTGCCAGCAACCTTTGGACAACACCAGGTTATGTCCATCTAGATAGTTTGCACATATTTTCTCCTGTTAAATTTTCTGTTGTTTATGTGTGTTCCTATCTCCTCATTTAATCTACATTTATTTGAAATTTGTATGAATTATTCTATTTCTCAGGTGACAAAACACATGGAGGAAACTAAAGGGTTGCAAAGCAGTTTAAACTTCAAATCCTCAGAGGCAAGGGTAGCAAGGTTAGTGCTGGTCATTTACTATCCATTGAAAGCCCAGCTATTGAATTTCATGAACTTAAATTAAGGTAATTTAGGGAGGAGCAGGAAATGAAAAAATAAAGATACTGCTAGTAGATCTGGAAATGAAGGCGAGAGATGCACCTCTCATTTCAAAAACGTAGACGTTTTCATTACTGATGCTGGAAATCTGGGGTTTTTTTTCTGTTTCTCTGTGGTAATTAATTCTACATCTGGACTGGATCAGACTGTTTTAAACCAAGGATGAAGGGAGGGAGGTCAGTGCAGTTGCTGCAATGAAGTGTGTGCATGAGCCTGGTTATAGTGCCATTACTCAACTGTCATGGGGTGCAAGCATGGTGCTCTGAGCACACCCACTGTCACTGAGCAGTACTCTATTACAATGTCCACTTTACCTTTTAACAGTGGAAAACTATAACTGAAGGGTGCATACATTTTTTTATTTGTTTGTATGAGGCTCATATTCATGGATATTCATTTTAACTTCTAGCTAGCCTCAAGGCAGTCTATGGCTTGTCCTTTTTGTAGCACTGCATACACTGTGAATGTCTTCACATACGAATCATTCATTGATGTCACCAAAAAACACCTTAAATTTAGAGGCACCTGGTGCCAAATTGGTACAGGCTGTCCTCTTTGGTTCACGGAAGTGAAATAATCTCCGCTGTATTTCCTTCATGCATTTGAAAATGATCTTGAAAACTCCTTTCATCAAATTCTTGTTTATCTTAATTAATGCAGTCCAAGTAATCCATATGTTTTCTTCGACAAACATTAACCTGTGGTTAAACCTACATCCCTGGAGGTTTAGTTTAAGCTTCAATTTAATCCTAGAGAAGCACCAATCTTCCTTCAGAAAATTGCCAATTTCATTCAGGACTAAGCGTAGGAGAATTTCAAAGCATGATTGAGAAAACTTTTAGATGGTTATTTTAGTCTAGGATTTGACTTGATGTCTTGGAAGCCATCCCTTAGTGTTTTTGAGACATCACAAAGAACCTGCTATGGCCATAGCACATCTTCACCATGGTGAAGAAGGCTGCTATATGTCTGTACCTCTGAAAGAAACTTGAAAGGGCTAAACAGAAGTCAAGTTCTTCATCTGAAGTTAACTTTCACAAAGAAGCAATAGAAAGCATCGTAACGGGAAATGTCACAAACTGGTATGACCTGAAGGCTGTGCAGCAAGTGATTGAAACTGTGCAGAGGATCACAGACACCCATCTCAAAGCATCCGTGATATCTGTGAAGTGAGGAGTCTGCAAAGAGCTCAAAAGATAATGCTAATAATATTGATAATATCAACCCCAGCCACAACCAGCCAATTAAATGATGCAATTATGAAGTGTTAGATTTATAAAATACAAAGTGATGGTTGCCTCTCCTTTATATATGTGTTTGTATTACATTTGCAGTGCAAAGTTAGGCCTGTGAAAACAGTGAGTATGAAAGTTTGGCATTTATATGCAAAGAAACATGATATTAAACTGAGTGATTTTGTTCACTCTTATTCATCCAAAGGGTTTTGGCTACTTTGTGCCACAATGTCCTATATATTAGATGCACCTTGGAATACTGTCCATGATTGCATGATACTGTCCATGAGCAAACGTTGCAGGTCATAGGAGGAGACAAAAGCTTAACATAATGACAAGCACCAACAATGTTCATCTTATGTCTCTATCTGGTATTGGTCCTTTCTGAGGAGGCTGTAGCTCAGGTGATAGGATGGGTCAGTTCCCAAATCGTCCAGCCACAATCCAAAGTATCCCTGGGTAAGAGACTGAATCCCAAGTTTCCCCCCAATGTGAGCATGTATGTGACTGTTAGAAAGCACTTAGGCACAGAAAAAGTGACTGCTGCAGAAAGCACTTTGAGTGCGCAGTTGAGTAGAAAGGTGCTATATAAGTACCACTCCATTTATCATTGTGTTTTATTTTGGTAATCACTTACTTTCTGTGTCTCTAATGCTTTTGCTTCCTGCCGTTGTGTTTTTCCCTTCATTTTTGGATTGTTTGCTCCTCCCTCATTAGGCTTAGCTGCATCTATGTATATTTATATCCCATCCCTCCCTTTGTTAGTTGTCAGCACGTCTGCTTGCTAACATCCTTCCCTGTCTTTATTCCTGAGTTTGTTCTTTTAGCATGATTTGGATTGTTCTTCATTATCCTTCTCCTGCCTGAACCCTGAGGCATCTTTTGCCTTTCTTCTTCAGTAACTTTCATGAAAGTTTGTTTTGTGTTTGTTTGTGTTTTGAACTATACCAAACAATTATAGTCTCTCTGAGAATAACACTTTTATCTTTGAAGACAACGATCATGGTAAATCTTCACATTTATATGGTGGGTGTTTAAGGTCCCTGAAACTTGCTATATATATTTTTTTTTACATTATCCTCCTATTTGACTATATGAAGACCATCATTTACAAAACAAATTCCAAGTTGTATTTAGTACAAACCTAATAAAAAAAGAGTTGTGGTGCCGTGTGAAAGTTAAATAAAGTCAGAAAGCAGTGATTTGTAAATCTTACAGACCCATATTTTATTCACAATATAACATCTCAAATGTTTGAAACTGATTAAATAAACAAATTTTAAAAGAAAATATTAGCTTACTTTTACTCCCTTTCATAAATAGTACTTAAATGTCTTGCTATAAAGACACTATAGCTGCTAAAGTAGGCAAGGCCTTCTGTGAAAAATAAATTGTCTGGATGGGAGTATATGTTGCTCTCAAAAAACTTTCAGCACTGATGGTGCCTTTCCAGATGTACACGTTACCAATTCTAGTTCCATTTCCAGCTGCACGTCCTTCTTCTCTATAGTATGGATGATGCAGCATCCATAGTTTTCAAAATTAATTTCACAATTCTGTTTATCGCTGCAGTGAACTGTGTTCACAGACAGTCAATAATGCACCTTTTTAATACAGAGTTGAGATCTCAGATTTCCGATGCTGATTTTCAGCCTTGTCCCTTGTGTTCTATAGAGTTCCAATTTTTGTGATATCATGTAGTGAAGAAGTCATGTTACTCCTACCAGTCAACCTAATTCTTTTTTATTAATACTTATTTTATTAATACTGCGACCATCATCAGGAAATGTTATAAAGAGGTCAAGGGAAATCAAGAGAGCAGATGGATCAGATTTAGAGACTTTCCGAAACTATTCATGGCATTTTAATCACCATGTTGGTAACTCTGGCATTCTGTTTTGCCAAACTTTCATTGTTCAAGCATAACTGCTTGAATTGGTATCTTGCAAATTAATTTTGGGCAGATAAACTGACAACTAGAGACAAAAATTTAATATCAGTCAGTACTGGCTAAAACTCTTTTGAACTTCACTTCATCTAAATACAGCACTTTAAGCCATTAAGCGGGGTGTAAAACTCCATCACTCCATCACATAATCAGACTGTTTTCTTTGAACTTGGCATCATTATGCATCCCCATTGTTTGCACTGATTTGATCAAAGGACAGCCGCATAACACTAAGCTCTTCAAATTCTCCCCTAATATGTCCGTAACTGTAGTGAAAGTTAATGGTGACAATGCAATCAATCAAGTTGTGCAGGCATCTTTTCTCTTATATGTATAATCATTTATTTCAAAGACTTTTTGGGGACAAGAGTCCCTCAGTGGGCATTCTAATTTTCTTCTTAGACAACAACAGAGACACATTTACAGTGTTTCATTGTTGCCAAATTATGTCCTTGATCACATAGTAGTTAATGCAACTGGATCACATTTTCTACTTTTGGTGCTTTTTATTATATGTGGTCACATGTTACTGCAATCCAGTCACACGTGTTCCATGTTAATGGTTTGTAAAGCTAGTCTACTAAAGGTGGTTTGGAGCAAAAGAACAACCAGATCTAAAAATTTTATTTTTTTTATGCTGTCTCATCATGATGGCAGTTGCATCGACCTTAAGCCACAAAATGTGTTCTGAGCAACAAATACTCTAAAAAGAAGATATTATTGGGAAAAATTGTGTCGTCTAGATTTGTGTCACAATGTCTAGACAAGCTAATACAATGCCTGCTGTCCACCTCACTAATCATGACATCAAACTGTATCAGATGAACTGTCTAACTGTGGAAGAAATGCCTGACAGAGTGTTTACTCTGCAGTCCCTGCTTGTGTCAAAGTGACATATGAAAGTACTTAAACCCTGTTAAACCCAAGGAGGTGGTGTGGCTATTCACGAGAAAGTTGAAAAGGTGTTCAAGTGCAGGAGCAGCATGTTTATAATGAGAAGAACAGGGTGCACTGCAGCAGTATAAAGAAAGAGCTCTATTGCACATTAAAGTCTGGAATGTTTTACAGAGGGTAATAAAGCCCCCGGCTAATCACAATCACCAGGAGTGCACTATCTGTCAGCCAATGACCGTGTAGAATCACCGAGGTTTACCCCAATAATATATATATATAGATATAGATATATATCTATATATCTATATCTAGAGATGGAGATGGAGATAGAGATATATACACACTGGCTGTTGCACTTTAAGGCTAAAACTAACACCCCCAAAAGTTGATTCTGTTCCTCTGGACATAGCGTTTTGAGTGGTAGAATGATGAAGAAACTGACCTCACAGCCCATTGTTTGCCAGTGGTACTAGCTTACCGGTGAATCATTATGCAAATGTACTGTTTAAAAGGTTTGGGAAACCTGCAGCTGAGACTCAAGTCACTTGGATGAGTGATGAAAAATTTCTCCCAGTAAAAACACTGCGTCCAGATCAACAGAATCAACTTTTTGGGTTGATGATTGAGCATGCAACAAGACACTATAACAAACATCATCAGGATGTACTCCACAAGTCCTCTCTGTGTGGAGTTTGCATGTTTTCTTCAGGTACTCTGTCTTTCTCTCACCGTACAAGGACATGCATGGGGTTAGGTTAATTGGCTTCTAATTTGCCCATAAGTATAAATGGTTGTCTGTCTTTATGTGTCAGCCCTGCAACTTGCCCACGGTATGCCCTGCAACCCTAAATTGGATGAAGAGAAGAAAATGGATATATTAGAAAGGAAAAAATAAAATTAGTGTAGCATGTCAAAAGTAAAATAATCTAAAACTTGGTTTGTATGCAAGGATCAGCAGTCCACAAGCACCATCGGCTCATTAGCTAACAGGTTATTTACTATGTCACCATGACATGAATGCAGGCCAGCCTAGTCTATTGTTTAGTTGGCACAGTGGTGACACAGTCACATAAGTATTTTATGATTCATTTAGCTCGTGAGGATTCGGGGCAATTAAGAGTATCATTCATTAGCAGCATCATGCTGAATTGTAAACAGAAGCTCTTGGTGGGAAAAGATGAAACAGGTCTGCTTTTTTAGACTGACAAAAGCACAAAAGCAAGCTTTAATCAGTTTATTCACCATCCAATACAGTTATCTTCACCGATAATACTTGGCCTTTCACTTCCTACATTCAATTATTATTATGTGGACTAACTTATGGATTCATCTATCTGTGTGCTTAAGAAGATATTTTCAAACACAATATTAGATTCTTAATACAGCGGTTCATTACAGTGAAACAAAGATGAAGGTGAGTCATATCATGACTCATGTCCTATTGCACCAACTATTTTCTGGGAAAGAGTTTTAGCTTTTATTGTTTAGAAATGTTTAAAATGGGAATAACAATCATATGGATGATATAAACACCCGTTTATGCTCATACATTTGACAAAATTGACAAAGACTAAAAACGAAAGACATTTTGATTATGTTTCGTAATCACAGGGCTTCAAATAGTGCTGTTTTTACAGATGTCATTGGTGTCTCAGAGATAAAGTGAGGGTATTATTAGATACCAATAAATAATGGTTCTCTCTTGAAATGGATGTTGAACGGGGAAAGTCACGAAAAAAGCTGTGATGGGTGTCACTTAATTTATTTTCACTTGCTTTTTCATTTTGCTTGAAGCTTTATTAGGTTCAGTTCAATTCAAGTTCATTTTATTTATATTGTAAGGTAAAGAGCCTACAATAATACAGAAAAAACCCCCGAAATCAAATGCTTTTTCTTAATCCTTATCCTGGGGAAAAAAACTGCCAGTGTTTCTTGCTTTCTTGCTCTTTTTATTTTGTGGTATCACCTTCGGCGTGAGTGGCACCTGTGCAGTCCTATTTTTTTGTTTGTGCCACACAGTTAGCATCATGACAGGAAACCATGGGATACCTTTCAGGTGGAAACCATGGCTGGTTTAAAGGACCAAAAATTACTTGGTCAGACTATTGTTTGGTTTAAAATATACCCTTCCACAAAATTAATCCTAAAAGTGCTCTTAAAACTAGCTGCTTTAATCTGTTCTGCCAGACTTTGTCCTGAAAGCCATTTTTAATGTATGATAACTCTGTGGCTGAGTAAGAGGTTATTCATAGGTTCTAAATTTGCGTGTGGTTTGTCCAGTTTCTCCTTCTGGCTCTTGTGTCAGTATACATCTGTTTCTTTATTTGTTGGTTTTGTAGTGTTGGGTGTGTGTGTGTGTGTGTGTGTGTGTGTGTGTGTGTGTGTGTGTGTGCGTGCCTGTTTATTTGCCTGGTTTTTAACCTGCATACATACAAATTCATCTGGCCATCCCTGACTGAATAAAGGAATGCTTTTATTCATTGTTTTTTGCTACTTGTATGCAAGCGTTGACCTTTAATTGTGATTTGTACAACATCCTTGGGTGACTGACTTGAAATTGGCTTTTGTATAAATAAGTACAGTATATTGTAGACAGCAATATGTAAATGTTATGCATCCTTCAGTTGAGGCTACAACAAGAGCATAACCTAATAACCTAGCTGAGTTTTTCTCTGTATTTTTTGCATACTCTTCATATCTTGGTTGAAGAAGATCACAACATGCTGATTAGAAATGTTTAGTAGCAAAATCCAGAATTCATCCTTAATAGATAAACTTACAAAAGAAACAACCCCCATCAACAAAAATTCAGGTACAGCGTTTAAGGGAATCATGTGGCAATTAAACAGGAAAGGAAAATTATCAACTTTTTAGATGCCAAAAAATTGTTTCAGTGAGAATATGTGTTGCCCACAAAGGTCTCCCTAGCATGTAATCAGGTAATGTTTAGAGGGTTTATGATAGTATAATGACATATAAACATGTGATTTGCCATCACATTCAGTCAGCCAGAGTGAAGGAAAGATAAATGCCTCGCTGTGGTGGGGTTTGCAAACGCCTCCGGCTCACTAACATCTTACAAGGAGCTTTGGACTTTACAGTAAAATGAGTAAAGGCATAACATATTTTGAAAATATTCAAATGTGCATCACAATAACAGAGTTCACTACAGAAGGGCAGCATCTGCAGAAAGGCATCAAGACGGAGTGAACAATTTCCCTGCAGCAATCATTAGAGCACCACATGGGTTTGAGCCAGAGTAAAGGCTACAAAAGACATTGCTCCTTCCATCCAGCAGGGCATCTGTGTTTAAATCATAATATTTGCATAACTGTACACATTTTTTACTAAAGAAACTTTATGAATATATGATGTAAACCGGACCCAGAGATGGGATTACAACTTAAGCCTTTAGCAAATGCTAAGTCAAGTATGCAGAACAGTTCCAGCTGTCTTAATGAAAGACAGTGAAGAACATGAGTGACAAGGAGCAGCTTTAGGCGATCTGGCAGGAGAAAGAGGTACAAAGGATTAATTGAGGGCACAGAGGTGTTAAAGAACTGTAAAATGAAATTTCTTCCTTTTTCGAAAACAATTTGGCTCCTATTCTCAGTAGTCATGCACACCATTGGTTTGCATTATATGACAATCTGCCATTATGCTGGTCTAAAGAAGTGAAGGCAGGAATTGCATGGTCAAACTCCAAAATGTTCAACTGACACAAAGGAAATACAAAAATCATAGTTATTACTATCAAAATGTCTAGTTTATAGGTTAGATTAGGAAGTGATTTCTAGTACCATCTCCACTGTATCTCTTATTGCAAAAACAATTTATAACTAAAGCATCCTTACGGTGGCTGGGAAGTGCAAATCGCAACAAATTAAAAAACCGCAACAAATAAAAAACAAACCACAACAAAATACAAAAAGCCCACAACAAATTACAAAAAGCCCACAACAAATTACAAAAAGCCCACAACAAATTACAAAAAGCCCACAACAAATTACAAAAAGCCCACAACAAATTACAAAAAGCCCACAACAAAATACAAAAAGCCCACAACAAATTACAAAAAGCCCACAACAAAATACAAAAAGCCCACAACAAATTACAAAAAGCCCACAACAAATTACAAAAAGCCCACAACAAATTACAAAAAGCCCACAACAAATTACAAAAAGCCCACAACAAAATACAAAAAGCCCACAACAAATTACAAAAAGCCCACAACAAATTACAAAAAGCCCACAACAAAATACAAAAAGCCCACAACAAATTACAAAAAGCCCACAACAAATTACAAAAAGCCCACAACAAATTAAAAATCCTTGACGGAAAGGGATTGTCTGAAATACCGGAAGTGACACAAGCGTGATGTCACGAGAGGGGGCGTGGTCAGGGTTTTTGGTTGAGGCGCCACATTTCTGGGCCGAACAAAGCGCTAGCGAAAGAGCGAAAGTACACGGATAACACCAGCTATGGTTCGTACTTGCTGTGCGGTCGGTTGTAAAGTTAGATCGCACGACCGGCAAGGGAATAAGGTTGAAAATGGTTTATCTTTTCATTCTTTCCCCACCTGGAAGCAACATGAGGCAGCTCATGTATCGGATGTTACCAAACGAAGGCGTCTAGCCTGGATAGCAGCTGTGAGACGAGCTGATATCCAGTTCTCTTCCATCTCCAAATATCTGTTGGTGCTCCAGACATTTTCATTCCGGTAAGTTCTAAATATGTTCATATCTTTATAGCCTATTAGTTTTATTTTCGATGCACTCTGAGGTCATAGAAAATTAGAAAAAAACATCCTACTGAGTGATTTTGCAGAACTACCTTCTATTTATAGAGTTACTAATTATTTGGCATTATTGCAGCAAACCAGCCTATGAAATGGATGAAACATCGTGACTGAGTTCCAGCGCTACACAAGGGACCTGCTTCAAACATACCACCATGCCAATCAGATTACTTCTTCCATGTGAGGGTGAAGAGGTGACCCTTCTGGATAAGATGGTGAAGGTTTGCTGCCGTTTTGGTGAACAGTGTGGTAGTAAAACCAGGGGAAAATGAAACTTGCTCCTGTTAAATATTCTTTAGTCTTGTGCTGTATAAATAGCGGTAATTTTTCAGAACATAAATTGAAGTAATTGATAGTAAATAAAGTAACGTTAGTAGTGGGTGATATCGTGTAAATGCTGTCATGATTTTGTGTAAACATTTTGTCCTTTATAAACTATGACATGGATTCTACATTGTAACTGATGTGATGTTCTGTAAGGTGGTTTTAATAAAAAAAAAGAGCAAAACTTAGTTTGTTTCTTTATTCAACTTTTGAACAGTGGTACTCAGTCAGTACATATTCAGTAAATGCAAATTATTTACACGGCAGTGCACTTCAGGCATAAATCTAGACCCTTATATAAAACATTATGGGTCATTCCCACAACCCACAGCTTTACTGTGTTCCAGCAAAGATTCCAATAGCAGTGACAACTCCTCCACAGTAGCAGGTGGGATTTTTCTTTTTTGAGGACGGCTCCTTTTACCTGTCACTACAGATGGTCTGTTTATGTTTTGATTGAGAGCAGTTTTTGGTCAGCTGAAGAGGAGAAGTCCATCTTATGGCCAACCTCTGGCTGTATCTTGGTCATATTACCCAGAAAACCCCAGTATGCAGGTTCATCTGTAACAGTCCTTGTGCCACAGATCTGCACTGTTGCTTCTACATTAAACAGAAGAGCAGCGCCATGGATGCAGGTCTCCAGGACTCCGGCCATACAGGTGCAGTGGGCGGCTTCAACCTTCCCTGTGATGCTCACAATGACCCAATGCTGGTTCATTCAGTCTTTGAGAGTGCAGCACCTGAAACATACAAAGTTAATTTAAAGACAAGGACTCTAATGAGCCAAGGCCGACATAAATTTGTTTTATCTACTTTCAAATCCATTTTATCATAAATGTAACAAAGTATTTAGAAAGTTAGCACATACATGTAATTTTCCATTTTTTTATGTATCCATCTATAGAACGCTGCATGTTATATTCCAAATCTGCCTGTTCTCTTTCAGAAACCTGCCTTCAGAAAATGAACCTAAAGTATGTAATGCAAGGATGTCATCACTTTCAAGATGGAGAAAGCATAAAGTTTGACTTTAGGTGACAATTATGGACACGTAATATGATAAGGAGATTCTGCAGGTCATTAATCAATGTATTATAGTAAAAAATTTATTTTTTGTGACACAGGACACAAACATGGAAGCAAGATATATAATTAGGATTATTTATAATAAATATGAATAAATAATTGCAATTTCTTTAACCATTGAGAATAACTAAATCCTTCAGGACAATGTCACATCAATGCACTGAACTCACTATGGCTACGTTCACACTGCAGGTCTTAATGCTCAATTCCGATTTTTTTTTTTTTTTATTTAAATCTGATTTTGTGTCTGCTTGTTCACACTACAAATAAAATGCGACAGCAAACGCAGTCCTTTGTGAACCCTCAAAGTGGCCCGCATGCGCAAAAGAAGACGTCACACACAACGCGCTCTGTTTAGACCAAACAGCATTGTTTGACTGATGGCCCTTAATATAAAGACTTGTTTCAGACTTTACGTTGTCCAATTTTGCTTTAAGTTATTTTGTTATTTACATATGGCCTAATAATGATCCTTATTGTTGTTTTAGAGAGGAACGGTGCTTCAAAGGATAGTTGCAGATTTATGTCAGAATCTGCAGATTATACAGTACAAATAAAATGTTCACGTTATCTTCCCAACAGTTTCACTAACATCTGCACGGGATGCACACGAAGCGCTCATGTGTTCTCAATGTCTTCTCCAGCGCTGATAATTGGCATATGTTTTGTGTCAGTGAAATAAAAGACGGATTTAATGCGTCATGACCATTCAAACAGCAGTTGCTTCCTAAAACATCAGATATGTATCGGATTAAGTTCCACATACGAAAGTGACCCAGATCGGATTTGAAAATATCGGATTTGTGCTGTTTTTACACAGTCATACCATGATTGGATATGGGTCGCATACGGTCAAAAAAGTCGGATTTGATGCGTTTTCGCGTGCAGTGTGAACGTAGCCAGAGCCTCCACGTGTTCTCACTCTAATTTGCACCTCATGAATGAATTTATGATTGCACTAATTTGAATGTTCGGGAGGAAATCAAACGCATTTTACTCACAGTGCCCTACAAACGTCACTGCTGTTTAGTTTTCTGTCTTCATTTATGTTGGAAGTGATAGCAGAGTTGTACGTTTGAATTTGTTTCCAAAATCCCTCATTTAGATGGAAGCTAGCGAGCTAACTTCCTGCTAATTTCTAACTCTGTTAAATGTCATATATTCCGTTTCGTTTTCATGGATGCCTGGATGTTAAACTCAATTGTTACACATGGTAGAGCAGAACGCTGATAATTTTATTACAGATGAAAGACTTTAGACAGTTTTTCAACTCTCAGTAATGCCACAGTGATCCTGTGATTTATGGACCTGCAGCAGCGTTTGAGCCCATGCTAGTGACGTCAGACTTAAAGACCGGATAAAGAGTGATATGAACATATCTATAACTTACGGGAATGAAAATGTCTGGAGCACCAACAGATATTTGGAGATGGAAGAGAACTGGATATCAGCTCGTCTCACAGCTGCTATCCAGGCTAGACGCCTTCGTTTGGTAACATCCGATACATGAGCTGCCTCATGTTGCTTCCAGGTGGGGAAAGAATGAAAAGATAAACCATTTTCAACCTTATTCCCTTGCCGGCCGTGCGATCTAACTTTACAACCGACCGCACAGCAAGTACGAACCATAGCTGGTGTTATCTATCCGTGTACTTTCGCTCTTTCGCTAGCGCTTTGTTCGGCCCAGAAATGTGGCGCCTCAACCAAAAACCCTGACCACGCCCCCTCATGACATCACGCTTGTGTCACTTCCGGTATTTCAGACAATCCCTTTCCGTCAAGGATTTTTAATTTGTTGTGGGCTTTTTGTAATTTGTTGTGGGCTTTTTGTAATTTGTTGTGGGCTTTTTGTAATTTGTTGTGGGCTTTTTGTATTTTGTTGTGGGCTTTTTGTAATTTGTTGTGGGCTTTTTGTATTTTGTTGTGGGCTTTTTGTAATTTGTTGTGGGCTTTTTGTATTTTGTTGTGGGCTTTTTGTAATTTGTTGTGGGCTTTTTGTAATTTGTTGTGGGCTTTTTGTATTTTGTTGTGGGCTTTTTGTAATTTGTTGTGGGCTTTTTGTATTTTGTTGTGGGCTTTTTGTAATTTGTTGTGGGCTTTTTGTAATTTGTTGTGGGCTTTTTGTATTTTGTTGTGGTTTGTTTTTTATTTGTTGCGGTTTTTTAATTTGTTGCGATTTGCACTTCCCAGCCACCGTACATCCTGAAGAAGGAACACAGCATGACTAAACATGAAGCAGAGACAGTTTAGAGCAGAGGTGTCAAACAAAAGGCCCGGGGGCCAGGATCAAGCCGGTGGAGGCTCAAATTCACCAGAATTGGACAGCTTTAGGTGAAGGAGCGCAAAGATTTTGAACTATTTTCATAAGTTTTACATGTTTTCCTGATGATAAAAACAACCAACCACTATTGTTTTTCATTCTACATCAAAGTAACAAATAAACAGTAAAATGAAAGGAAAGTTCCTGTTTTTCATCTGTTAATGGGTCAAAAACTTAATCTTTTGTAATTACAGGACACTCTGTTTATATTAAATGTTATAGTAAATTAACAAAAACTTAGATGTTTTATACTTACAGACAGCCTGTGCATTGAACAATTACAACTTTTTGTAATTTTACACATTTATCATGTAGTTTCAGTACTACTTAAGATCAAATTGGGCTGTTTGAGTTTGACATCCCTGTTTCAAAGAGTGCCATCAGCGTAGGACAGTGTTTCAACAAGGCTGGATTCAGCCTGCTTTGACTGATTGGAGCAGCAAAAATCAATGGAGGGGTCAGCAGAGAAAGAGAAAACAAAGATCTGCTCCATTCTCTTTACTCCTGCTCTCTGTGGTGACAAAATACATTACAAAGTAATCACATCATAGTGACCTATAGTTATTGGGCTTGAGCCAGCAAAATGAATAGGACTGACTCTGATGTGTCGCATCTCAATAGGGAATTTTGAGTTGCTTGAGTTGGCCCAGCGTCAGCTCCAGAGCAACTCTGCCCTCTATCTGACCAAAGCAGGCATGAGCTTATCCCTTCAGAAGTGTTGGTCATTGGTCAAAAAATTGAAATAATTGAAAATCTGCTTTTTTTAGTAACTGTTTTATTAAATTGCAAATATTCTAGTACATCATATTATTTATCATTCAGAATATTTCCTCACCCATATGTGTTTTTTAGTGTTGATCACTGATCCATCATTATCAATGTGCCCTTTTATTTGCATTTTCTAATTGTGTGACGCCCTCACTAATATAACCAGCTGCCCCAGTTGGCACAAAAAACTATATTGATTGATTGAACATCTGCTTTCATTGAATTTTCCCTGTAAAAAAACTCTAGATCTGGCTAAATCATCTGTTTTCACTTTATATTTTATATCAAAACACTTTGTGAAACATCTAAACCAAATACTTTGCTTTCTTGCTGTTTGTTTGCATGGTTGAATAGTGGTACAATTTACTGAAAAAGAGAAAAAATTAAGTTTCTAAACACATCAGGTGTTGTTCAGTTTTCCACACCTAATAGTTAGATACAAGACTACAGTCAGCAATCAAAAATCATTCAGAAAAATCTAATAACAGGGGAAATGTGGATGGGTTTTTTTCCAGACTGATGTCTAATAAACAGACAGGCCTGAGGCAGCCTAAGAGCAAGTATAGATGCAGTGCAATGAGTTTATGTGTGTCGCTTACCGCTTTCATACTCAGTTGTCAGTTGTAATCATTCAAATAGCTGTGCACTTACATTACATATTTTTTTCTTTGCTTGCAGAATAGCAGTTTCAAATGAAACTCAAACAGATGCCAAAGCTCCAAGAAGCAATGTGTTTATTACACTTGAGCTGAGGCAACAGTCTGAATCTATGGCTCTGAATTCCACTTGTCAATTCACCATTGCAGCTATATTATTTGTAAGTGCCCAAGATGGAGCGGAAGACTGAATTCGAGACATGAAAAAGACATAACATTACAACGGAGCAAAGAAAAGAAATGTAAATGAAATTGTGTATTCACTTTGACCCCATAACATCTCTTTCAAAGGCTGTATTATTACTCAGTAAACGAAACCACTGAATATGACTGCCAAATGTAGGCATATGAATATAAACGCAGAACAATCAATATCATTACCTTTTGTCATTTTCTGTTTTGCTTCTCTTCCCGCTGTCTTTGGTCTCAGTTGGGGAGGATTGCGTTTGAGTCTTTCAAAGAGAATCACCTGCCGTCATACCTTCGGGCATCAAAAGACTTTCAGAAAAGCTCTCTAAAAAACCTCTAATAAGACATCATGAATTATGCTCCAAGATAGCAGAAACAACAGAGCTGCTTTTCTGACATGAAGAATTGGTGCCAGGCAGAAACTGGTAAACATACAACAATAACAAAAATGTATAACTATATCCCACGCTTTAACGATCTTTATAACAGACAGTAGTTTTTGCTTTTAGCAGTGTGATCAGCATGAATGGAAATGTAAGTTGGTCTTTCTGTCGTTAGCTTTCTGTGAAAATTCCCCAAACTCTTCAGTGGTTAAATACCATGTCTTTGGCAATAATGGGAATTTTTCCTATAGTTACACAAGGGGGTCTGCATACCTTAGATCCTTAACCTTCCTTTTCTGTTGGCATACTTGTTACCATTTTCCAAGTTCTTGTAAAAATTCAGTGATAGACAACATTACCAGTTGTTCATCATGAACTACAGAGGTCAAAGGTAGGTCAGGAGAAAAGTTATTTGGATTAGAGTACACAAGCCTTTCACACAGAGAAATGGAAAGATAGTAATCAGTGGGTTTTTTCCTTCACAATCCTTGTAGTAAGACTTCCAACTTAACAACACAAACTCTTTCATCTGGAACATGTCCTTGCCTGAGATAGATGACTTCTGTCAAAAAGAGCCAACCCCCATCTGAACTATGGCCAAGACCCCACCTGATTTACATGAACGTGCAGAACAACACCATAAACACCCCACATCCACTTAATCCCTTCATGGATGTGTTGAGCCCCTCCCTGACCGGCTTCTGACAGCCTTCGTGTCTTAGCTGGGCTGGAGCCACCGAATCCATCATCTTTCTCCAACTCTGCCGGTGCAGCCGTCTGATCAATGATACCACTAATAATAACTGCCACGCTGTCACCTCACCTCTCATCATCCCAACTGGCACAGCCGGGGGCAGCTCTCTGCAGATTGCCTCTGCAGATTAGGACTCCATTAGTGAAGCTATTTACCCACCTTTCCTCCCCTCAGGCTCCCCTTCACTTTGTTTGCCCACTAAAAGACCCCATAGAGGGCAAAATAACTTTTTTTTTTCCAAAATGAGAAATAATACTGTTTCATGAATATTGCTCCAAAGGTATCTGATAAATCTAGAGTTCAGAGTTCCTGTTCGGCTTACCACTATAGGCAGGTTCTTCATAAAGTTTCAACTTCAAGGCTTATGGTAAGAAACTGCATCCAGCTTTTCTCTCTGTGAGCCCCATTCATCATTTTGCCAGTACACACCTCCATGGCATCACCCACGCAGTCAGCGAAAGGTTAACTTGGCACACAGCCACTCCTCTTCTCTTCTCTTTATATAGCATTCAGCATGTAGAACCACACTTGGCTTTGCAGGACTGAAAAAAGTGCATTATATATGAACATAGAGGCTGAAATCTCTGGTTTGCCCCTTCATGCAGCGTCACTGGCACGACATTCTGTAAATCACTGGCCCTGACATCCCAGCCCATTACAGCAGTCACTTAAACCAATCATTAGAGAAAGAAGAGCCATTGCATCTCTGCCCTTCTCTTCCATTATCACTTCTATATTAATCATCTGCAAAGAGAAGGACAAAGAGAACAAAGGTTCCAATTTGGTTTTAAAAAAAAACAACAATATGCAAAACTTTGTCTGCATGACTAAGTTGATTCAAACGAATGTGAAGTCAAAGCAATGGTCAGAATATAAAATGCTGTAAAATATGAAACCTTAGTATATAACCTGAACAGTATATAACTTCTGGAAATGATGAACACTGGCGCTTGTAATTATGCACAATGAGTCTTGCAAATCCAATATTCACCCAATATGATTTGTGGAAGACCAGCTCCTATTACACAATAGAAAAATAGGTATTTAAGCAGATACAAATGATCTATTCTGATAATGTGACTGCTCTGCCTCTCGGATTTCCCAAAAGACAGTGAAAGTGTTTTGAAATTTCAATGCCAATCTGCCCTTACTAGGAGAGAGAAATTACTATAGTGAATCTCTCCTCTGCCAGTCCATTATCGGACCAGCTTCTCTCCAGGTAATTTCACTGGCAAGCGAGTGTACTCCTGATAGACAGAATGGAAAAGAAAAATGTCATATTTCCCCCCACCACTCTTTAATTCATGAGTCCTCTGCCTTATCAGACCACTGGAGTCCTGACCTGTTTTACTTTCTGCAGGTGTCCATTATGTGTGTGGGTGTTCTTCTCCCAGAAGACTTCAGTTTTTTTCCCTTTCCTTAACACTGTGCAGGCCGAGGTTCCCCCGCTTCCCCCAAGGGACTGATAACACCTCACACATACTGAGTCAAGGGGATGGGATGGGATAAGTCTCTCAGAATTCAGAAATGGTTTTCCCTAAATTTGATTAGCGTTTCATAGTGCTCAATTTTCTTGCCCTGCACCAAGGGCAAGCCGTGGGATTATGCAGTCTGCTACGCACATGCGAGGCACACATAAAAGTAGTGTTGGCCAAAAATACTTTGCATTTATTTCAAAGTGCTTAGGGTGGCAGTGGCTTAGTGCTAGTGACAATGAGCCATAGAAGGGGTATCAGGATGGTAGCTGGCTCTGCTTTGTCATAATTTGGATTTGTCTTTTGAAGTTTTGGCAGCCTCTGGGGGGCAGTCCATCTTCTCAACCTGGGACCAGGAGAGAACTTACCAGGAGCTCTTAGTTATACAGGCACAACTGCTCCATAACAGAGGAGAACGTGAGATTGAGGTGGATAAGAGCTTTGTTTGGGGTGATAGAGACACTCTCTCACCTAATGGTTAGATTTTTACTACGATTTATAATTTTCCATTTTGAATTGGTATGATGCATGGTTTGGTTATGTATGGTTTTTAACACGTTTGACTCTTTTATGTTTGTTTGGTTGTTTTTTTTTAATTCTTGATGTTAAAAAAGCATTCCCTGATTACCAACCTTTGTGTCATCTATTCTTGAGCAAAACCAGAATTTTTCTCTGTTTTTGGCCATAACCCCAATCCACAGAGGACGCCATCGCCCACGTCCTGCACATCACCCTCAGCCACGTGGACAAAAAACAGGGTAACTATGTGAGAATGCTGTTTGTTGATTACAGTTCAGCGTTTAACACAATAGTGCCCAGCAGACAAAGCTGAGGGATCTGGGACTCAACAGCTGTCTGTGTGCTTGGGTGTTGGACTTCTTCACTGGCAGAACTCAGGTGGTGAGGGTGGGTAGATGCGTCTCTAACAGCATCACCGTCAACACAGGAGCACCACAGGGAAGTGTCCTCTCGCCACTGCTCTACTCCCTCTACACTTCAGACTGTGTGGCCACCCACGGGATAGTGTTCGTTAACAGTCTGAATGGACCAGGGGAAGAAGTTGTTTGTGAGTCTGGAGGTTTGGGACCTGACTGACCTGAGGCGCTGACCAGAGGGCAACAAGTCAAAAAGGTGGTGCACCTGTGATGGGCATGGTTTTGCTGAAACAGGAGGATCTGGCGATGGCCTCCAGGTTCTCTGCTCTGCTCTTTTCTGGGACTACCCCGAGGGGGTAAAAGAAGAAGTGGCAAGGGATTGGATCATTTGGGCTGCTTTGGCTATAACAACTAGCCACAACATTAAATCCGCCATTTTTGGCAGCTGATCTTTGGAACCTGTGAGTTGTGGGGCCATTGTGAAATCTGATTTTTCAACCAAGTTTTCTTCAACCAAGGCTGAACTGGGTGCATTGTAATGTTTAAAGAGAATATTACTACTCTAATATCGGACACAGTGTGAACAATGTGTGCTGCATGTCAAGGCAACCCAAGCTTTCCACACATCATTGTAAACTGCTGTCTTTATGATCCTATTCTGGATTGCTAGAGTTGAATAATTACATCAGAATATACTAACCACTTTCATTTCTGAGATTTCAGAATTCTTCAACATTGCTAAAAAGAATCGAGTGCTGCAAAAAAAACAACAACAAAAAACCCCCCCACGATAATCAGGTAAACCAAAGTCATCTATAAAAGTAATAATGACAAGGAGTAACTTACTGTTAATCATACATACACATCTTGCTGCCATGATGTGTATAGGCGCTTCCTATGTCCCAGGTAATGTCTCCAATCAGCCCAATGACACAAAGCAGCTTTATGTTAATGACTATTCACGTAAAGATAATATTGCTGCCTATGACGGAGTATGAATAAAAACAGAGGTTAATTGCACTGTGATTGAATCGAATCAAGTGAAAGCAGAGCAGTTAAAACATAATTAAGAAGGGGATCTGGTTGTAGATGGGCTTTCAGTTAAACCCATAAGTCATGAAATTGATTAGGGAAGATGAGCAAAGATACCGGATGCCCAGCATGGATGTCAGGGAATGATAGATCACAAGTCAGGCTGATCACTCTGCATCATTACGGTATGCACTTCTGCTATCAAAAGATGTCAGCTGGAAATGCTGTCATAACTTTTGACCTATTGGTAAATTGATGTTGATGTCAATTTGAGTCAGTAGTGAAGAGGGAACCATTTCATCAGTTTTAATATAAAGGTAGAGATATACAGTAAAATCTATGTTATTCATATTGACAGAAACACAAAGTTGGATTATGGTAGCCGGGGAGTTTGGATATCTAACCATTATGGATAGCTGCTTGTGTGCAATCTGGCAAGAGTGAGGTATTACCTGAGGACAGACTTCCATCAATCATATCAAGCAGAACAATATATAAAACTAGGGAGGCACAGCTAAGAACACAGCACCCATTTGTCTTGTCCTTCATTATGGTCTTTCTCAATTTGCATTGATTGGCTACAGAAAATGAATGTTGGCAGTGAGAGAGAAGACTGAGCAAAACAGTGAAAAAAAAGAGGAACTGTGTGCAAAGAAGAGATGGGGAGGGAGACAAAGACATAGTGTCAAGATTAGAAGGGTAGAAAAACTCAAGCCAACAGTAATAAAGAAAAAGAAAGGTGAAAAAATAGATAGCAACAGCATGTCAGGATGAGGAAAAACAACAAAATAACTCAGGGCTTTAGTGTGAAAGTAGAAAAAACATGCAGCCCGATTGTGATGCAGGTTAATCACAGGCTTGGCCCTTGTCCAGCTGCTCCTGGTCACGGAGAGGTCAAGTAGGCCACATCCATCAGCAAAGGAAGGCAGGATAGACTCTTAAGTGGCCTGGTTCCTCCCCTTCCAGCCACTACAGAGTGATGACGGCCTTGTCTGAGATAAAGGGCGATCCGTTGGCCTGATTTGTAGCCAGTAGAACAATTTCAATACCCATCTTTGGCTTGATAGATGAGGTCCCTGTTTGATAAAGGGCCAATTTGCCATTGGGCCAATAGGGATGAAATTGCAGCAGTCGCCTTTATTTTGTCCTCTCCTCAATCCATAGCAAAAACAAGGATGAAGGGAAAGAACCACATAATGCAAAACAGATACTCTAAAAATTAATCTTCATGGAATATTGCTCTGTTTGCTTGTGATTAAGTCTGAGGTTTGCTTTGATCACAAGCGTATCATGTTACTTTAAACAGCAACAGTCAGATTTTATTACATGAATGGCAGAAAAGACAATAAAAACATCTTTAAGGGGCTAGGCTGCTCAGCGGTATACATGGAATATTAAATGTCTCAATCAATAGGCCTGGTTCAGCTGTAGTAAAATAAGATAGCACCAAAGGATCTGCTTCAGCCTCCTGTCAATCTTCCCTCTAGACTTAAGCTTACACTGGATAACTGTTAAGTAGGGAGATGTGTCAAACTTTGGTTGCCAATCAGAAATCTACAGAATTGATGTCAGCTAGAGGGTATGCCTGTCATTACTACTGAAGTACCTGGATCGAGTTCTCTGGATTCCAAATTACACTAAAGCAGCAGCATACTGATTGAAATCTCTGGAGATATCCATGATCCAGAGGCTGTATATGCATCTTTTCAATTTGAAGGAGTCAAGCACCCAAAATTGCCAGAAGCCTTTGGGAGCACAGTCTTCTGTGTTAACTCCCAGAACATATCTGTAGTAATTAGGACTATATATTCTTTAACTAGCAAAATTGAGGACAAGGAAGTGTGGTAGGACACTTTAATGTCATTCCTCATCTAAGTATGCTGTGCACACTATGAGATCAGAAAAAAAGACCCAAAAATTGTGCTATGAAGAGTCTCTAAAGTTTTTTTTCTGTTTTTATTCAGTCCATGTCACATACCGGGGCATGTGATGCAAAATAAATACGCTCTTGGTGTGGGTGACAGGGCTCGTGTGGAAATGCTGAATATTCAAGAAAAAAAACAACAGTAACAAAAAGAGTTTATGATTGCCAGGAGCTGGCTTCAGGACACTGAGGACTTGTACGTTTGCACATTCTGAATGCTGTTAGTTTGGTCTTTGGAAAAGAGAAACTGATTATTTAGCCAGTTCTTCCTTTTATGTCAGCGATTTCCAACAATTCCAGTCGGTAACCTGAGCAGTGTGGGAATGGACTCAGGTAATTCATAGTACCATAAGTTGAGTGACAAAAATTGGATGGACTAGTTAACCATCTGAAACGCTGTTCACATCTACTTATTTTATTCTTATTTTATTCTACGGTACCGTACAAAGGTAGTAGTCTATTCCTCATGCCTGGCTGGAATTTTTGTTTGTTTTTTTGTTTGTTGAGCCACTTAACGTTGATCTGTTGAATCATTCAAGTGTAAAAAAAAAACTTTAGACACTTTTTGTTACTACTACATCATCTGCTCCCATTTCTTTATCTGAATCTACAAAAGATGCCAAAGATAACATAGTTTGACAAACACGGCATTTTTGCACCAACAAGGTGATTCTTAAAGACCTATTATCAAAAAACTCAGCATATCTTAGCAGGGTGTGCAGTGTGTCCTCTAAAAACATATCAAAACCAGACACGTGGAGGACAAAAGAAAAGTGAGAGGCCTCAAAAACACTATCTAGCAAAAGAAAAGTATCTGAACCCTACGTGATTAAGAAAGAGGAAAACATCAAGCAATGAGCTGAGACAAGACCTAAGAGATGCAGTTCTTCAGTTGATCCATCTGCTGTTTGCCAATGCCTCATTAGAAATGGTCTCAATGAAAGAGTGGCTGACAAGTAGCCATCGTTAAGGAAAAGGAAACAGGGACAAAAGGCTGAGGTATAACAAATTACACAAATTGAAAATCAGTGGCAACAGGTTTATGGAGAGTGTTTGTTTTAAATTCTCTTCATGTATATGGAGGAGGACAGGAAGTCTAAAACTGCTTGAAGAAGAAAATTTGCTTGAAAGAGTTCAGGCTGTGCTGGAGACGAAAGATGGTCACGCTTAATATTGACTTTCAAACTTGTTACAAATGTACAACTTCTGTTTTACCTGAAATACTTTATTTCCATGTGTGTTATTATAGATTTCAATAGATCACTGCATCTATTACCAGTTGGCTACCAAAATAGTTTGCTATTTATCCATTTATCTGAAGAATTTTGAAATGCTATTATTGCTATAAGTTCAGTATACATTGGACAGAAAGCATCAAGTATATTATCCATCTTTGAGAAACGTCCATAGATGAATGAAACACTATAGTGATACCATGACGATAGTGTGTTTGCCATTTGTGAGATGTGCCAAAAGAGAGGAGAAGTGACATGATCTTCTGTAAGATGTGATATAAAAATATGTGATTTTTGACAATTTTTTACAATCCTCGAGAATACTTTAAATTCAGACATATTGATGCAATATGTTAAATGCAATTACACTAACCATTGTTCTGATTGCACCACCTGCCTTCATTAAAGTCATGTTGTGGAGTAATACATCAAAACTCAGCTTCTCAGACAGAGATTATTAGTAATCTTGTTTCTGCCTCCTGAGTCTCGTTATGCTTGAGAATTTCCTCCATGTGCACTCTGAAACATCGATGGTAAATGAATTTTAAAGAATTGGTCATTCAGCCTATTTTTTACAGACACACGGCGAATGACACGGAAAACCATTCAATATATTAAAATGCTTTCAAAACATCAACCGAAAACCAACGTCTACAAAAAAAAGAAAAAACAAAAGTGTGAGAATATCTCCCCTATTAACACTGGTCTAATTTAAAACACTTGAAGAAGAAGAAATAGGAAAAGAGAAATCTTCCATTTAAAATCAATGGTACTTATGCACCCTAAATCAAGGGCTTTCTTCCTCAACTAGACATAATACGGCATAATCATACTTTTTCCCAAAAGTAGATTAATATTTCAAAGTGTAACGCTCTTTCAGTGGGATATTAAACTAATTTTAAACCCGGCTGCTGCCCAAGCCATTTGCGTGCATGAATGATCTCCGTTAGATGTTGCATTATCCGAGCCAATTTTGTTTTCATCCTGTAATCATGTTAATCAATTCAGCTTTCTCCTGTGTCATAGCTCGTTGCGTATTCGTGTAAGTAAATAAATAGGAACACTGATGAACATTGAACACATGCAGCCTTTCATTCACGGTCACCAGCTGAGAGGACAATCAGGACAGCAGCTATTCCTGGTCACATGCCTGAGGGGGCCCTCTGTCTATTACTTTGCTAGACAATGCTCAGTGATAGAGCAGTTGGCTTTTATAAGCACAAAGCAGTGAGTATTGCCCTGGTTTTCGACAGTAAGTATTTACAATGTCAGTTCTAAAGGTCCTGTACTGAATGTCAGGCAGCAATAAAAAACGCATTAGAAGTCTGTTTTGCATAACAGCTGAAATCTGTCTGCTGTCTGGGGCGTATGAGGTGTTATCGTGTGTATTTGCATTTAATATATAATTTATCTTAGATTTAAAAGTCAAGCACTTTTACAGAGCTGAAGTGCTGTATTTATTTGCAAGTCTTTTTTCACAAGAAATCTTTTAAGTAAGAAAGGCGTTTGTTTTTCTTTGACTTCTTGTATTTGTTTTTTATCTCAGCAGAGCAAGAATTCAGGTTGGATCTCTCTTTTTTTTGGTGACTCATTATACACATTTTTGTAAAGCACCCCTAATACGAAAACCTCAGTGTGATGTGTCGCCTATACAGTGACAAAATTAGATTTATTTACCAGCCATTTATTAATCATTTTGACTGGCTCACTAATTTCCGGGCAGAACGGGTAGACTCCGAGGATGTTTGTGAGGGATGAGTGCATTTAAATCAAAGCAGGATGTAATCAGCCATGCAGGGTTTTGCGCTGTCCCCGGGGGGATTTAATACTCCATTATTTAAAGCAAGGCCCCATCATTGTGAAAATAAAACAAAAAACTGGCAAAGGTTGCACCGAGCTGTCAAACATCAGACTAACAAAAAACACCTGATTTGTAATTTGACAACATATCAGATTAGTGTTTTTAACTGGAATATTTAATCTTTTGTGATGACTTTTATGCTGGAACATTTCTCCATGAATAAAATTTGAACCTCACACTTTTATCACAAAAACTATTTGTTTGCTGTAACCTTTCATTTTCTTTTTCCTCAAAGCGCACTTTTTTTTCTCGCACATTCTGAATGATGTCTTAAAGGCTTAGGCACAAAACATATCCATACTCTTTCCAAATTAACACCCTATGCTCAAATCTACAACTGTGCTGCTGTTGTGACTGGAGTTGCCCTATATTGTTAATCTGGTGGGAATCAGCCTGAGCTATCTGAAAATGCCAGTTTTCCAATTACTTCTGTGTTTATTTATCCATCCATCAATTTTCTTAACTGATTATCCTGTTCAGGGCTGGAACCTATTCCAGCTTTCGCAGGGTGAAAGGCAGGTTGCACCCTGGACAGGTTGCCAGTCTATCAGAGGGGGACAGATAACCATTCACACCAATTTAGGATCACCGCCATTAACCAAAGATACATTTCTTTAGACTGTGTGAGGAAGCCAGAGTACCTGCAAAGAACCAATGCAGGCACATGCAGGGAGTACATTGTAACGTGCGGTGGAGATGAAGCCAGCCGCGGAGGTGTGCAGGTGGATAGCGAATGAGCAACAGCTTCTGACTTTCCAAAAAGTACTCATTTATTTACAATATCAAAAATAAGTGCTACCTCTACCACACATTACTGAAGAGCACACTAGTCCGCGTACACACGGGAGCATCCATTACAGGAGGAGTGCGAAGAAGAACAAAAAGGGGGTGACACCAGTCGTGAGACAGGAGGCGCCGCCATGTGGTGATACACTGCATTACGATAGCAACTGTTACAACATGCAGGATGGGACTGAATGGCACTGTTAACCAATCTGCCATCCCATTTTTTAAAACCTTTTTTTAAAATCCTAATTTAATTTTGCATTCTATTTACCGATTTACTACTGTTATGTATATACTACATGTATCCATTTATTCATGTATTATGTCATGGAGACATTTATTTACCCAAACTAATTTATTTCTACTTTTTCTTTTTACATTCCTTTCTGCTTTATAATGGAAATGAGGGGGCTGTCACTGCAAGTGCACCTATTGATGATCAATGGAGGGGGCCCATTTTAACCATAGAACTAATAAAGACTGAGATCCATTTAGTTTTATTTAATGACTTTTGTTATTATTTTCTTTCAGTTTGCTCCACTGTATCTCATCGTCAACTGAAGATGAAATCCTTTATGTTGTACAAATTGAAATTTGTACAGCATAAAGGAAAATCTATTCTGGGATGGCAAGATTTACACTGTAGCTCACCAAAAGAGCGGGAGGAGTCCAAAGTTCTTATCTATAACATTTAGAGGAATCACTGGTGGTTGCAGCAGACTTTTCTCTAGTGTGTTTGTCCAGCAAAATTGTACAGAAAGTTGCACACTAAGCAACCTCTCTCTTGATGGAAAATACCAGACAAATAGATATGCTGTCAAATCATTTAAATCACATAAGTTTCAACCTGTGTAGTCTTAAACTTGTAAATCTAAGGAAGCAAATCCTTCCCGTGTAAAATTTGGTTCACACTGCCATCTACTGAAAGGTGACATCAACCCTTGCCACATGTGGACCTTTTCAGAATAGGAAAGCTTTTTTAATTGAATATGAATCTTACACACCAAAACGATAAAGTATTATGCATGTTGTTAGAAATGTTATTTTAAAGTCACTTTTGTGGCAGTTGCATACAAACTGTCCCTGATAGGGGCTTGTAAGCTATGCAACTGACATTTTATCATACAGTAAATGTATAATTTCACTAACAGGGAAATCAAATTCTCCTATTAACCACTTTAGAATCTACAAATAGCAAATAAGCCAATGTGATTTGATGCTCCTGGAAAGATGGTACTATTTAAAAAAAGAATGAAAAGAAAATAATGTTTACTTAATCCAGCAGAAAGTGGCTCTCGCTGACTGATGGCTGCTGGGGCTGTGTGTGGGTTGTGATAAAGAAACTAGCCTGTGCAACAATTCCTTGTATCAGTCTCATGAGAATGAAGGTTGTTAGCCAAACTGCAGTGTGTCATTCAAAAAAGTAATTAAGAATGACTTGTAAGTTTTAAATGCCATATAAACTACCACTGCTTTAAATTAAACTTTAATGCTTTGTTCTGGATGAATAAAACTCCTGTTGCGTTATACTACACATTGTTGTTACAAGCAAACAAACCAGCATGTAGTGAATGATTGTCTATTATGCAGATAATAATGTAAATGAGATGAGTGCTTAAAACTGTATCTCTCTACAGTGCTGACATATTCAATCCATATTCTCTTTTTGTAGCTTCCTGTGGTGCTGAAACATTCAACAAAGATAGCAGTTGGTTCTATAATGCCCTTCCCCAGTGTCTTCTCCATAGTAATGAAATATTATCGCCACCAATCAGTGATTATAAATACAAAAATTCTTTAACTAATAACCACAGGCATAGACTAGTGCTGCATTGCAAAACTCACACAATGATTAAAATGTGAAAAGATTGTTAGAATAGAGAGAACTTGATCAGGATTATATGCAGGTGTACAAAAAGTTCAAGGATTCATAAAATGACCTCGCTTCAAAATCAAACAATCACCGAAGGGTAATCAGAAAAAGTAAGAGCGTGTCAGCGGCACTTGTGCTAAAGCAATTTTATACATGAAAATGTGTTTCATTGCCTCTGTAATTATGCCATTATCAGCATTAAAGTATTGCTAATGTTTCAATTAAATATGTATTCTGAGTGGAGATCATTGGCTCATTACACCTTGATGAATACAACAAGAGTTAAAATGGGATTTGGCAGGGTGGGGAACCATAAGATCCGGTGCAGCAGTGCAGTTTGAGCAAAAGAATCACTCAGAAATAAGTCACATAATATCTTGTACTGTGAGTTCTAGTAAAGATTTTTTTTATATTTTGGTTCTCATCAGACTTGTGCTGCTACTCACATATTCATTGCTCTAATTCAACAAGATGTGAGCAGATGTTTTATGAGCCATATGGCTGATTTCCAACCCTTAGACACTATAAAGCTAATATAAAGGTGAAATCCAATGAGTGAATTGAATCAGCATCAAACTGCCTAGAATAGTATTTTCATATAACATACAACAGAATAGTTATAAGCGTACTTAATTTTATTTTGCAAGATTTAAAAAAAAAAACATAACTCATCAATCATGTGTAGATCCTGTATTTGATTTAAAAGCTTTTAATTTGACTATTACAGTGGGGCAAGAAAGTATTTAGTCAGCCACCGATTGTGCAAGTTCCCCCACCTAAAATGATGACAGAGGTCAGTAATTTGCACCAGAGGTACACTTCAACTGTGAGAGACAGAATGTGAAAAAAAAAATCCATGAATCCACATGGTAGGATTTGTAAAGAATTTATTTGTAAATTAGGGTGGAAAATAAGTATTTGGTCACCTCAAACAAGGAAAATCTCTGGCTCTCACAGACCTGTAACGTCTTCTGTACGAAGCTTTTCTGTCCCCCACTCGTTACCTGTATGAATGGCACCTGTTTGAACTCATCATCTGTATAAAAGACACCTGTCCACAACCTCAAACAGTCAGACTCCAAACTCCGCCATGGCCAAGACCAAAGAGCTTTCGAAGGACACCAGGAAAAGTATTGTAGACCTGCACCAGACTGGGAAGAGTGAATCTACAACAGGCAAGCAGCTTGGTGTGAAAAAATCAACTGTGGGAGCAATCATCAGAAAATGGAAGACATACAAGACCACTGATAATCTCCCTCGATCTGGGGCTCCACGCAAGATCTCATCCCGTGGGGTCAAAATGATCATGAGAACGATGAGCAAAGATCCCAGAACCACACGGGGGGACCTGGTGAATGACCTGCAGAGAGCTGGGACCAAAGTAACAAAGGTCACCATCAGTAACACACTACAACGGCAGGGAATCAAATCCCGCAGTGCCAGACGTGTTCCGCTGCTGAAGCCAGTGCATGTCCAGGCCCGTCTGAAGTTTGCCAGAGAGCACATGGATGATACAGCAGAGGATTGGGAGAATGTCATGTGGTCAGATGAAACCAAAGTAGAACTTTTTGGTATAAACTCAACTCGTCGTGTTTGGAGGAAGAAGAATACCGAGTTGCATCCCAAGAACACCATACCTACTGTGAAGCATGGGGGTGGAAACATCATGCTATGGGGCTGTTTTTCTGCCAAGGGGACAGGACGACTGATCCGTGTTAAGGACAGAATGAATGGGGCCATGTATCGTGAGATTTTGAGCCAAAACCTCCTTCCATCAGTGAGAACTTTGAAGATGAAACGAGGCTGGGTCTTCCAACATGACAATGATCCAAAACACACCGCCCGGGCAACAAAGGAGTACAAGCATTTGAAAGTCCTGGAGTGGCCTAGCCAGTCTCCAGACCTCAACCCCATAGAAAATCTGTGGTGGGAGTTGAAAGTCCGTGTTGCTCGGCGACAGCCCCAAAACATCACTGCTCTCGAGAAGATCTGCATGTCTCCTCTTTCTCACGCTTCTCCATCTCTGAGCGATGCACATTTCACTTTCTCTCTATGGGAAATGGCTACCGCGACTGTACATTTACAAAATTTTACAAAAACTGCATTTTCTAAAAAGGTTATTCCATTCACGCTCACTCCTCTTCTGCAGCGCTAGCTAGACGCTGAGTAGCACAACCAAAACTTTATTTGCCTCTGAATTATGAAAGCATCGCAGGAAAGGGAAGGAAAAAAAGAGATGCGTTGAAGGTGTAAGCGAGTGGTAGGATGCAATTATTTTCTTATTAGTGAGCAAGTGCAAATATCTTCATGCCATCGCTGGAAGTAATGCCAGGCCGCAGCACATAAAAAATTAAATAATTTGACAGTAATATGCATTAACCTGCCTATCAGATTTAATTGCTCATTAACTGAAGGTGCTGGAACGGTGTTTCAGATTGTTCCGGTGCTGAATACAACTAATGTCTCCCTTTTTTAAGCTTTTATTGACAGGATAGTAGAGCGAGTAGACAGGAAGGCAGAGAGATAGCATTGGTGGGAATGACATTCAGAAAAGGGTCCGGTGAAGATTCAAACCCAGCCCCTCCCTCCAGTAGTCTTTGGCAAATGGGTCACCTGCTAAACCCAGGAGCTATAGAAGGACCCCAACTAATATTTCTTGAATTAGTGCTGATTAATCAGCTTTTTATTGTGGCTTTATTTAACTTATTAGAGCTATTGAAACAAATCTGTTCTTATCGGTTAAAACAGTTGAGCCAGTAAGTGAGAATCTTCATCCTGAGCCCATAACTTGCGCCTATCACTTTCAGAGGGAGGGTCAAGGGGTCAGATTTATTTTCTTTCAGTGCCTGAAGGTACATTGCAAACTTCTTGGCAAAAATGTGTGTTGTGCATTGATAAAAACAAATATATGGAGGCAAGTGTATAATTGCAGAGCTTTCACCTGGTTTCCTAAATAATAAGGTGTATGAAGTTTAATCTACCCATAGGCACAGGCACTGCTTGTTCGAGGCAGTGAATCATTGTGAACCTTTAACAGCAATCTGAATCGCATGAGAGTAAGTAATCCCACTAGCTCTGCAGTGCAATACTAGGAACAACCTTTTCACTAATTGCTTCAGCAACAGCATGGCGACTTTCCATCACAGTATTCTGCAGTTTCATAAAGGTCAAAGATATTCTTCATGCTTTATCTAGCCCTTTTCCCCCAAAACTGTAAATGGTTCCATGACCACAATCATAACTGAATTAAGAAAAGTTATACTAACTTGTAATTGCATTCTTTGTATATATATACATATGTATTTAAAAAAAGCAGTCTGCTGAACCAGTGCATTTCAAATTGTTTCAACAAATAGTGAAATAATGGAACTGACACCATGTTTAGTAGTAATTGCTGCTACCGTTACACTGGCACAAACAAGTTTAGTAACAAGCAATTTCATACATACATATGCTCATTGATCATTTAAAGCACCTCAAAAACAACAGTGCACATGGTTTAACTCAAAGTTAAGACTTCTGATCTATTCAGGCCAAAACGCTGTGTGAAACTGTGCACAACAATTGGCGTCTACTTTAGCTTTGATAATACTGTCAGGAATCACATTGCCATCTGTGTTGAGAAGCACATGAAGTAGCAAGTGTTGGACTGTTTTCTTAAAGAGGAGTGCCTAAGGCTCAAACTTGTGCTTGCCTTTCAACATTCAAAGATACAATGTTACCTACTGAGTTCAGAGGGCGATACACTACGAGGAAAAAAGAAAACTCTTTAAAGATGTTTAGAGCGCCTTTGCCATGCAAGGTAAAGAGATCACACAAACAGCCAAAGCCTGAGACCATAAAGACAAAGTTGTTTGTGTGATGTGTCTAACACCACCAGATAGGAGTGTACCTGACTGAAATGCTTAAAACCACTTCTAAGGAAAAAACAGCTTTTATTGTTAAGAGGTGCTCCGATAAGATCTAATAAACCAGACAAGCACAAACACAAGTAATTAAAATCATTTCTCTGAGGTACTCATAACCTGCCACTTCATCGTTTTCCTCATCAGAACATGCTGACATTTCAGTGAAACACAGTGAGTATGGTATATCTGATTTCCAGGCTTCAGCCAGCCACAGCTGAATTACAAGGAGTGGGCACTTTTCAACCATTGTCACAGAGGTCTAAGTAAATTATCAAGTAAGAGGTATAGGTCAGCAGCTAGTTTGCCTTCTCAGTGCAAACTCCACTGTGATTTTGAGACAACTCTAATCAGTGCAACAAATTACATTCTAATAACCACTGCCCTAGACTCGGTCTTTTCTCCCAGTGCAGTCTTTCACAGATGCAGATGTATGCAGCATTTTTACCATCATCATCCTATATCATAGTCTAATGATATGGCATTTAATAGTACCATAACGATAATCAAACCAGCATATATACAGTAAGTACAGCTTCTGTTTAATACCATGGTTATTTTTAGTGTGCTGAGTTAATATCACACTTCCCAAGAGCTCCATTACATTCACTTATAAAATGGATGTTGCAACATTGCCCCTCCTGGACCCATTGTTTGTGCATTTGTCTTTATTTACTGTTTCACTGTAAAAGATAAATGTGTCTGAAATTGATTGCTTTAATCTGCATTTTGCTTACAGCACCATCTAATGTTGCAAAATGTAAAAGCTTTGGATCTTTTCACACAGTCAGAGGCAAATAACAGTTGATACCCAACCAGGCCAAAACCATCAAAGTATTGCATCATTCTTCAAAGGAAGCATAGCTTACATTTACATTCCAGGCACTGTTAAATGGAGAGGGAGTATTTTATGATGCTGACACCAGCACATGCAAATTGTATGTAAGTTAAATAAATAATAAATTGCAAATTATGTTGGGTTAAGACTACAACAGCCATCCATCCATCCATCCATTCTGTTTCGCTTATCCTTGACAGGGTCGCAGGGGGACTGGAGCCTATTCCAGCTACGATAGGGCGAGAGGCGGGATACACCCTGGACAGATCGCCAGTCTGTAGCAGGGCAAACACAGAGAGGCACAACCACTCGCACTGACATAAGACTGCAACATTTTTTTAACTCTTGTGTTGATTTGGCACACTATACATTGATTCCTGCACAATACTGCTCTCTTTTGGACAAAAAGAAACAAGAATTATAAGCAAACAATGGCATGAGTGGTATTGGCTGCCTTGTGCTAAGCCTAAAAAACTAACACCTCCCTCTCGCTGGGCCAGGGGCCGGGGGCGCCCTTAGTCAGGGCTGATTGCCTCTTCCGCTCGCGGGGGGGTAGGCGGACTCACCTGAGCGGCATTCGCAATCATGTCTCGCTGGCTTAAAGGGTGAACTAGGTCCTGCAGTGTTCTTGTTGGTTGACTGGGAGCTGCAAAGTTGCAGCTGATTGTGAAAACAGCAACCGTAATAATAACGTATGCGGAAAAGCATGAAAATCGGGTTGGGTCTGCCGTGGAGCTATTAAACAGACCAAAATGGAAACATTTGGCTATAATGAAGACCATTACATCGGTCAAAAACTAATGTAGCATATGAGCACGACCACCTCGACTGTTTACCAACTGTGTGCTTAGTTTTCCACAGGACTGCATAAAGTCCTGTAAAAATTTCTTTTTCACATGACTCAAAATCCTCTACTGTTCACTGACTCCTGACCAGAACCAAATCCCACTTCATTCCTCACTCTGACTAATGCAATTGAGGTCTAAGTTTTTGGCTTTCTGGTATAGACAGTAACAGTCTGAACCCAGCTGTAGTGTGTTTAGGGTTACCACATTGCACATTTGCACAGTTATGATTCTATACTAATCAGCAAATAGCTAAGCAGCTGCAGGATGAGACTGTGGATGTAAAACATGAACTGAGCAACCAGTTAGTTACTGCAAGCTTGACTTCATTGCTTTGGATGAACCAACACAGAGAAAGATGCACACATCCAATTTAGACCCTGCCTTACCTATTTTAAATGTTGGACATTTAGATGTGTTTTTGTTTTCTGCAGTTTCCTGCAATGTGGGAGTTATGGAAAGCAGCATAGGAAAATGACAGTTCTTCTTCTTGTTGTTTTTTTAGTCAGGATGACAGCAGGATCTGTGAGCATGCAAAAAAAATTCACCCTTAAGACCAACTGAAGTAGAAACTCCTCCTGATACATATTTGATTTAAAAAACTGTCTTTTCTCTGCATTTATAATGGGTGCCTGTGGGCCAAAACCAAACAAGTCTGTAAAGGACCACCTGGGGTGACTAGAGTGCTGGTTCAGGCAGCATGAAATTTTCTGGAGAAGTCACAAGTTTTAGAGGAGCCGAACAAACATGTGAAAAGAAAACAAGGGAGATTAAGGGAGATCTTAAAAAAGTGAGGATGTCAGTTAGGGTGCTAATTAGTTAAAGTCCATGACATTTAATGTGCTTATGTTTCTGTCACTAGGCAGGGAATCTAATGATATCTTTTTAGATAAACACAGATTTCACACATTCTTCTAGGGAGGAATGACTCATGTGATAATGCAGATGGTTAGAGCAATAGAGTCAACTATAAAAAAAAAATTTGCATTGCATTACAGTGTCATAGGCTCAAAAACATCAGCGGGGAAAGCATGTAATAAATATTAGGGAGAGTAGGTGAACTGGAATCTAAACATGTATTTTATTGCACAAAATGATTAGATCAATAAATTACTACACCAGAATGGCCTTAGGGGTGGAGACTAGCAATGCAGTGTGAAATATCAACGGATAGCATGCAGTTTTTCAATTTCAAACCAAGAAAGGTGGCCACATACTAACATGCATACAGACCTAATGAATCAGCTTATCCAAGTCAGGGACCAGAGGTGGGGAGCCTATCCCAGCTGTCATGGGACAAGAGGATGGATAAACCCTGGACACGTCGCCACTCAATCAGGTCTAGCAAGGAGAGACAGACAAGCATTCACACTCATGTTCACACCTACAGCTAGTTTCCATCCATCTATTTTCTTATCAAATTCAGGGTCGCAAGGAGGCTGGAGCCTATCCCAGCTGTCACTTGGGAACAAGGCAGGGTACACCGTGGACATGTCGCCAGTCCATCACAGAGCAAAAATAGATAGGCAGACAACCACACCTATTGCCACTTTAAAACCACCAGTTACCCTATTGTGCAGTCTTTGGACTTCAGGGAACCAGTGCAAACTCCACACAAAAAGGTTTCCAGTCAATTCAAACTTCTGACCTTCTTATTGTGCAAAGCCCTTCACCACTGTGCTGCCAGCATCTCTAATGTGTAAGATAATGAAGACAATATTAAATGATGGCAAGCTAAAGATACATGCCCTGAGTAACAACATTGGAGCCTTAAATAAATCTTTAAGAAGAGAGGAAAAATAATAGCCAAGACGGTGAAAAGGCAAAATATGTGGAGGCTGTAAAATGACTGAAAGAGAATTAAGCATTTCACCTTCACAGTATAACACATGGATATCTATTTCTTAGAGAAGGCTGCTACAACCACAGATGATGTTTTAAGCCCATGCATTGACAGCATGATAAAGGGATCATTTTTGGTCAAGCCTGGAGTCATTTTAGAGGTTTTTTGAAGATCTGTATTGGGTGTTTTTGGAATGTAATGGTATTTTTAGAGATCAAAGCACATGTAGGCGTGGAATGCTATGAAGATGTTGCTGTAGCAAGTAAAGAAGCAAAATGAGATCAGTGTATTTGAAATCTGACTTAAAGGGATTTAAAAGCGGTCAATCATAGAGGAAAGTAACAAAGAGACAGTAGAGGGAGTGGGAGGAGAGAATGGACATATATGCTAGATAAGAGTTGATGATGGTAACCAGCACTATTATATCCCACTATATGAGTTTAGTTCAGGTTAAAAGGCCTGAATAGAGCAAAGTTTTTATATAGGCCATTTCTGCGAATTCAGTCATCCAACACAGAAATATAAAGGCTTTAAAGTCTTCAAAGTACCATAGAAAAAACAGTCTTCTTATTAATGGCCTTTATGTAGTAAGTATAAACACTATGTAATGAAAGCTTTCCAACTATTGCTAACCCTGACTAATATTTCTGTGTGTTGATTTCCACTTTTTTATATCACAGAACAGTTGTAATTCAGTATTCTGTGTCAACATTTGCCTACATTTGAGTGGTTGAATTTACTGTGAACAATTGTATCCAGAGTAAGTCTGACAAGACAAACAAGGGATTTTTACTTGCTCTCCATATATCACAAATCCATGCTAATTTTTTTCTTGTTGAGCATTAAGATTTTTATTTAAAAAATTTCATATCAAAATAAGGCTGAGAATATTTTTTATTGTATGAATATATTATTTAGAATATAAATTTCTAAAGTTCTTTGTGTCAATATATTTAGTGCTAAGTTGTCAACTTTGCCCATACTGTTGTGTAGTGTCTGTAAAAGTGTATAGTGAGTGATGCAACAGCAAACAGGACTTTATCATACTTACCTGTACTTAATAATGTCTTAAATCTCAAGCAGGTATGAGGATAAATTATCTAACAGGTTTGTGGGTTGCTTTTATGCATACTGTATATCTCTTAACAGTAAAGGTTATACATCAGAGGGTTTATATATATATAGCCGTGGCAATCGTGGCTCAAGAGTTGGGAGTTCGCCTTGTAATTTGAAGGTTGCCGGTTCGAGCCCCGGCTTGGACAGTCTCGGTTGTTGTGTCCTTGGACGAGACACTTCACCCGTTGCCTACTGGTAGTGATTAGAGGGCCCGGTGGCGCCAGTGTCCGGCAGCCTCGCCTCCGTCAGCGCGCCCCAGGGTGGCTGTGGCTACAATGTAGCTTGCCATCACCAGTGTGTGAATGTGTGCGTGGATGACTGGATATGTGAAGCGCTTTGGGGTCCTACAGGCCATTTACCATTTATAGGGCCTTATGTTTTTATTTTGCTGTACTAATGTAAGGTGACCTTGACGATCTTTAAGGCGCCTATAATTAAAATGTATTATTATTATCATTATTATTATGTTATTATTATACATTAATATGCATAAAGGAGAAACAAAGTGTTTTAGTCAGTTATATGTTTGTTAGGGAGATTTTTAATATCTGTAGTCTTAATGTTTCCCTGGTTAATTTGAGGTAAAATGATAGTTTTTTTTTAAGCTAGCAGATAACAGAGGTTTGTTTTGTTTTTTTGGTTTTTTTTTAATGCACGGCATTTGGCTGTTTAACTGTCATTACATGTGCACATGATTTAATTTACGTTACATTTTTTCTAAAACCCAGTTGTATTTTTATTCGATTTAATTAAATATTTTAGCACAGTTTTAGCTTAGTTTTACCCTGACATTTGTGGTATGCTACGTACATGGGGAGGAAGATTTGCCTGAGAGATCTGACTCAGGGTAAAAATGGCTCACTACTTCCTCAGACCACTTTTTTTTTATAAGTCACTGACGGCGCTGTCTGAGAGAGAAGAAACGTGGACGGTGTAGTTTAAATCGTTTCCACAGCTTTAGTTTGTGTTAGTTACTTCTTACTCGAAAACATACATTTGTAAAATGACGGGACAGTCTTCGTTGTTATTGCGTAAACAATTATCAGGTAAGTTAGCTAACTGTTGCTGCTAAGTCTGTGGACACTAGCATTTCACTTTGTTTTATTGTCAGTCACAAGTGAGAAGCAGACGTGTTTCGTTTGGTTGTTGTTTAGTAGTAGCAGTGTTTGTCATATGTGACCTGTGTGTTTTATATATAAAAGCTTGAAAATGTAGTTGTAATGCACGTGTCGCGCGTAGATAGCGTGTCACACAGCTGTTAGCGGACATATGACTAAGGCTAGCTGCTATTGCTCAACAGCTACTATTTAAAAGTCAGTACACCCCCATTCATTACATGTGCTTACTCTCTCCATGTCTACTTGATGTTATTCGAAACACACAGTGTGGTGAGTTTAAACACGTTTGATCACTTTGAATCTGCAGAACTGATCAAGAACCCAGTGGACGGCTTTTCTGCCGGGCTCGTGGACGATGATAACATCTATCAATGGGAAGTGGTCGTTATTGGACCTCAAGACACATTATAGTGAGTGATTCTTGTTTATTGATCTTAACTAATGGATTTATATCCATCTGAAGCTAAAGCTGGTCTTGTTAACACCATCCTCTTTCTCATTTTCAGTGAAGGAGGTTTCTTCAAAGCTATCTTAACATTTCCTCGCGACTATCCTTTGAAGCCTCCTAAGATGAAGTTCGCCACTGAAATCTGGCATCCAAATGGTAAGAGCAAGCATCTCAGAACCTCTTCCTCTTTATGTATTCTACATCAAAGGATAGAAAATTAGCATTTTTCTTTTGGGGGGGGGCTGTCTTAAATTGTGGTTATGATTATGCAAACATTACTTCTAATCACAGCCAATGGCTTAGATGGTAATTTATATTATTAAAAAATACAAGAATTATGAGTTTTAAAAATATATAAGCCTTAGCTTAACACTCGGGTATGTACAGTAGTGCTGTGCAATACTGCAGATTTTGGTATTGATCAGATATGAAGCAAATACAGGGCCAGCATTGCCGATACCACTACCTTTACCCTATAAATGCAGCTTATATACCGGAGAGCAGCGTGTGTGATTTACAAGATTAATCATCATCATTTTGCAATTTCTGAACACATTTTAATGACCACTAAATCACAGTGAAAACACCTGATGTGGCTGTCCAACACTGGACTGGAAGACCTACATAAAAAAAAAAAGATGTTTACTTTGCTCCCAAAACACAGATGGGAAAGTAGCAACTGTTTGCTTCTGTGACATGCCAGCATGCCCTGAGCAAAGCAAGAGGCAAACTGTGTATTATAACTACTTGTAGTAATCATTTAGCTTTAGGTGTTTTTAGTTGTTTGCATTCCCAGCATTAAATCAGACTCGATCTCAGTGGGTGTTGGTCTCCGCCAAGGCTTTTATTTGTCACAGACTCGTTTTATGGGGAGAATTTCTAGACACAGCTAATTGACGGAGGATATCGGGTCTTTTGTCTCAGCTTCTTGCAGAAGATATGGTTTTGTTGGCTACATTGAGAAATGACTTTCAGGTTACACCCGAGTGGTTTGCAGTCGAGATGAGAATCAGCACCTCTAGGTCTGAGGCCACGGTTCACAGCTGGAAGAGAGTGCCCACTCTGGGTAGGGGACAAGTTGCTGCACCAAGTCGAGGAGTTCAAGTATATCTGGGTTTTGTTCTCAAGAGAGAGGAGTTGGGAAAGTGACAGGCAGATTGGTGCAGTCTTGGCAGCAGTGTGGGTGCTGTACTGGTTCGTTGTGGTGAGGAGACTAGTGTAAAAGTGAGTCTGTCTGTTTACCGACTGATCTATGTCCTTACTCTCACCTGTGGTCACAAGCTCTGAGTAGTGACTGAAAGAATAAGATCACAAGTGCAAGTGATGGAAATGAGTTTTCTCCGAATGGTGTCATCTTTCAGCCTTAGAAATGGAGTGAGGGCCTCAGAGTAGAGCTGCTATTCTCTTCCAGGATGTCTCCTTTGCCCGTTCTAGGTGACATGTTTTGGGTCCCAGGGCTGATTCAATACACGCTAGACAGATTATGTCTCTCAGCTGGCTGATTGGTTTCATCATATATACATAACACAATTAATGTTTAGTTGAAATGATTGAAATTGAGTGATACCAGAGTGAAGGAATGGTAAATCTGCTTTTTAAGTAATAATGTGGATTGTACTTGGGACAAAAACTAATTATATTTATAATTAAATTACTCAAATTTTCATTTTATAAAATAAATAAATTGTGAATCTGGAAAAAATTCTTTAAATGACATTAAATACATAACCAATAACACTTTAAGAAGAAACATGTTTTGCTTTTATTATCATTATTTTGCTATTATGATTGCTTCTTCAGTTGGTAGTCTGTGTATGTTAACTATATCAGTAGGGTGAGGATCAATAGATCCATCAATCGTGTACTTTTAAGTGGTATGACATGAGCCACTTTTACCACAAGTGGTATGGAATAAGCCTATACCACACCACTTGTGGTAAAAGTCCCTTAATGAGCTTTTACCTTTTATTTTATATCTGCAGCACTGTAACAGTCTGTTTATTTTCCTGTTTTCTTTTATGCCAGTGGCAAAAAATGGCGAAGTTTGCATTTCCATTCTGCACGAACCTGGTGAGGACAAGTACGGCTACGAGAAGCCTGAGGAGCGCTGGCTACCGATCCATACAGTGGAGACCATCATGATCAGTGTCATCTCCATGCTGGCAGATCCCAATGTAGATTCTCCTGCCAATGTGGATGCAGCTGTAAGTGCTCATGTTCTCCGCTAGCTTCAGACAACGTGTAAGCTCTAAGAGAAATGAAGTAAACGTGTTACAGGCATCTCTGATTTGTGCAGCTTGTGTGGCCAAGCTGTAGAAACAAGAAGTGATGGAGGGAGTAAATGACACTGTATACAATCACTGTCTATTATACCCGGCAGAAAGAGTGGAGAGAAGATCCTACAGGAATTTTTAAGAAAAAGGTGGCGCGTTGTGTACGGAAAAGCCAAGACACTGCTTTTGACTAAGGCGTCAGTCTGATCATCAGTTCTGTAAGTACAATCACCCAGATTTAACCTCTTCACATCTGCTAGGCTGCCTTTGAGCAAGTTTGGCATTAGCTGCATTTTAAGTAATGACAAGAAGAAGCTTTATTGTTCATGCATTACAAATTTATTTATTTTTTTTTTTTGTTAGTTTGTTTGATTTTTAGAGCCCTCTGAATTCATAGCCTTCTACCATAGTGATTTACTTCCTTATGAAACTAGAACAGAAACTGAAATGTTTATTTTTTTCTTGGGTAGGAGCTGGATGTGGATTGCCCGTTGAGGGAGATGGCTGGCAGATCTTTGCAACTTTTTGCCAGTGAAGAAACTTCTTCATGAATATTGCTGAACAGCAGTAACATCAATGCTGCAGTTTTATATCATTACCACTTTATCAGCATTTCACTAGCAGGACATGTGCAGCCTTTTTGTGTGGCTTGCATACTTATGGAATTTGACAGTACACTGCTCCTATTTTGTTTTTTTGTTTTTTTTCCCCCAAAGTAAATGTATTAACATAATATTTAGGATGATTTCCATAATTTAAGTAGTGTAATGTTAAATTCTGTGTATGGGGAAAAAAATCATCAGATTTTGGAGAAGGCACCAGGATAAATGCACCTTCTCTAAAGCTTGTTTATATTAATCTATTTATTTGTAGTGAAGCTGTTGCGTGTCGACTGCTCGAGTTATTTTTTTTTCCTTCAATTTCAACACTGAGCCACTCATTTCACTATATATGCAGTTTTTCATTAATCGCAGTCATTGATCAGATGGAAATCTAGAAACACATCTTCCTCTTTCTCAGGTACTTCTTTCCTTTGTTGGTGAACTTGAACACTGCCTTAACTTCAGCAAGGACTGCATTTAAGAGCCTTTTTTTTTTAACTCAAGGAAAAAAGGTGTCTCATACAAACCAAAGAGAAACCGTGATTTTAATTATTATTATTTTTTTAAATTAACAGACTTTCTTCCTATCCTTGTGATTGCATATGTAGAGTAAATGTATTCTCTCATTCCTATGGAAGAGGTCACAGGTCAGCAGTTATTTTAATACCTCTTACAGAAGTTTATATGTAACAGCTTTTTTTTTTTTTATGGTTACAATAGCATGGATATGTCAAATGAAATATAGTTGTATTGATATAAGTGTGAATAAAGTCGTGCAGATACTGTTCTTTCTGTAGAAACCTTTTCTTCCCTCCGCTGTACACCAACACATCCTTAAACAGACCTCAAGTCACTGAAGTTTTCCTTCACACCTAGTGGCACATTTGGTTAAAAACTAAACGGCAATAACTGCACTAGTTTCGTGTCTCCATAATTGCTTTATTGAATTAAGCACCAGCTCAATATAATCAACAAGTGAAGACATGCTTGAACATAAACTGTATAAAATCTTAACACAAAAGCAGACCCTCCTTTACCACCCCACCCAAAAATCCATCTTGCAAGTGTAGAAAACTGCAGTCCTAGTTGCTCACTGTCCAGGGGCTGACAGGCTTTTGTTCATGAACTGCTTCTTGACGAAGCAAACCCACCACTGAAAGAAGAAAAAGTTGGTAAACTTTTCAGTCAAAAGGACACGTTTCAGTGTTAACTGCTGAAACCTGCACATATTTAGATTGTAGAAAGCAGCTTAAATCTAGCATTTGAGCCTGTATCCCTCCTGGGTTAGCTGTGTGGTGACCTAGATTTGATATTAAGTTGTATAAATCAGATAAAGGAGGCAGGAAATCAAGACAGGAACAACAGTTAATTTTCGTTCGCCTCTGATCCAAATATGAGCTATGCAAGTTCTTTTCTGTATTGCAACTTAAATCCTACTGGATGCATCAGACACAGTAATTAAGGAACAAGGGGTGCATTAGCCCTGAGACATTTCCCTTGTCATGTTCACAGACCGCAACAGCCAATCACTTTGGACATGCCAGACTTACCTTGCTGGGTTTATCTGTCTGGGGGTCAAACACACGATCGCATAGCCTCAAGCCAGTCTCCTGTCGGAGCTGCTGGAGGTAGGCCCTCATAGTCTCTAAAGAAGGATGAAGAGCAAATATTATCAGTCCAGCCACAGACAGCAACAACTACTGTTTAACAGCAGGAAGGCATGGCTTTAGTAGTCGACCTTCCACATAATATACTGTACAAAAAAAAAGAGATCCAGGCATTTAGATTTAGGAGTAAGATTGCTGTAAAAGATCTGAGAGGATTCACTTGGATATGGAGTTCAGTAAAATAACTCGATATTTTCAGGAGTTTTTAAATAGGGTGGAATTCCATTAGTTTCATGTGTAACAGTTGGTACTTTATAAATGATAATCACATAAGTATAAAACAACATTTTCAGCCCCAGACCCCTAAAGCTTAAAGGTCAGCATTTCTATTTTTACCTTGAAATATAAGAGGTGTACAAAGGAACCAGTCTAATTCAGAGTCAGGGAATTGAAACAACATAACCAGTTGGTATAAATATGGTGAAATGTCAAGTTTGTTTTTACTTATTTACTGATAAACACCCTAAGGCAGACAAACATGTACTAATCCTAGCTTGTGGCTTCTTACCTTCCTCTTGCTTGTTTGCAGGTTTGACATACATAGCATTAAGGGGGAAGCCAGGTTCTCCAGGAATGGGAAAGTTTGTGATGCCCAGAGTGTACATCTCCTTTTCTCCCTGGCTCCTGGAGCTGCACTGTAGAGCCACATATCCCAATGGAAATAGTTTGATTATGTTTTCTGGTCACCTACTTGAATATATATATTTAAGTAGCTCATTGCTACAAGTGATGAAACTGCATTAAGCCCTTTGTGGGGATTTCAATTTACCTTCTGTAGTTTCTTTAGGCATTCAGAAATATAGAGTGTGACATAGATCAGTGTCCTGTCTGCCTCATTCTGAAAGAAACACATGTACACACACATTTTTGAAAAATTTATATAAAGCATTGAGGTTACTGTAATTTGTAGTAGTTAGGTCTCAGAATTGAACAGCCTAAACTATGCAAACTATGAAAAGATTGCACTGTTTGCAATCACAGGAAGAGGCAAGCCAGGGCATGTGGAAAAACCAAGTGCTCAGCTGCTCCAGAGAGTAAGAGAAAACATAGAGGAAAAGGGGCACCAGTGAGGTGCATACCTGCCTCCTTATTCAAATAAAACTTATTAAGCTACTTAAAAAAAAAAAAAAAAAAAAAATTATATGTTGATACAATGGTGGGGGCACAAATACAGCAAAACCACCCTAAGGTTTATGACTATTTTGGTCTCCTTAAACATGGAACACATGCAATCAAAACAGTGCAAATGTCAATGAATTGCTTACCTTGATTTCATAGTTCTTGAAGAAAACATTGGCCTTGAAGTAGTAGATAGCCTCGTCAATAATATCAGAATCTACGCCTAAAATTTAAAAAAGCAAAGAAGAAATCAACAAATTTATGGCTCTAAATTCAGTATTTGTGCATGTGCATATGTATGTGTCACTGTTAAAATGTCATTTCCCGTTTTGGCCATGCAGGCCTTTTTTGCTACCAGCAGAGCTCCATTCTTGATTTATGAGCTGCTAACAAGCAACTAGAATCACCCAATCACAAAATATAATAACTTTATTATTCAATAGCACTGAACCTGTCAAACCCACAACACCATGGAAGACTGAAATGAACATTTAGGTGGAGTAGACACTACAAAATGCACCGTTTTATTACAGAAGTGCTCATAGACTCTAATGAAGAAGTTAGAAGTTGAGGGTGAGCTTTTTACACCATATAAGGAAGTGTATCTGATGCATGTATCAGGAAATACAGTAGGGGTCATAACAAGATACAACCCATTGCCTAAAAATGACTTAACCAAATCAAAAAACACTACTATAGACTTCACTACAATTGATATGCGTTATGTGAAGGACATTATCGAGTAAAATATACTCGATAAATATTACACAAGTAAAATATATCGCATAGCCTTACCGTCTCCTCTGGCTGGTCCTTTAAACTGAGTTTTGACGGGGAGCAAAGCCATGTTCCCCACCAGCCTCGTTTCGGTGGCCATCAGGTTTGAGTGATACGCCTGAAAAATATTAAAAGAAAAAGTTGCTGTCACCTGATATCTTTGGGAACATTTCTGCCAGATAGCATCATTGCTACTATGCTAGCCTGGTTTAATAGTTATGTTACCGTAGAACCAAATAATAAGAAGTAGTATAGGCAGCGTGCTAAAACCTATTTGCAACAAAGCATCAAACGCGAATTTGCGCTTTCTGACATGTCAAACATCGTTAAATTGCGACCCAAATGGTTAGGTAATTAGCGAACTATGCTAACGTTAACTCGGAGGCCCCTTTTTTCCTACTCAGTGGGATTTCAGCGCAATATTTCTGCTCTAAACCTAGCAGTAAAGTTCTCTGCTCGTCAATAATAGTGTGTTCCTTCTTATTTTTACTCACCGGCATGTTGAATGATAAATATCAGTCCAACTGCTCAGCGACAGAAATATTCCAACACTTGCAAGATGCTGCTTCCGTGCTGTCCCACCCTTCGGCTTTACAGGAAGTGGCCACGTGTCATGTGGCGTATCAACCAGCCGGGGGCGCTAAATAAACACTTTACATCACACGGGCGGCAAAACGTGTATTTTGCGTTGCATTTTATTCAAAAAAATATAATAGCAATATTTTTTAATAACTGCTAAGCATTTAAATGCATCAAACCACTGTTTTAAAATATACTTTTAAATGAATAGCTTCATTTTCATCAAAACAAACAAAAAAAAAAAAAAAAAAACATGAAACATTATTTATGATATCCACAATCTTCTTCACGTGTCCATTTCTCGGTATCCATCCAGTTACAACAAACAGTCCGATTGGAACTCCTTTGCCAGTCTTGCTACACAAAGTCTGTATTTGCAGGATTGGCCGTACTCCGCCTCAGCTGTTCGCTTTGTCTTGAAAAATGTCGTCATAATTTAGGTTAGCAGGCTGTTCCTCAACCTCCTGTAGGAAAACAAGGTACAGAACAAAAAAAAACTGGTTGATCATGAAAAGCTATATAATGCATCTCACACACACACACACACACACACACACACACACACACACACACACACAGTATATTTATTATATAAATATATATTTATTATATATATATATATATATTTATTTTTTTCCAGTTGTGTTTAATTGGGGTGGGTGGGTTGTGCTGTTTCTTCACCTTTGGCTCCTTAAACTCCAGGTCCTCTCCGTACTGTATTGAGAAGTCAATGTGTTGCAGTACTATGTTAATACCTTCTTCATCAGTGCGGTCAAAAGGGAGGAATCTTACTATACTGTAGTCATCAATCTAGATACACAAACAGATACTGTCTCATTAAAAACAGACAAATATATTAATAAAAATATCAATCTGGTCATAAACATGATGCAGTACCAAATCAAGGCCTTTACTTACGAGACCACAAATAGCTTTGGTTAGCTTCTTGAACTTTTTGCTTCTGATTGTGTTGGAGCCGTCTTCCATCATCGAGTACATGTCCGGGTCCAGGTATCTTTATAAAAAAAAAAAAAATGCAATGCATAAAAATGTAAGCAAATTAAAACTAAGAATTGTGTCTTCAAACATGTTCAGGTTTTGAATAACATGAAAAGAAAACATTAATCTAGTCCTAGTACAGACGACAAAGGGAATTACTTTTGTAGATTTTGTGTGCACTTAACATTGTCAATTCATATGAAACTTACTTTTCAATCTCCTTCTTTGCTTTGGGGCTAAGCAGATCCATTTTTGTCATGATGTTTACCTGAGGAATCTCTAATGACACCATAGCACTGAGGGCAGCCATGACTCCAGAGATAAACTACAGTAGGAGACAAGTAAAAGGTGTGCTCTCACTATTACATTATGTTTGTGTTTGTACAGAAATGAAGTTAAAAAAGGAAAATCAAATAAATCAGAGGAAGACACTGTGAGACTGTTACCTTAAAAGACTCCACCATGAACTGCGAGTCAACAAGGAAAACTCCACAAACCCGAAACTCCCACTGCTGGAGCTGCTCCACCAGCTGCTTCATTACAGGAAGGTGTGTGTACAGCTCAATCTGCCCTGTAAAGAGAAGCCACGCTTCACACCAGTTCTATGAGGCACACACGGACAACCACTTTTCCAACGATAACATACCTTGTTCCAAGACTGAAATAATGATATATACACTCATCTGCCAATTCAATAGGTTTGTTACTCTCTAATGGCAGCAGCTCAACTACATTTAAGCATACAGACACGTTCAATATGCTGAAGTTTAAAGCAAGCATCAGAAAAGGGAAATATGGTATGGTTATTGATGCCAGACGGGCTGGTCTGAGTATTTCTGAAACTGATCTGCTGGGATTTTCCCCAAACAGCCATCAACAACCATCCGTAGGGTTTACAGACAACAGTCCAGAAAAAAAAAGAAAAAAAAAGAGCGCCACTT